>NC_134707.1:61626905-61979405 GCF_043290135.1 Rhipicephalus microplus | reverse complement strand
ATAATACCAAGCACCTCCAATAAATCTGGTCTCACAGACAGCCCGCTATGTAGTTTGCTATAGGTTAGTAAATGAATGACGTATAGGTAAAGTTACATATCATGGCTTAACGTTCGAAAACTGATATATTATTACGAGAGATGGCGTACAGGAGGACTCCGAAAAAGTCAACCACATGGGGTGTTGTAAAGTTCACCTATCCCTAGCCTTACGGGCTCGACCATTCCACCTCCATCGAACGCAAACGCCGAGGTCGAGATTTGATACCGCGTTCTTCGGGCTAGCAATTAAGCGCCATAACAACTTGACCAATGGTATATTGACGCAAAGAAGCAGGCGTACCCTTACATATGGCCACATTCCGCGTTGCATTAGTCTCGCCGTTCAGATGCTGTCAGTGAGTATGGACTTGTACTTGACGTCCAAGTGTCTGTAGCTAGTCTACAGTTTCAATGTCGATTTCAACACTCCCGCTATACCACTTGCAGATTGCATGCGATGAATGTTGGCTTGAGCTAGTGTCTGGTCGATGCCAGTGTAGCAGTCGAGAAAAATGTCGTCGCACTTGCACTCGAGGATGTCGTCGACAAGAGGCTGGACTCGCGCCACACAGCTCGTGCCGGGGAAACACATCGCCAGGTATGGCAAGTCCTGCCACGCGCACATGCCCACGACGATTTGCGCGCCCTCCGGGTCCGACTGTTTTTGGGCGGTGATAGCACACGCGTAGCGCTCTCTCCCTCTGGTCAGGGTCACGTACTCGATGTCCACTCCCGGGAACGTTGGCGCGGTCGCTATCAGCGTCTGCAGCGTGAAGTCGTGGATGGGTGGCATGCTCTGATTCAGCGCGAAGAGCGCCCACGTGAGCCTCTGGCTGCGCGCAAAAAGCCAGCAGTAGGCCTCAGCAAGCTTGCGAAGTCGCACCAGGCGTGACTCGCCTGATTTTAGGGCAGCACAGATTTGTCGCGGGCCTCTTTGCTATCCTGGACGTCTCCGAGGCGCAGGCCCGGTATCACCTTGTCGTCTTCGAGGCTGTGCACTTGGTCCAAGGACAAGTGTCTCATGTGAAGACACAGTGTGCGGATGTCTTTTTCTGCCATGACCGGCTGAAAATGGGGGCCTTGTTCGGAAAGTTGTGTGATGTGGGCAGCTGGTCGCTGTGCAGTGTGAAAGCACGAGTCTCGAAAGTGCTGTTTAGTGGCGCAGCAGATGTCTATGCGCTTCCTGTAGCCCACTGTTTATGATCGAGCCTCTGCGCTGTTCTTGGCACGGATAGCTGTAGGAGTTTGCCGAAGAAATATGGCCTGCCAACGAAGACCCTATCCTGGATCTGAATCGGCGCGAGCGACTAAAAACTGACCTTGTACTTCAGTCTCCCGTAACAGACCCAAATGTGTACTTGAGATGCGACATCTGGTGGGCGGCGCGTTTCTTCACAATAGGAATCGACACGGAAAAAGATTGCGCTTGCGCTTGCTCTCGATAACGCAGCGGGAAAATATTACGGAGCGATATCAACTTCACGTGCGCCCTTAGATGGCTTCGAGAAGGCTATCTGGTCATAAAAAAGGGATTCTACAGCGCAGGCGTTTTCTGAAATCCAGTGCGTGCCACTTTAGTCCACATTCTGCCATTTGACAGTAACGTAGACATAAGAATGTGGGGCATAGAATAACGTACCCGGTGATTCATACTGAAGCTTTAGCGCGCACACATGAGGAAAAATACAATGGACACACAGAGACCTGCGCAGTCCTTATCGAATTTGTCGTCGTGTGTGTGCGCTAAAACTTCAGTATGCAACAAAACCAACTAGCCCGTCTTTCCGTATTACTCCGGTAATTCGGTGCTTACACATTCGTCTCGTTTGGCGTCACTAGGAGCGTCATACACGGACCACATTTTGGATTATCATTCTAGCGCCAACTTTTTTATGCAGTGTCATTTGTGTTAATCAAGTAAGCGATTATAGTATACAGGATCATCTTACGCTTTGAAGTTAACCAGAGCTTTCGGCTCGGTTGGCACTGGTAGAATACCGCCCACCGCTCTTCACCACCCATAGCTCTGAATGACTTCCCTGAAGTGCGTTCATGAGAAACAAATAGAAGAAACTGTGAGAACGCAACTCCTGGGATTCGCGCCAACCACCAAATGTTTATGTCAAAAGGAGTCTGAGCAGGCGGCCGTGCGGTGTCAGGGGTGACCTACGCCACTGTGGGCGCCAGAACGCAGACGCCATTTCTTCTGTTTTCTGCGTGCGTCACAGATGCGGGAAACGCTCTACTATGAACGGCATATGATTTTGTTATGAAAACGGGAAAATTCAAAGCTAGCGATGCAAAAATGTGTGCACTTGAAAGCTTAAAGACAGTACCTCGTCTGTGCCATTTTAAGCGCAAATGGCGTGGAAGCGCTAGCAACCGACGAGCTCAGATTGAGTTATATCGTTTTGTACTAGCATATCTACCTTCCTTGACCACCTCCTGACCCCGTCGCCACACCTCGTCTCCATAGCCCCTTTTTCCCACCCCTTTTTATGCTATACTGTACTATATAATGCTATGGTTTACCCTTGCCCGCCTTCTTTCTTCCTCATCAGCCTCACTTTCCTCTGCTAAGCTCTTGGTATGCTTTACCATGCATAAATATTCTACGCTAGGAGCTTCTTGGTACATATCTTCATTTTGTGGCGCACACGGGCTGAGTCCTCTGTCTGCCGACATCAACGGCCTCAACTCCAGCTTGAGCAGCAGAGCTCCTATGGTCGGTCGTATGGCCGGTATATAGATATATTCCAGAGGAAAGTGCTGAATGCTTCAACGAATTTTTGCATCTGTGTTCATGGAAGAACTTGCACTAGACTCACTGGCACTGTTAAAAACTTACCATTCACGACCCTTTTTCTTCAATTACAATAACTGAAAATGGTGTCGCACAAGCTGTACAACGCCTTCCTCGCAAGACTAGCCCGGGGCCCGACGGAATTAGTGCCAAACTCCTAAAATTAACCTGCCACAGATCAGCGTATTTATTGTCGCTGATCTTTCAGCAGTCGCTTGACACGGGCTGTGTACCGGAAGACTGGAAATACGCCTTTGTTAAACCCATATACAAATCCGGCCAAAAGTCAAGTCCGAACAACTATCGTCCAATCTCTCTAACCTGTATATCTTGCGAGCTATTAGAACATATCATTTACTCGAAAATTGTATCTCACTTGAACAGAAACAACATCCTCATCCCAAACCAACACGGTTTTCGGGAAAAACGCTCTTGCAACGCCCAACTATTCGAATTGTTGACAGACTTGCACAAATCCATGCATAGATCTGCTCCTACAGATGCTATTTTTATAGACCTTTCAAAGGCTTTTGATCGCGTCCAACATAACCGATTAATAACTAAAGTCCGTAACCTCCAGCTTGATCAGAAAACAATCCAATGAATTCAAGAATTCCTCTGTAACCGGTCGCAATCGGTCAAACTTAACCACATAATTTCCAGAAAGTGCATGGTAAAATCCGGTGTCCCCCAGGGCTCCGTGCTCGGACCATTATTATTTTTGGTCTACATCAATGACATTGGATCTAATATTGTTTCTTCTCTACGCCTATTCGCAGATGATTGCGTTATATATAAGGAGATTACCGAACCGAATGACAGTAGCATCCTACAGTCAGATTTGTTAAAACTCACAGAGTGGTGCAACTTGTGGCAGATGCACATCAACGCTGAAAAAACCAAACATATTAGATTTACTTCCGTAGCCAACCCCTCATCATCCGTCAGATACATAGTCAATAGCAACGTAATGGAGACCGTTTCATCCACAAAATACTTCGGCATTTTCTTTAGTTCCGACCTAACCTGGAACAGTCACATTGAATACATCACCAGCAAATCATCAAAAAAACTCGGTCTTTTGAAACGCCGCCTCAGATGCGCAAACTTGAAAACTAAACTTCACGCATATGAAGCTCTGATCAGGCCTTCACTAGAGTATGCGTCAACCATCTGGCATCCACACACGGCAATGTTATCTGATATGCTAGAATCGGTACAAAATAAAGCAGCTCGGTTTATCACCTCCTGTCATTCTCGCCACCAAAGCGTAACATGTGTTAAGCGTTCTCTGAACCTTCCATTGCTTGCCACGCGCAGAAAGTTGTCCCGCCTATGTTTTTTCCATAGCTTATATCATAGTGACTCGTCATTTTCCCGATCATTCATTCACCCGGCTCCCTACGTTTCTGATCGCGTTGGTCATGCACATAAGGTCAATCCAATATATTCACGCACTAAGAAATACCAATTTTCACCTCTGCTGTTATCCATTAACGAGTGGAACGCGCTGCCCTCAAACATCGTCGCTATTACAGAACCCTCCCTTTTCCAGTCTGCAGTACTAACTTACTTAGAAGTTGACAATAATTTGTAACCACCATTGACATTTCATGTGCAACGCATGCTTAGAGAATGTTTATTGCTATTTCTTGAAATATGTTTCCTGTTATGGTGAGCTGCTTACTGTGTTTTTTGCTTATTGTGTTATTAGTAATGTTGCTTGGGCTATCGGTCAGTTTGATTACTAGTATTACTCCCTGACATGTTGTTTTACTGATGCTATAGTAACCTCTTGTATGTATCCCCCCTTATGTAATGCCCTCTGGGCTCTTAAGGGATTTAAATAAATAAATAAATAAATAAATAAATAAATAAATAAATAAATAAATAAATAAATAAATAAATAAATAAATAAATAAATTTGTGTTATTTCATGCTTCCGACTCTAAACATTGCCTTTCCACAACCTGTAAGCATGATTCCGATGTCATGACGGTACACAGGCTACGGAATTCATAAATTCTTTTCGAAGACGCTAGACATTGCCCACTCGGCCGTTTCGCAAGCCAAATTAAGTCTTAGCAGAAAAACTCTGTCATATTTGAGCATTAGTGCGCGTGGCCTTCGAGAGTGGCTCCGGCAACAAGCGACGACGCGCTGCGGCTCTCATCGCGGAGGCCACGCCGTGTTCCACACGCTTACCGCAGCCACCATGAGGTGCCTCCACACCCCGCCGCGGTGGTCTAGTGGCTAAGGTACTCGGCTGCTTACCCGCAGGGCGCGGGTTCGAATCCCGGCTGCGGCGGCTGCATTTCCGATGGAGGCGGAAATGTTGTAGGCCCATGTGCTCAGATTTGGGTGCACGTTTAAGAACCCCAGGTGGTCTAAATTTCCGGAGCCCTCCACTACGGCGTCTCTCATAATCATATAGTGGTTTTGGGACGTTAAACCCCACATATCAATCAATCAATCAATCAATCCACGCACCTGCTCCAAGCTTTATAGCGCTGGAATTAAGCTGTGCAGTATTACACTAGCGCGCTCGTGGTGGCGCTGGGAGTTATCCACTGCCTTTGAGCTGAGAAAAATAAAAAAATAGTGATCGAAGCTTTGACACGCGCTGAGGTGGCTACTTTTCCCGGTGTCATCCCTTTGTTCGGCTTTCCAGCGATTTTCCAGGGACAAAAGGAGAGGGGAGGCAGTGTACGCGCATGACGAATCCTCGCAACTACGCTGGTAATTTACGAATTTGGAACACTTTCCGGGCAATCGACTTGTGAAGCGATTAACAAACGAGAGTTATATCATTCGATGACAACTTACGAAAGTGCTCCTGCTATCCTTAAAAAAACAGCTCCAGTAATCAACAGCCAAACACGAGGCACTGCTTGGGTTTCGTTTAGTGTTCCATTATTGATATGCCGAGCCATACGAGCTACAACATCCTATCGTCACAACAGTACTGAAAGTTGGGCGAGTTGGTACTCGTTCATGACTTCTTTGCGCAAACACGTACACGGACACAAGGAAAAGAGGCAAACAACACGGGCGCAAACTCACAACTGGTTTATTTTGAACAACGAACTGTACTTATATCTTCACGTAGCCCACACGCTCCCCCATCGGTGGATCCAGGAACAAACTAGATAACCTAAAGAAAGCTTATTCAGCGCTACGTCATGATAATAACCACAAGACGACAAAAAATTGAAGCGTTCACGCATCTGCAGACGGATTGTTGCACGTTGCAAAGAAGTCATGATCCTATCGTCATTTCCGAGTGCCATACGGTTTCGTAATTTTCATGTCGAACAGATATTCTTAGGCGATCGTCATCAGTCTCGTCCCATACGTGACTACGCCCACTTCAGGGCAAAAACCTCTCCCTTGTTCCGCCAATCGTACGCTTGCAACGGGTACGTTATCGCCCGCAAACTTCTTTATCTCACGTGCCTAGTGAACTTTGCCTCACCCTTGGGCACTCAATTGTGATCTCTTGGGTGCCACCGCAGACACAGCCCCTGACCATACCGCTTTAAGAAGTGAGATTCGTAACGAGCACGCGTGGTGCACAATAAAACGAGCGATGCCAAAAGCGTAGGAATAGTGGTCTTCCAGCAGAGACAGCATACACCGGTCCCATGTGAGTGACGTCATGACGTAGGTAACGCCACGCTGTCCTGGGGGTTAATAGACCACCCCACATTCGGTGCGTTCGTTGCAGCGTCCGTGGTTGCCAAAGGAACGAGTTGCTAGCTGAAAGAACCAAAGTACAGTCTAGTTGTAATATGACAGTTCGCACTCGTTTTGTATACACCTGTCGCGTCCTTACGATCTAAAGTATTTATAAGAGAAGCCTGCATTGTACCAAAGCATAGATAAAACTGATTTTATTTAGCCGCATATTCCAGGCCATCACACATTACCTGGCCATCCTCCCAATCCATTTCAACCGAAATATGCAAGGCAGCAACGCAAACTTTCTGGCAGTGTCAGAGGATACTTGTGGGAGGGCTTTCCGTCCACGCGTCAAAATTAAAACGCGCTGCAAGGTTTCCTAGCCACTTAAGCAGAAGGAAACTTTTTATAGGAAGATGAATCGCCACACTCATTTGTAAAACGACAATTTGGCATCACGTTTAGGGTCGTAACGACGTATCCTTGGTCGTGTTGTCTCATCGTCGTCCAGCTGGAAAAGTAAAAGAAAGCAAGAAAATAAATTTAGGCATAGCAATGTTAAATGCGTCAATCGATTTAAATGCGTTAAGGCTTGATCTTTCTCTGTGCTGAGTACGACAAGGGTTAGCACACACGAATCAAAATACCGGCGATGTTATCCCCGCTTACAAAACAGTCCTTTAAGTTTTTCGTTAGCCCTCGCTTGCCACGAGAATCACTCTCGTTAAAGAGTCACGTAAACACTGTTTCGATATCATTACACTCCCCTCGTAGGTTTTTGAGACATCAAGGTAAGTTAATGCAAATTTATAAAGAGAATCACAGGGGTGAAAAATGACAACTCAGCTATAAGAGTAAGGCATACTATCTCTTGAATTGTAGCAGTAGTGGACAAAATTACTTCAGCACCGAAACATAAATGCTCCAGCAGCTTCATGGGTAGCGACTGCTTCGTTTACTTTCCATTACGTTCTTTTTACGCGAATGATGCCCGCGCAATAAAAAAAAAACGTTCTCGAATAACTCGGGGCGTACCGCACATTTTCAACCAACTTCTCGAAGTGTTATTTCGCGTTACAGCACCCAAAAGAGCTTCATGTCCCGTGTTACGCCAGCATGCTTGAAAACGATAATCCTATTCGATAAAGCAGAAATAAAATTCGTTGCTATCACATTTTTTTTCATCTGTGCACTATCTGTGCACTTTCATCTGTGCACTTATCTCATAAAAGCAAATATGCAAGATGCGCAATCAAACACGAAAAGGGATAGATTGGAGCGTGAGCACGAGTGATCTATAAATCATCACCAAGCGATGATTTCACATATCCAAAACATGTGACGTCACCCTGGCATCACATGACATCGTCATCACATGGCACTGTCGGTACGTCAAAAGTGCACGAATCACGGAGGCCCTACAAAAACGACGTTGGTTTTTGTCAGCGCCGATAGTCTCCGATACAGGAGGCAACGCAATGACACGTTGTCTGCAGAAAGCTCTGGGCCAGAGTCAATGCAATCAGTGCGGAACAACTTACCATGCAATAATATGTCGGCTTCGAGTAGCGTTAAGTGTGGGCAAATCAACCAAGGGTCAGCGTTCTCCGACAATATCTATCAACATGGCCGCCTCGTACGCCATATCCTGGTTGAAGTACTCGCCTCGCTCGAGCTCATTAGGGTCAACCCCGAAAGTACGGCCGAGAACCTGACGCACTCCATCGGAATTCCCCTCTGGCGGTCTGTACACTGCCACCAACGGCGATGATGTAAAGAATGCGAAGCAGTAGACGTCGTGGCCCATGCCTCCGCTTTGCGGAACCAGCGCACATCCTTGGGTGAGTTCTTTGGTTATAGACAGCGATTCAGCGGGGACGGGCTTCGAATGCACCTCCCACGAGAAGCGGTGGAAAAGGGAGTCCTGCTGGTCACCTTCCGCGTTCTCGACGCGATAGAGAACCCAGGGACCGATCGCCTTCATAAGCATGAGGCACGTGTAGTTGCCGCACAGACGCTGGAGCCGCTCATTTGTGTCTTCCATAGCAGAGCTGCACGTGCGGATATCGGCGATGGCGCCTGGAACGGACCTTCCCGTGATCTTCGGGATGCCAAGAGAACTGTCGCCGTCCAGGCAATACAGCTGATCGGCTTGCAGGCGGGAGAGTCGGGCGTCCAGCCTGTCCAAGTCCACAGCTGCCATTACGAAAAAACGGAACTACGCACTCGTGCGCTAGCAGATCGTGGCAATGATACACTTGCCGAGCGCCGATGTTCACCACTGAGTCTGCCGAAGTGGGCCTCCCGGACCTCCGTGTCATCCGTGATCGCGCTGAAGCTGCCACCCGAATGCAAGAATTGCTGCTGTACCTGTTGTTAAAGCGACGAAGTATCTTGCGCTATCTAGGTAAACGCCTTGTCAAGCTATTTCCAATGGTACTTCTGCCGTCGCGCGTTTTACGCTACGTAAACGAAACGCATTGGAATTTCCGGTGGTCGATAAGATGCTGGAAAGTCACGTGACTTGAACAGAAACGTCAACTACTGACGTCATGACGTCAGTGAATGAACGGCACATCACCGTCTAGTTTACTTGGGGCAGTAGTGGTGCTAGCAGAACTGTGCGAATGGAGGTGTATCGGTCGTTATAAAGTCGAGGTGTACGAGAACCGTTGGAAGACGTTGTACTGCATCCATCAAAGTACAGCGTACGTGTGAAGCGCGGTTGTGGGAGGGGTGAGAAAAATAATGAAAGTTGAAATTTTATTGGAAATATTTGGCTAATAATTTTATTTGTGTGCGGGACAAAATAGTTTGGTAATTAACTTTGCGGTGTGCCTCACGTGTTGCTGAGTGGATGACTGCCTGAATGATTTTTTATACCACGAATCATAAGCAGGCACTCTATTATTTCAGGCTTGTGTTTCATTTGGCGCACTGCCGCGTCAACACGCTATTGTTTACTTTAGCGGGACGGTATCGCGCGTATGATCTGTTCGCTAAATCTCTGCACACATAATGCTCACCTGACCTGGCGTTTCAATCAAACAAACCTCGTTCACAGAAGCCGTAAGGAACCGTTGTCGTCCCGCATTTTCTGACGCATAACCGACGTGTTGTCGCTTATCTTGAAAATGAATTCTTCATGCTGCCCGATGGAGCACACTGTTGTGAGCGGCAACGAAAGCAACAAGACCATACATGGCTGCTGTCTACGATCGCCCCTTTCGTTTCCACATGAGCTGGAAACACGAGTTTTGATCGTTTGGGCTACTGTGCTCGTAGGTGGCTATGCACTACCACCTCTTTATTTGTGGGCTACGCAACAGCAGCATCTGACGAATAGAATACAGCTTCTTCGTCAAAATATGTCTTTTTCAGGTTATTTGGTTCTCAGTTATTGTTTTTCAGGTTTGCCAGAGGCAACGAGAGATCACGTGTACTTGCATCCATTATTCGAGCAAGTATTTATTTTGCATGAGTACATGAGTAAACCCGGATCTCTGCAAGCCTGACAGGACTGACAGAGGTGCAGTGTCGATAGACTAAATGGTCAAGACGGCAGCGAAGTTGCTGTCGGAAAAACGCGTTTAATGAAAGGCTTGAATTCGATCGTGTTGACTGGGCTACATAGTTTTTGATTCCTTTACTTGTGGCAAGTGGATCGTGTGATCCCAAGTACTTATAGGCTCCTTCCTCTTCATGAAATACGCGTTGCCGTCGTTTGTAGCATTGTGGGTCTTTACTTTTTCACATTGTCACTCAAACATATTTGATGGACTAAATGCTTTCGGAAATTATTACAGGAATGCCGCTGGAGCCAATGTTCGCTCAACTGAACTTATCTTTGCCAAGGCAGATCTGTTACCCTGACGATCGGATAGTCACTGTGCCGAAACACTGTTTCCAGGGATGTTCTCTCTTAACAAAATTCTGATTGCTTCAAGAATCCCCGTGCTTGTGAACTTTAGCCCTGTATGGTACTAAAGTTCTGCAAGAAAGTTAAGAACGTTGTCATAAGAAACGTGATTGAGTCGAATACGACGTGTCCTACTCGTGTTGTTGATAACTTTCGCATTGGATCGGATACTCTGTGTCATTATGTCCTTATATCAATTGCAAATGAGAGTTGCTTGTCGAGATTGACACTTCGACACTACGTGCATGTCTCTGTATTTGCACAAAACGTGCAATAAAAAGTAGATTTTATTTATGTTAATCGAGATTCGCCTAACCGAAAACTCGGCCATCTCAACTTTCGCCACTTCAAAACACACAAACGAAATAATAAAAGAAAATGTTAACAATATTTTACGAATCGCCGCATTACCGAAGCTGCCTCAAATAATGCACGAACACCTTCAGCTTTCACGCGAAGCGCCAAAGGAGAGTTTCCACGCGATCCCCCTTCCTCTCGGTTTTTCTTCCTCTCCCTCTGTTTGGTGACCTCAGCAGTGACGTCATTGTATGCCCGGCAGCCGCCAGTGGTAAAAGCGGCGCTGCTGCTGCGCATCAGAATGCGAGAACGCGTTACACGGGAGGTATGAGGAGTTTCCGCCCCTTGGCAGAGCAGCGTTACCCGATTTAACCGTCTTTGTCCAATGCATGGTTGACTTACGCGGCGCACCTCACTGCAGCGTCCGTTCTATGCCCGCCACAACGTGTCTTCATCTTTCCCGTAGTTGGAATGCCAAGCTAGGGCGATCTGACTTGCAATATAGATCGAGTGAGTGGTGAGAAGGAGCGGAGGCAACTGCTACGAACTCAAGTCAACCACCTTGCTCAAGCTTCGCCTTATTTAAAATTCACAAAACGAGAAATCAAAAAGACATATAGGCAAAAGAAAAGTTTTTCACACTGTGGTCTAGTGGCTAAGGTACTCGTCTGCTGACCCGCAGGTCGCGGGTTCGAATCCCTGCTGCGGCGGCTGCATTTCCGATGGAGGCGTAAATGTTGTAGGCCCGTGTGCTCAGATTTGAGTGCACGTTAAAGAACCCCAGGTGGTCGAAATTTTCGGATCCCTACACTACGGCGTCTCTCATAATCATATGGTGGTTTTGAGACGTTAAACCCCACAAATCAATCAAATCTTAGTATAAGAAGAGGCAAGGGTTCCAAGGAAAGCACAAAGTCAGGCAGGCAGACGAGATTGAGAAGACACTTAAGGATAATTCTTTGCCGATATAAGTGCAGTTAAGTTTTTTTCTTTTTCTTTCATATAAAACGGCAACATATATTTTATGTGACTGTTGACTGTATGCATCAGTTGCTCTTCAATCAGTTAACAACACCATATATGCACATATGTGTGATTGTCGAAGACATTTTGAAATCTCATGTTTTACCAAGTTGTGCTATTGTGTTCTACCTAGTTGTGCTACCTAGTTGTGCTAGTTGTGTATATTGTATATGCTATGGACTTCCTCCGCACAGACACTTGTACCCTACGTGCACTGTCGCAACATCAATGAGAACAGAAAGAAAACCGAAAATACAGGCCAGAACGCTGCTCCATGTCCTCATCGATTCTGTGCTACCAAAGTTTAAGATTATGAACCAACCCATTCATTTGATGTGTATATGTTAGATATCTCTAAGGGATAAGGAGTAGCCGGCGTCGTGTTTGTGCGCCAACATCTCCTTACGTCGCGTCAATAAAAACAATACCGCGAGGACAGCGCGGCCGCAACAAGCACAGGACAAGGTTGGAGGCCTTTGACCTGCAGTGGGACTAGTAAGGGTGGAGAGCGTGATCATGATGGAGTCAAAAACGCCTGTAAAATCTCCGGCCTGTTGCTCCTCAAACGCTTTCTTCCTATATTTTCCTTTGTATAATCTCTTCGTAATTTAGCACTGCTGAAATTTGGGTTTGTTGGAAATCTAGCGTCGACAAAAAAAAATGGTCTCGATGAACATGTACACCCAAGAGGACACGACACAGACGCCAACATCCAACAAAGTGTTTCCGTAATTGTTTACTTATACTGCTTGAGGAAAAACATCACAGTATCAGCTCCTCTGTTGTGTCCTCTTCTTGAGTCCCGATTCATCCTGCGCTGTTTATTTTTTCTATACTACACCTCGCGATCCCATTGTACTCTTTGAAGTTACGTATATTGATTCTTATCGAATCGGTGCAATGATTCTATGCTTAAATTTCAATACGAAAGGTTAGAAGGTGTGTCGAACCTAGGCAGTTTTCTCTATGTGCTGTCAAAGCGTGTTCGCATCCACATATTTTCCCCCTGTGGTAGCTAGTGCAGCCACTCTGCTCATGCCAGATTCTTCATGATGCCCTATCGTATCATCGACGGAACTAACATACTAGAATGCGCAGGGTACGCCTCAGTTTTGTCCATTCATGAAATGATATAGCAAACTACGTTACAGGCATTTGATACACTCTCGAGCACATCAGCTTGTCTAACTTGATAACCCAGCTTTGCATTTCTTTTTTTTTTCTGTTGCTACGTTTATACACAATGATCATTCCAAACTATTTGTTACAGGAAGCGTTCTTTCGACGCCATGCACAACGGGTTTGTCTGGTTGATGTCATTCTTCAGATGTGCCAAAATAACGATAGGCCAAAGACTCGCAGCGTCTATCCCCGCTGAAAAGAGCAGTGTGTGAGTGTCGTGGTCGAAGCTAGACCCTCATTCGCCGCCGGGAATGACGTCGACCGACTGGAACTCACTGTGCTTCCACCTTTCGAGCTTGTCAGCGAATACGCTATGCTCCATCGACGAACGATTCACTTTGGACTTCCCAAAGCGAGAGCCATGACCTTGATAAGGGCCGTGAGTGCTATTCGCGTCTACCTGGAACGTATAGCAGTCCTGGAGAGACGCCTGTGTTGCATGGTCCAGACATACTGCCAGCTGATCGAACTAGGTGCGATCAGACCACGGAAGCTACTATACTGGCGCAGACGCTACAGGGTACCCATGAATTGGGGAAACACGTATTAACCATACACGGTGCAGAAGCCAAGAAGTGCGGTGCACGAAGGAAACTCGGGAAAGCCCGGCATACCTGTTGGTTGGTCGCCGTCGAAGGCCGGGCATGCCACGAACTTCGCTGCTTCACCGCACGGAACAAGCTGCCGTGTGCCACAGTACACCAACCACCAGGAGGGCGTTCTGCACTTCTCGTTTTTTCAGTCCTGGAGGCACGTTGGGAAGCTCTGGACAGTCGCACTTTCGGGGACCTGGAATCGACGCCAACTGTTACGCCAACTGTTACGGCAACGCTGGCCATTAAGGGCCGACATAGCCAGTCTTACGCCACCTACGAAATATGATAACCGGCGAGAAGGTTTTAGACAGGAGCGAACATTTTAGCTGTGGAGTATGGCCATTGCACGGACAGATGAGGCTGTACGCTTACAATCTTGCCGTGGTTCTCGGCTTTTGAACGTAACTGAATGAGGTAGATGTTTGGGGGAGGGTGGAAACTTGTGGGCATGAGAGAACATGGCTAATCTTTTGTCATAGGAAACGAGATACGTTGTTAAGCGCTTATTGTGCATAGTTTCGTCACAAGGGCGAAGAAATGAAAGCTAAAGCAACAAACTGCTGCAAAGTCACGCAAACAACGGCGAGCGGCTTCACAAGCAAAAAGGACGCGCAAAGACGAGCGCCAACAAACTGCCACTCTACAATTGCAGTGAACCGCACAGACACAAAGGAGCACGAACTAAAATAAGAGAAGTTTAAAAGCTGCAATCTTTGTCGGAGTCTTCATTCCGACATTGAGCCACGGTCGCATGGCGTGCGCCATGTGACCGCGGCTCAAGATACTTGCGTCTTACGTCGAAGCGCGCTCTGAACCCTTGCTTTATTACGCAGCGCCACCACCAAGCGTACGTGACGATGACAGCGAGTTTTACCCATGACCCCAGGTCTCCTATAGGGTCATTGAGAAGGCCGTTTATGTGTTCGGAGGGATAGAAGAGTTTGAGATCTGGTTGTGTGAAACGCAGGCGGTGTTGGCAAAACGCGAGGGACTCCACACGAGGCGAAATTTCAAATTAGGCGAGACGTGGTCCCGATGACCCACGTCGCACGCACAAACTTGCCCACTGCGGTGGGTTAACGGTGCTCGCATGTGAGGACGCGGAGCTCTACAAGTATACTTACTACAGACATTGAACAAGGCGACTAAGGACAGTGAGATCAACAGCAGGGTCTGTCCCCCGCTTCACGTCAAGCTCTTCCGGGCTGACAGTTTTCACCCCTTTGCATGTTGCAAATCAGTTTCTACCAAAAGTTTATCCAATCCAATCCAGCTAAGCCAGACTCAGTATTGGTACGTGGGCTCCTACGAACTCGATCTGCCGGATTGCGGAGACCCCTTCTGCATGCTCTGGTGGTGTTCCTCGTTACAGCACAACGATCGTCTCACCACGGAAGCGGAGTGGGAGGAGGCGCTCAAGAGTTCCGAGCTCACCGCTCGCTGCGGGCCGTCCAGAATGCCCGAGACGTGGGGGTCAGCTATGGCCAGCTGTCCCAACGTGGGAACTGCCAGCTGTGGCTCTTCACGTGTGAGAGGGCTTTCCGAGTCACCCCTCTATAGAACGCCATAATGTAACAATGTTTGTCTGTAATACTAGGTCGCGGCCCCACACTGCGTCAGCGACGTGTAGCTGGTGACATAAGACGTCGTGATTACCCGTGCCAGGTTTCGATTTTCGGGTCTTAGGATGGCGTGAGCGCGACAAGTCCGTGAGTGAGATGGGTTCTGCGCATGCGCCTCTTTATGATTACGTCACAAGCAAAAACTGGCCGGCTACGTGTCTCTCGTCCATTCCAATGCAGCAAGCGAGCTTTAAGTCGACATGTGGACCGCTGCTGAAGCTAACATCTTCCCTATGTTTGAGTTTTGCGAGATTGCACGCGCATCGTCTGGAATAGAAAGGAAGCCATAGTTGAAAGCCGCATCCACGGTCGCGAATAACACGATCGTAGCGGTTGCTCAAGTCTGGAGAAACGCTCGTGGTCTTCGTGCGCAGTCGAAACAAAACTGCTGAACGCTGGTGCTGATGTATAGCGAGGCTCAATGATGGATGGAGGCTACAATGGATGGATGGAAAAACTTTATTTCGTCAGAAAGCAACTGAGGGTGATTCCGTGTTAGATGGCCATCAACCCAATGTTGGCGGCGACCTGTGTGGCCCACTCCACGACCCTTAACTGGACGACTGGGTCTGAGCTGGTCAACAGGGCCTCCCAGTGCTCAAGGGAGGGATCACGCATAATATCCACGGGCGGCGGCACTATGCTACATTCCCAAAGTATGTGATCATATGTTGCCACAGCCTGACACCATTTGCATTGCGGCTTAATCTCCTCCGGGTACATTTTGTTCAACACGTAAGGGTTGGGAAAAGATCGCGTCTGCAGTTTTCTCCAGACGCATTCCTGCGCCTTAGTCAACCGCTTGTGTGGGGGCGGATAAAACCTCCGCTCTAGTTTATAATGATTCGTTATGTCATGAAAGGACACCAGCCCATCTGTCGTGGACCTCCCCGGAACTGGCGGCTCACCTACCCGGCTGACGAAACCTCGAGCATTCAGGTGAGCCACCTCGTTCCCAGGGTTCCCGGAGTGTGCTGGTACCCAGACAATTTCTATTTCTCTAATTTCTCGTCCCGTGGCCCCATGCAGAAATCGTGCGGCGGTCGCCGATATTCTGCCCCTCGCCAGATTTCGGATGGCTGTCTTTGAATCACTGAAAATCAAATCTGGCTGCGAATTAGTTATAGCTAGCGCTATTGCCGCTTCCTCCGCAGTTTCCGAGGAACAGATTTTGACCAATCCAGAGGCGACCAAGCGCCCCCGCCTGTCCACCACCACAATCACAAAAGCGTCTTTGTCCTTATATTCCGCGACATCTGTATAGACTGCCGCTTTGTACTCGCCGTACTCAACGTGTAAAGCTCTGGCTCTTGCCTGCCTGCGCTGCGTATGGTGAATCGGATGCATATTTTTGGGCAACGGTTTTATGTACAGGGCCTTATGTAACTCTCGCCGCACCTGAATTTTAGTGTCCCCAGTGGGAGCCTCTGCTCCAATGCCAATCCTTTCCAATATGATCCTGCCCGCTTTGTTTGTCGAAAGACTAGCGTGCTGCATCACCAGATGCGCCTCCCATAATTCATCCAGGTTGTTGTGTACCCCTAGTTTTAACAGCCTTTCTGTAGGCGCGTTGTTAGGCAACCCAAGCGCTGCCTTGTAAGCTTGCCGGATCATAGCCTCGACCTTACCTTTTTCTGCGGCATCCAACTTCATATAAGGTGTCGCGTAAGTAATCCTGCTGAGCACAAACGCCTGTACCAGCTTACAGAGTTCTTTTTCCTTAACCCCGCTCTTACGGTTAGCGATTCTTCTGATTACCCTGACAGTAGCATTGACCGTGGTCTTAAGTTTTTCAAGGGCCACCCTATTTTTCCTGTTAGTTTGCAGATATAGGCCAAGAATTCTAATCGTTTGAGCTTCAGCTACCGGCCTACCACCTACCTTTACCTCTAACGGCGGTGGCGGAATATAGTGTCTTGCATGTAGCCCTCTGGGTTTGTCCCGAACCACAAAGAGCTCGGACTTGGGCTGAGAGCATGAAAGTCCCGCCTCCCCTGCCAACTCTTCGACAATATAACTGCCTGTTGAAATGTTTCTTCCAGATGCGCGTCACTACCCCTGGCTACCCATAGAGTAATATCATCTGCATAAAATGTGTGTTCGAGTCCCGGTATCTCCTCCAGCCTCGGCGGTATTTTAATTAAGGCGATGTTAAACAGGAACAGTGACAAAACTGAACCCTGCGGCGTCCCTTTGCCTCCCAACGCGAATGAGTCCAATTTGATATCTCCTATTGAAATTTCTGCGGTTCGGCCCTCCAAGAATGATGTGATGTAGCGAAATGTCCTGACCCCTGGGGCAATTTCCGATAGGTTATTCAATATTGCCTCATGCGAAACATTGTCGAAAGCTTTATTCAGGTCAAGCCCCAATACAGCTTTGGTGCCCGTGCCATGCCCGGGATCGACTACATCGTGTTTTAACTGTATCATGACATCCTCCGTGGACAAATTAGCGCTGAAACCTATCATGGTTGGGGGAAAGATGGCCTTGTCCTCTGCATAATTCTGAAGCCTGTTGAGAACCACGTGCTCCATCAATTTGCCCACGCATGATGTCAGCGATATGGGGCGCAGGTTTTCCAAGCAGAGTTTCTTGCCTGGCTTCGGAATAAATATAATCCTAGCATGCTTCCATTGTGCTGGGATCTCCCCAACCACCCAATACTCATTTATCAAGTCAGTGATCGCCCCGACCGATTTGAAATCTAGGTTTCTCAGCATTTTATTAGTAACTCCGTGTGGACCTGCGGCAGACGTAGTACGCAGCTGCCCCATGGCAAACTCCACCTCCGCAATTGTGAACTTTTCATCTAGGTCTGAGTTTTCCACCCCCGAGTAGTGTGGTAAGCATCCGTCTACTCCATCAGTTATGTACCGATTCCGGAGTTCCTGTATAAACTCTTCAATTGTGCCATCATATTGATGCATTAACCGAGTCATTTGTCCTCGTTGCGCCGATTTTGTTCCTGCCGGATCCAAAAGATGCCTTAACAGCTGCCATGTCTTTTTGCATCCAAACTGTCCCCTTATGCGATCACAAATCTGGCCCCACTGCTTGGCTTGCTACTCAATTGTATAATTTTCAATTTTACGTTCTAACTTGGCAGTCCTTGTGCGAAGGACGGCATTATGTTTTTGCTTCTTCCACCTTCTCAAGAGACTCGCGTGCGCTTCTCACATGTGTAATAGTCTCGAGTCAGCGGTAAACTCCTCCTGCTCGACTAGCACTTCTACCGTGGTATTATTTACATCCTCCTTGAGCGCCTGTACTCATGCATCTAGGTCATTAATTTTCCCGTTTACAGTGTCTGCTCTGTTTTTCCTAAATCTGTCCCAATCTGTAACTCTATGCCCCCTCACTTTGTCTTTATGCTTCGCAGCGCTAAACGTCGTGGAAAGGATGTAGTGATCACTTCCTAGGGCTATTCCCATGTTAATCCACTTTGCATTACTGATGCCTCTAAAAAACGTAAGGTCTGGGGAGGTATCCATGCTTATGCTGTTGCCTATCCTCGTATGATCTTGTGGATTGTTTAACAGCGTCCATCGCAGATCCCGGGCAACTTGCCAAAGCCGATTGCCCTTTGGGCTGGCTCGAATATATTCCCACTCCGGGTGAGGCGCATTGAAATCTCCTACCACTATAAGCGGAGCGCGAGCTGCTATCCGTTGAGTTTGAATCAGGAGTTGTGGCAAGCCCAATACCTTATCTTTTGGAGAACTATACACATTAAGTATAAACAGACTCTTCTCATACTTTCGTTTAGGCAAAATCTCTAGCAGGACATAGTCTTTCCCGCTGCTATCTACGGAATGCTGAATGGCAGTGATGTTGCGATGGACTAGCACGGCTGTGAAGACGCGTGATACGCCCCTTGAATCAATTCCTGGCGCTGTAAATGCCTTAAATCAAAGTAATTTTACGGAACCACTAGCCTCCTGTAAGGCTATTATGTCTGGTTTACTGTCCAGATTTTGTACGTGCAACTGCAGGTTACCCCGCTTTTGACGAAAGCCCCTGCAGTTCCACTGCCAAACCTCAATTTGCTGGCGAGGCGCCATGATGAGGCACCAGGTTGACTAATGGCACTTGGCCACCCACGGGAGGCAGTCTTGCCTCCAATAGAGTATGAAGCTGCTGAAACATGCCCATGACCTGGGTTTGGGAACCCCTAAATTCAGTGGAGAGCATGCCGAGATGCGCTCCTCTATTGTGTCTAATCTGGCTTCGATCTTTTCTACTCGAGCCTCCAACCTATCCTGTCTTTTCCCTTGTTTGCCTACTTTATCCGCAAGTGTTGTTACATCCCACTTAAGACTAATGACCTTAAAAACAGGCTGTGGCATGTCTACTGGTGACGTTTCGGCTAATCGTTTTGCGTTAGCTACCTCATCCCCCAGCAGTGGTCTCTTTACTGTCCCCCGATTCTCCACTTCCATAGCTGCACTCTCCTGTACGCGAGCAGACGCCTCTTGCGTCGTTTTTTTCTGTAAGCCTTGCACTGCTGGTGCCTGTGTCCCCGGCCGTTGGTCGTTTCTAAGTGCGCGTTCCATCTTTGCAATTCTGTTTTCCATTCTTTTAATCAAGTCTCCCTGTCGCTGAACCAGCGCTGCTAACTCCCTCTCTCGAGCGGTTTCGTTCTGGGAGGCCGTGCTTGACAAGCTCACCTTTTTGTTGGTGTCGCGTGCGTAGCTGTTGGTACTGGATGCTCGTCCTCCATCTTGGCCGCCCCCGCGCCCTGGCAATGGCGGGAAGGAACTCGACCGGTCCCTGCTTTTGCTTGTGCCTTTTTTTCCCCTCGGTGACCGCTTCGTGGCCCTCGAGGACCGCTTATCGTTGCCAGCTTCGCTCTCTCTTTCGATGCTCTGCTGCCGGCCTGTCGGTGGCTTGCGAGCCAGGCGAAACTTGCAGTTCCGGCTCCCTGTGTGATGCGCACCATGGCACACGATGCAGTCCGGCGTGCACGTAGGTGGCTCTCCTTCTGGTGGGGCAGGATGGTCCTTCCCGCAACGGTGACATAGGTTGCTCTTCGGACGATAGCAAACGTCGGCTCGATGTCCAACTCGTCTGCAGTTGTAGCAGGTCTCGACTAAATTCCTGTACGGGATCACAGCGTACAGACAGTTCCAGTAAGTAATCTGCCGGGGTATGCGTTTTCCCCCCAACGTAATCTGAATCGCCTTTGACTTTCCCAGAGGTCTCGCGTCCAGAATGTCTATGCCTTCATTCTTCTTCAGGAATCCCGCCCGAACTTCTTCCACTGGGCATCCATCATAAGCATTATAAATCACTCCCCGCACGGAGTTCTCCAACGGCGCCACGAACGCCAAAACCGGCAGGTCACGATCACCCAGCTTGAGCGTCTTCACAGTCGCATATGCCCCACTGTGATTTACTCACGGTGTGCTCACCGTCAACGTGTTGTTTGTGCCATTAACCCGCACAATGTCTTCTTCCGCGGCAATCGCACTCTTTAGACGCGCTGCTGCTCTCAGTGCACATCCGAGTTCTCTCGCTGTCACAACACTCAAGTCCCAGTTCTGGGGCCTGTACACAATCTTGAAATCCGTGGCTGGCAACTTGAGAAACGGTCCGCGTTTCTTCCATACCGGCGCTTTCCCCCGCTTGACTTGCTGCGCTCCGTGCGTCTTGCGGCCGTCGCTGCCGGCCTGCGTCTCGCAAGGCTTACTCTTGGCGTTTTCGCCATGCTGAGTCTTCTTAAATCGGTCCTGTGCCTTCAGCACTGGAGCCCACTCTCCCGCTTCAAAATCTTCGGTTGTTATAGTCTCCCCTTCGACGTAGTATTCCATCTTCAGCCCAACAAATCCCACGGTCACCGGGCGCAAGTCAGACGCCCGGCGACGCGGCTCAGGCTTGGCCTAGGAGATAGGCCTAGCCTTGCCACCGCGGGGTTGATAGGAAAATCTCAGAAACTCCAAAAACGGGGACAAACTTGCCTAAACGAGTGGTGTCCGTAGGTACAGGGCAACCTCCTGCAGACGAGCGCACTGACAGCAAGTCCAGAACACAGCGCGTCCGCCGATAGTCGGTCACCGGGCCGGAGCTCATGCGAAACACGTCCACACAGCGTCTCACTCCAGCCGCCTCTTCCACCTTTTCGATAAAAGGCCCATGGCCCTAGATTCGTCGCGTCAAGGCGTGAAGGCTTTGGCGCCTCCTTAAAAGTGAAAATTGACTGGCGCCTTCCTTCGGCAGCGTAGATACGAGTGATGCGATCATCGCTTTATGACGTTATCACGACTCTGGAGGCTACAAACTTTCGAAAGGATGCGAAGCTGCTGCTTGTCGCAGTTTTCACTCGTCACTGCCTGCGGGATCACAGATAATGGCCATGCAGTCCGAGTGCGCCGGGGAAAATATAAAATCAAAGGTGTTTTCCGCAGCCACTGAAGCCTTGGTTTCCAACAACACGATTGCGGGAAGATTGCAGATGGTGACGACGACTTCTGAAGGAACGCCGCCGTTTCGGTCGTTCTCGAACGCCGTTTTCGCTCCATTGTGCAGCACAGTTGCGACGCTATACGTGTTCTGATAAATATCGGAATTGGCAGGATTTTTCAACTGATAACAAGTTAATGGGAGTTTGATGCCATCAAAGAATGCATATTCTGGTCAGAACCCCAAAAGATGTCCTGGTTGTCCAGTTTTTCTTATTAACAGTGGTGGCATTAACGAAAGTTACAGTGTTTTCATGCACGCCGGCCAACTTTCTGCAGAGCTCTCGAAATCCTATAAATGTCATTCAGCAATCATTATGCGCAACTAAAAATGAGTCTCTTTAAGTTTCACGCTTTAATACAATTGGCTGTTCAAAACGCATTTTTTTACTGTTTTTCTCTTTTCCAGCATCGGGCAGAACTGAAGTTAGATGAAGTGGTGACAAAAAACCCGCAATCAGGGAACAAGATGTGTCAACAGGACACCGCCAGAATTGTCACTGCATGCGCCATTGCAGTGGCAAGCTAGAACTGGTTGCGGTTGCACCTCCTCCGATTCTTCAAAAGCTGCAATAGAAATGCTGAGCAAAGTTGCACCGTACATGTACATGGCACTGCCTGCGACGATTTCATATATTTTGCATTGTGTACTTGCAAAAAAAAACAGAAGTCTTCCGTTTGACATGGCCTAATGTCTCAGCCGAGAACGGACAACATATGGTTGCCCTAATCGTGATGTGAAGGAAATAACAAGCCCAGTTTCCTTTCCATACAATAAACATACGATGTCTCGTTGAATAGGAAAATTCTTGAATACTCTTCTACCTACCACGGTGGCTCCGTCGTTAGGGTACTCAGCTGCGGAAGCAAAGGTCACCGTGGATTGGATCCCGATCGTGGCGGTTACATTTCGGTGGGGCCGAAATTGCAGAGGCCCGAGTACTGTGCAATGTTAGTGCTCATTTTAAAGAAAGTTATGGTCAAAATTTCCAGAGCCCTCCCCTAACGGCATCTCTCATAATCATATCACGATTTTGGGACGTTAAACTCCAAATAATATTAAAGACGATAGTGTTATTTTGGGATACGTGAAACCAGAAATTTTGGACCGCAATTCTGTCTCACGAAACGATTCAACCAAACGGCCAAAGCTAAAGCGCTTGCTGAACGCCCACCCATCTTGCACTGGTGGCTGCGTTCACACTTGCGAACATTGCCGATCAAATATAGCGAGACGCATATCTGAGGCGTAACTCCAATACGTGCGTATAAGGTGATGTGTTTCATTTAAGACAATACACAGACACGTAATTTTAAAGACCCTAGCACTTCTTAGGCTGCGCTGAAAATGCGACGTTATGCACGAAAAAAAATGCCAACGGCCAAAAATGCCAAAAAATGCCAAAAATGCTTCGTAAAGATTCATCCGTGGTTTGTGGTGCCTTGCACTCGATTTTTGTGAATACGTATCATTCGCGTAGCATTTGCTGCACTGTCTTCAATGTGATATGCAGACGTTTATATGCCGCTGGAAAATTCACATGAGTTGCGAATGCGCGCAGTCAAAGACGACACCATGGATTGTTTGATTGATTGATTGATTGATTGATTGAATTATTGATTGATTGATTGATTTATTGATTGATATGTAAGATTTAACGTGCCAAAACCGCCATATGATTATGAGAGACGCCGTAGTGGAGGGCTCTGGAAATTTCGCCCACCTGGGGTTCTTTAACGTGCACCCAAATCTGAGCACACGGACCTACAACATTTCCGCCTCCATCGGAAATGCCGCCGCCGCCGCCACCGGGATGCGAATTCGCGACCTGCGGGTCAGCAGCCGAGTACCTTAGCCACTAGACCACCGTGGCGGGGCTACATGAAGTGTATATGCAAATGATGGGTATTTTAAAAATCATTCAATCACTCGAACTTGCTAGAATGAAAAACAAAAACTGCCGATTTGATTGATAATCGAACGCCTCTTATACGTTACGCGTCATATATGGGACATGTTACGCCTCATATATGCGACATCCGACTAGCAGGAGTAGGTAGGCACCGCATATATACGAAACAGTAGAAGTGAAAAACGAAGTTATGAAAAATTGGCAGATCCCCCGCGTGATGATTTGCGCCAAGACTCTGAGGAACAACCAACCACGTGCACTGGAAATCAATGATATGCGAAGCACGAATGAGGAAGGTTGATATGTCACTTCAAAATCAGCACAACGTTACGAGGTGGAGGTAAATGATGCCGTATACGACTTCCGCGTCATGATTATCATGTTCGCGCCTGGCATTTTTGTTCGTTGTTCATTCGCGTCACGCAATGTAAAATTTGGTATATCTGAAGCTGGCGAAACGGCCGCGAGCACGCTATGAGTTAGCATGTAGTGATGTTTTACAAGACACGCATGTCATGATTACCTTGTTTGGACGTTCCATTTACCTTCGTCATCTATTCACGTCACGTAACACCAAATTTGGCATTTGTGAAGTTAGCGAAACGGCTGCGACCGCGCTATGAACGTAGCATGTCGTCATGTTTTACATAACATCCATATCCTGATTATCATGTTTGGACGTGTCGTTTACCTTCGTCGTCCATGCACGTCACGTAACAGCAGATTTGGTGCATGTGAAGCTAGCG
The DNA here is from genome assembly GCF_043290135.1 of Rhipicephalus microplus. Lineage (NCBI taxonomy): Eukaryota > Metazoa > Arthropoda > Arachnida > Ixodida > Ixodidae > Rhipicephalus > Rhipicephalus microplus. Next base: position 61,955,121 of record NC_134707.1, on the reverse strand, counting down.
AAAAGACCGCGAGCGCATCATGAGCGTGGCACGCAGTCATGTTCTTACATGACACGCATGCGATGATTTCCACATGAGGGCCTGTAAATTACGTTCGCCATGCAGTCACGTCGTACCATACTAGATTTACGATATTACATGTGAACGAAACGACTGCATGAATAACAAGACCATGACATGTAAACCTCGACATTCATGACATACATGTCATGATTTTCGTGCTAAGACTGTAGTCAGTCATGCCCATCATACAGTCATGTTATGCCATACCAAATGTGGTATATATCCCGTTATCCAAATGGCGAGAAGAGCTAAAAGTCGTAGGAAGCTAAATAGATAGTTAGACAGATAGGGTCAAACTCGCCGAAGTTCGCTAAAAAATTCTTCGCATTAAGATATGAAAGATCCTGGTTTATAAACACCTCTCGGACATTACATCACAGTCCTTAAGCGCGTGGATGTACGGCTGCTTGTAATTTTTTTTATCAGAATGACGCCCCTTCCAGCTAAATCCATTATCAGACACGTGACCAGCGGCCGAGTAAGCACGTGCATTAAAGTCCTTGCGGCGAGGCATTGCGTTGCAATCCACCGCCAACGCTCGAACGAAGCTGAGCCTGTCGCCGCACTCCTGAAAAAAAAAAAGTATGTTCAAACGCCCCATCGGCCGGGAAGCTTTTTAACCTCAGGCTCGACATCCGACTAGCGGAAGGTGAACGCAAGCTTCTTCACTTCATCCTTCCAGGTCGCATCATCGCCGCGCGCAGGAGAAACGACCGACGTGTCCGTCACAACATCAAGTACACCGAGGGTTCCGTCTAGCCATAGGCCAACACTCCACGCAACATTCAGCTTCCACAGGCGCCTTCAGGGTCACTAGCAGCCATGGCGTACGTGGAAATGCTGTGCTCACACCTTTCAAGGGTGCCGCAACACGAACTGCGATGCTTGGACAACGACGGCTTCACCGACCTTCCAAAGCTCGCCGACAAGTCTGTACCAGAAGCAGTCAGCGCGGTTCGCGCCCATCTGGAATCCATAGCCACTCTGCGCGACCGTCTGGACAGCGCGGCCCACCTATTCACCTGCATGGCCGGCCTTGGCGTCATAGGGTCCTGGGTTCTCTATCGCGCTGACCGTAGGGAGGACCCCACTGATATCGTTGGCGACATAGTGAAAAAAATGCGGCAGAGACGCGTCCACGGCGTGTTCGCCAAGGCGACGGAAAACGTCTGTTGCACCTGCCTGCTCGTTCCCGAAGAAGAGAGAGGCAGGGACTTCAGGCCTTACTTGTTCGTCGACTGGTACACAAAGCCCTGCGTAGCCATACACGAGACTCCCGACATACATTCCCCGTTACTCGAAACCGTCCTCCGACAGACGCTGGGAAATCCGCCACGAAGCTACCGTTGCGGCGTTTATCGAGACCTGAGGTCGCTGTATGCTGGCGTCCTCCAATTGTTCCCGTGATGCAGCTGCCCATTCTCTCCCATGCCGTCCATGGGCAACGCGGTGAACTGTCCCTCCTTTTCGGCCACCGACTTTTTACCGTAAGTCATTTTTGCGGGCTATTCTCTATGTATGGAGTAGTTGCTCTGCCGAGAGAATTTGGGCCCGTAATGCGTGTAGCCAACGTCACGAACAGGTCTGCTTTCGCGAATAGTAATTGAGTAGATGTGGCTGAACACGCTCATTTTAATTATACCGTTATTGATGTAGCGTTCCTTGGACAATCCTGAATTTAGCGTATAATTATCAAGCACGAAAAATTATGTGATGCGGTTTCCTTGATTTATACACTTCCGCTTAATTGAACGTAACGCTCAAAACAAAATGCTCATTGAACAGTCATTGCTAAACATCTCTGCTGAACGTGGTTCCGCTGCGATTAACGTCGGGACACACAGCGATGCTTGCAATCCCGACATGTCTTTATCTGCGCCCTTGAATTTAACACTGCTAATTTCCGTAACGTCTATTACCAGTAGCGATTTCCTTGGATTCATAACTGCCGTAGCCGGTTTATTGCGTTATCCACCGTGAATAACTATTTCATTTCTGAAACAATTCTTCATTGGTTGTCTCTCTTTCCAGCATCAAGACGATGTCATTTGACGGACCAAAATTTTTCATGAACTGTGCAGTTTGCCGAAACCATTTGACGACTTCCAAATAACCACGCATCCCCATCGGACAGTGCAGCAACGAAAATCTTGATAAGTACCACACCTGTTAATGCTGTAGTGACAGCTGTGTTGAACAGTATTTTACTCAATGTTTCATTTTTAACCTGAATTTCCACTTTTAGTTTCATGCATTAAATTTCTTGCTGCGCTTTTCTTCGAAAGCCCGTTTTGTGTGTCTGCGAGCACCGCCTGGAAGAGGGCATTATCCTAAGCCTACCGTTCCCCATCAGTTGTCACCTGCGTAGTGGGACATCTTAATCTTAGCTGATTGACGAGGCCTCGCAGAATGGCTTAATGCTGTCTATGTACATGTTCCTTCATAACTGTGACCAAGGCGATGAGAAAGGGACTTCGCACTTCGTGTCTAATGAAACATGTCGGGTCTTATGCAAGCCGACACATCCTGGTATCGACAAGTCGAATAAAGGAACATTTATATGCACCCATGCTTTTTGGTATATTTGCTTCGCACCTGTGTCTCTTGTGGCCAACCAAATTCAAGCGTTGTTGATATTTCTACTCTTCAACATACGCCATCAACCCCCCCGAGCATGCGTGTCATTCCTCAACAAGTTTTACGACGCTTCGCAGTTTCCTAGCGCGGGTGACAGCGCAAGGTCTACGTAGTTGCATCTGTTCTAGCAGGACAGCCGGAACATCATATGCCGGAAACAGTGGGCCTTGCAAACAGTGGAACGCCACGAATTATTTTCTTTTGAAATAAATAAACTTTCTTAGTGCGCAGAGCGTTTCAGAAAAAAGTCACATGGGACAAAGCGCACACTTGCAACCACTTTATTGCACAGATGGCGGCCGTATATATAAAGCCAAGACGGCGATAAGAACCACAAAAACGAAAAAATTATGGCGCATGTGCCAGAACATCCTAATATACGAATCTCGAAGATACGTTTTAACTGACAAGATACTTGTACTAATTGTCCGAATGGGGCACTTACACACTCGGTTACTGCCTTGCGAATCAAAAACGCTTCATTTCCCGTACCCTATTGTCAATCTTGCCATCACTTCGCATTCATCAAGCATCAGGATGCACTAACCATGGGCACAGTCACAGTCGCTATCCAGGTGGCTGCTCACTGATCTGCGCTTGAGATCCGCGTACTCCTTAAGGAGATAGATAGTTCAGACACGCAGCGCCCCATCTGACCGATGTAGTACCGGCCACATGATAAAGCAAATCGACATACAACACCTACATTACATTCTACGAACATTTTTGCAAGCTTCTTATGATACCCTATTCCTGAAGATCCTTCGTTTTTCATAAGTTTGTATAGAAACCCTGGATGGTTTTTGCTGTGAAAACAACCTTCACTCTAGTTTTTTTGTTCAAAGAATTCTTTTTAGGCAGTGTGAACGTTTGTGCATATAAAGTATGGCAGAAACTTTCGAGTTTGGTTGTTCCTGAATTGTGTGCTTCATAATCTTTCCCTGCTTTATTTAATTCAGAAGTGACTCTTCTGTGCCTGAGAGCAATTGACAAGGAAAGCCTGCTTTCTTACGTTAATATGGCTGCCGAAGCTGCTCTCAACCTGGTGATGACAGGACCTTGACACCGATGCCATCTCGCGTGCTTTCGCAATTCCTCGTTCAACAAGCTTGGAATGCGCTCAACTAAAATGTATCGGGGCTTTCTGGTTCTGGCAGAAACATAACCTCTAGATCTAAAAACCTAAGTTTGTTATTCTTGGGGAACTCCGCCGTCAGCATGCAGATTAGTTATGTTATCAGAAATGATGCTCAACTCTCATCGGTGTCCTGCCGTCTGTCACACTGTTTCGCACTATAGATGACTAAGAAATCATTAGCATAGAGGAATACCTTAGCGGTATTTGTCTCAGCAAGCCTCGCTGTATGCGTTTGTCGTAACGAGCTAATAAAATACCACTGAGTACTGGAGCTAATCATGACCCAATGCGCATGCCCTGTATTTGAGTGTATCATTTGTCGTTTCTTGTGATGAACGACGACAGCGAATAAAAGTTCAGAAGTTCAAGAAAGCTGTCTACGTTAGTTCCACAATGTCTACAAAAAATTCTTCCCCCCACAGCGTTGGATGCAGACTTCGCCTCCTCGCACAAAATGTCCTGAGGTAGGGAATAAAATAAGTCTTCAACGTCTACCGAAAACGCACAAGCACTTTGAGGGCACTCATCCCCTAGAAAGTTTAAAACGTCCTGAGGATTTCTTACGAGGAACGTATCTTCAATGGTCAAGGCATTTGCAGATGTCGTCCGACAAGTTTCTGCCTAGAGTCATAATTCGAAACAGACATAACTCCTTGTGGGTTTGGCCGTGAAGGAGGCCGTGAAGGGTTGGCCTTGTCCTCCCGGACAGGGCCAACCTAATGAGCCCCCCGCTTGGTTCATACAGCCTCTCACCTTCTCGTTTTGCTTTTGCCGGAGTTACTTTCCGCAGTTCTCTGAAGTTCCCTTATCGAGCCGCTGCCACCTTTTCTTCGTACAGTGGTTCGGGAACCAGGGCGAATCCTCCTTCCTCGTCAGACTGGAGCAAATTGATGTCCGCTTTTTTAGGAGCAGACACGACATGCCGAATTCCTGAAGTTTCTTCTCTCGCGGGTTCCTTGGGCAGACGCTTGACTCCTTGTTGGATGCAGCTCTCCGTTTCATCAGCCCCAGTTCTCCCAAAGGCTTGTCCGGCAAGACTGACCAACTCAGTTTTATCAAGCCTTGGGTGGACGCAGTTCTTAGGACCGAGTTCCAGAAGGCCATCTTTGGGTATCCTCTTATTTCCAAGGAGGAAAACGTTCTACCCCGAAGCGGGTGCTTTCGGTTTTTCTCCTTGGTAGCCTTATCTCCGCGGAACGCCAATAGAACTCGGCTGTTTGCGAGGAATTGCACAGATCCTACAGAAACACTTTCTTGGCTTTGTCCATTTGTCTCACGCATGCGCACTGACGGGACAAGGAAGGCTTCGCTCGCTTTAGCAGCAGTCGCTTTCAACGCGAAATCCTTGAATCAAAGAGGTTACCGCAGTCATTAATGTGTCTGGTAGTAGCCTTCGCGTACACTGGTGCGCTGCTTGCGTTAACTGCGCTTCGCACTCATCTCGGAGGCCACGCAGAAAGGAACGCGTGGTTCAGATCTGCTCCGCCAGGTGCCGCAACGGTCCCGACAGATCGCAATCTTTCAATAAACTTCGTCCGGTACATTTCATATTCATTTGCCAGCGCACTGTTGGTACATGGCCACGTGGTGCGCCACATTCCGATCGAAGTATTCGCCTCGCTTGAAGCCGTTAGTATCACCGCCAAGAGTGTTGCCGAAAACTTCGTGTACTTCACTGGAATACCCCTCTCGTGGTTTGTGGAGTGCAACACACGGAGACGAAGTCTAGAATGTGAAGCAGTACACGTCGTGGGCCCGTAGTCGGGCTGTCGTTTTCCGGAACCAACGAGCACGCGGGAACTTTCTTTGGTTATAGCCAGCGAGTCGGTGGCGACGTACTTCGCATCCATCTCCAGCAAGAAGCGGTCCAAAAGCGCGTCCTGAGCAACACACTTGGCGTTGGGGACGCCACAGAGAATCCAGGGACCGATCACCGTCTCGAACATAAAGACAAGTATTAATCGCGCAAACGCACTCCAGACGCACCTTTATGTCCCACATTACAGCGATACTCGTGCGCATTGTGGAGATGGCGTCCGGAACGGACATTGCGGTGATATTCCAAGATGAAAAAAGAACTGCCACCGTTCTATCAGTACAGTTAATTCGTTTGAACGCTGGATATAGCGCTGAGCAGAGCGTGTCCAAATCTACCACAGTTATCAGAAATAACGGAAAAGTACGTAGAAGAAAAGTTCGACTTCTGAGTAGGATTAGGATTAGAATTAGGATATTGTAGGTAGTCGGTGGATCTACCCTTCCGAAATTCGCAGGTAATTGCCCTATGCTATTATTTGCTAATTGTAGCTAATGTCCTTTTGTTCGTTTGTTTTTTAACTAAGCAAGGGCAGGATTTGAAATGGTCGCGCGTAGCTCGACGCAAACCGAACTGTTGAACCAGACGTAAATATTATCTATTTCGCAGCGAAATTTGTTATGAGATCATATACTAGACTGAAGACATTATCCAAAAAATCCAAAGAATGAGAAATCAAAAACAAAAAACAAACATGAAAATATTTACTATTACATTAACGATAACTTGATTTTCGGAGCCGACCTGGCAGCTGAGTTTGACAAACACAATTAATTTAGGATGTGCGTCTCATAATTATTCAACAAATAGAACCTACGTATCAACGTTTTTTTTTCGAGAATCCGTAAAATTGGGCACTATGTTGAAGTACGTTTAGTGGCTTGAATGAAATTTCACACCGGTCGTATCGAATACATCTCAGTGGGAATGTCCCAAAACGGAGCCACAAAAATTTAGCAGAGTTTATCTGGTTAAACTTAAACCTAGCTTCGCAAACAAAATAGCTAGTAGTCTTTTTCTAATTACTACCTAGTTACGACATGATAGAAAATAATGTTCAATAGATACCGATTCTTCGCTGAACAAACGAAGGCAGGAAAGCCATCTCGCACTTGGAGTGATTTTGTCGTCTTCTCTTCCTCGTATTCTTGTGGCACGTATTAGTGCATCGCGCCACCGTCAAATAACGGATAATCGAGCACCACTGAAACAAGAGCGGTGTACTTTGTCGATATTATAACTACATAAAAAAAGGACGTCAGCCATTGTCACTCGATCAAAGCAGCTTGACAGCGAAGCTAGAACGATGGTGAGTTTCGCTTCGGTACAAAAAGCATCACCATCACCGCATTTTCATTTCACTAAAAGAAAAGCACAATTATCATCATCTCGAGAATCGGCATTCACACACTGAGCGGCGTTCACACTGAGCATTCCGGCCGCCGAAAGTGCTCCGAATCCGGTTCGGCGGCGGCGAGATCCGCCGAAAGGGCCCTCTCCGCGCCGTTCGTTCTCGAACCAATTTTTGCGGCGTCTGCCACCGAATCGGTCACCGCGGACCAATAGGAGCGCTAGTCAAGGAATTTTAAAAAATGGCGGCCAAGCCCTACTCACTTGTTATGCTGCAGTGTACGTAACTGAATGTTGAAACCAACGGGAGTTTAACCTACTCTGTGCCTACTTCGCCTCCGTATTTCGTGAAAGAGGTGACCGAGCTTGCTGTTGGCGTGACCGAGCTTGTTGCGGTCTTGCAGAGCAGAACGAACCCACCAACGCCACTGGCGTCAGTGGTTTTTCTGCTCTTCGTGAATTACAAGACAGCCACTTGCCGGCAAAGTAAGCAGTCCTGTGTTTTCTTGCTTCTTGCGTACGAGAATTGTCGAAGTATACACCACCGGATAGCGTAGTAGCGTTTGCGAGACGCGACAACAGCCGGGTGACAGCGCATCCATCCCGCGTTCGGCCCGTAGTAGATGGCATATTCGGCGGCGCGGGGCGCGTCCAGTGCGAACGACGCTGTGTTTCGGCGGCAGGGGAATTTCGGTCGCTGTAGAAAGCGGATGTTTCAGTGTGAATTAGTTCCCGCGACCTGCACCACGGACGACAGTGGCACGGCGAAGACACAACTACTGCAAAAAATAATAATAAACATTGATTGATTTGTGGGGTTTAACGTCCCAAAACCATTACTTGATTATGAGAGACGCCGTAGTGGAGGGCTTCGGAAATTTTGACCACCTGGGGTTCTTTAACGTGCACCCAAATCTGAGTACACGGGCCTACAACATTTCCGCCTCCATCGGAAATGCAGCCGCCACAGCCGGGATTTGATCCCGCGACCTGCGGGTCAGCAGCCGAGTACCTTAGCCACTAGACCACCGTGGCGGGGCAAAAAATAATAATAAACAAACAAAAGGAAAGAAAGCACACGGACGCAGGGACGCAGTCCAAGTACCACCTTTTCGCATCTTTCCATCCCATATTCATCATATACAAGTACCGCCATCCAGCGTGGATTTCAAGTACTAAACGAGAGGTTGTTTCTACAATGACGACGACGACACGGAACATACGAACCGACGGCGTAAGGAGTTTCGCCTCTAAAAAAAAAATCGTGGTCGGTGATTCATGGATACACAAAATTAAAAGCTAAGTAAACATGCTGAAACTTACCGTGAAATCCTTAGGCAGACGCTGTAGACTCTAAACGGCTGCACTTTGTGAAAGAAAAAAAAAAAGCGCGCTTGGGAACGAATGCGTGGTGGAAGCTGTCGCTACTCCAGAAAGGAGAAAATACACCGTTGCGACAGCGGCCGGCCGCGGCTACCCACGGCTTGCGCAATACTACCGCGCGCCCACCTGTGTTCTTGCGCGCCATGGCTGTAGAGCAGCGCCGCTGCACAACTTCCGAAAGGGTATGTAGTGCGTTTAAAATTTTAATGCTGCCACAACGAAATCGCTGTGGTACGGACTGTTGTAAACTGTAGAATATCACCACCGTGACCAAGCGCCAATCCTGTGAACGGCACTATTTTTTAGGCCCTTTCACAAAACTCTGGTTGGAGACGGGTTGGGAGTTGTTTAAGGCACGCAACAGAATGCGCCGGCCACGGTACCTCTGCGGCTGCTGTTTCGTCGGCCGGACTTGTAAATGGTATTCTCTAACAGTGTACGGACGGCACAACTCTTTGAACCGGCAGTCTAGGCGGCGAATCTCCGCGGCCGACGAGGATAGTATTGCCCCAAGCAACCACTGACTCCTCAGAGGTGGAACCCTTCGTCTGCGTACTTTTCTGTTATTCCCGATGGCTGCCGTAGACTTGGACAGGTTGTGCTCGACGCTGTCCAGTGTCCAAGCGGGCGAACTGTATTGCCTGGACGGTGACATTTCACTTCCCATCCCGAAGATCACCGGAATGTCCGTTCCCGAAGCCATCGCCGCAATCCGCTCGAGCATCGCTCTCATGTCGGACGTGAAGGAGCGTCTGGAGTGCATTTGCGCGATTTATACCTGTCTTATGTCCAACAGGGCGATCGGTTCCTGGATTCTCTATCACGCCCCCGACGTCCAGGAGGCACTTTTGGACCGCTTCTTGGTGACGATGGATGCGAAGCACGTCCTCACCGACTCGCTGGCCATAACCGAAGAACGAATTCACGCGTGCTCGTTGGTTCCGGAGAGCGAAAGCCCGACTACGGGCCACGACGTGTACTGCTTCACATTCTGGACTTCGTCTCCGTGCGTCGCACTCTACAAACCACGAGAGGGGTATTCCAGCGAAGTGCATAACGTTCTCGGCAACACTCTCGGCGGTGATCCTAAGGACTTCGAGCGAGGCGAATACTTCGACCAGGATGTGGCGCACAACGTGGCCATGAGCTTGGCACCGTCTAGCCGAACTTCGTAGGACGTCGGAGAACGATGATCTTTGCTTGGTTTCCCGCAGACACCTTTTGTACCGGCCGACACCGACTTACTGCACGGTAAGAAAAAAAAAAGCCGCGTATCTGCGCGTTTCGCGGCAAATGTAATCGAAAAACGATAGTCTTCTGTGTGGAGGCGCTGTGTGAGATATGGAGACGCAGAAGTAATGTCGACAAACAGGAGATCGTACAGAACCTGGAGCTTTTGGCAAATGGCTGAACCGTGTAGTCCACAGGGTGCGTTTTCGTGCAGAGCGTCACTTTTTCATCGCACCGTAAGAAACACGTAATTCGTGTAAGGTATAGAATTACTTAGGTTTTTTAGAATTAAGTATCTCTGTATTCCCAAGTCAAGAAACACACCACCTAATACTTGCGTATTGAGATTACTTGCGTAACCTTTGTTTTGTTTTTTCATCGTCAATGTTCACAAGTATGAACACTGCCACCAGATAAAGATGACTGGGTCATACGGAAGTGCTAAAACTGGGGCTGAATTGAGTGGTATACAGACGCAGACCGAAATTTCTGCGTTCAAGTATCCTAACAAAGACTGCCGTCTTTAAAAAAATCGTACCGTCTCTTGAGCACTTGCCAAAGATGGCGGAAACGGCGTGAGCCATTCTCTTTTCGCTCTGTTGCATTGGTCTCTCCTGAAACCTTTCAACACCATACGTAGTGTCGAATGCTTCAGGTTTGACAGGAATTGAAAGCCTTCTGTCCCTAAGGTGGCCTTGTAGTGTGACCACTTTTTGACCGACCAACCGACGATGTCATGTGGTGAGGTCATCCCGTGACGTCACAATTTCTAGCCATCGGTGATGTCATTGACTTACGATTATGTCCACATCATTTGTGTCAATGCCGCTGACAGTCAGCTCCCGCATTTGACGAGGCATGTAATGCTTTCTCCTTAACAAAAACATTGGTGAGATCTGGAAAACGTGTGATCTATTCGTCCAGGTTGTCGGGATGCTGACACCCCCTATAATGTGGTTTGCGCCGCTTGGCGCACTTGTCTCGTCCCAAAACCGCAATTCGGGCTACAACAACCGGGCGATAGATAGCGTTGTGTTCTCGTTGAGTACCATATCGTCATCATCATTATGGGGTAGCGCCGGCAGTGACCCCTGGCAGAAGCAAGCCTTGGTGGCGGGCGAGAGTTGAGCTAGTCTCTTTTGCGCGTGGCGGTTGCCGCGAACGGTTGTCTCTAGCGTGGGTCTCCGGTGCTCGTCACCGTGGGTCGCGCGCCGGGGGAACTTGTGGTAAGTCGAGCGTTGGCGACGCCGCCTTGGGTGTGTTATTGTGTTTGGCATGGAGTGTATAGTAATATTGTGTGCGGATGTTCAAGCGTGTTAATTACGATTGATATATAGATTCGGCGGACGATATCGTTGTTCGAAAAGTATCTATATAAATGTGTGTTTGTTGTTTGGTTTGTACCGACCATGTCTGCTATGACCTTTCACTCCAAGAGCGTGGTGTGGCGTAGCACTCGCCAATTCGAGACCACACAAGGTGTAGGTGATGACAAGCGTGTTCGCAACAAAAATCTATTTTGTCGATAAGCAAGTCATGTTGAAGTTTGTGGGAGCCACATTTCATGTGCAATACTTTCTTTAACGCAGTAAGAGAAATTCGTAAGCAGATTTGTGCGTTTGAAATGTGCGCATCTCTCAGCTGAAGTTCTAAATTGTGAATAATTGCATTCGCGTCACTCAAGAAAACAGGCTGTGTTGCGATGAAAATGCAGCAGTTGCTACCCTTAAAAGGTTGCTTGCTAACTAAGTAGCAATATATATATATATATATATATATATATATATATATATATATATATATATATATATATATATATATATATATATATATATATATATTGATTTCCCCGAAGAACACCACAGTTACCGCAATGAACACCACAAGAAATATTGTGTTACCCTTTAGCGATGTTTGCCGACTTGCTGCTCCAACCACTCTTCGACGAGAGTATATTGACCCCCCAAAAACGTTCCCGTTACTACTTAAAGGGACAAATACACAGGGCTCGTCAAATGATTCATTTTTCTTAGCGTGTACGTCTTCAAATGGAATGGCGGTACCTTCGGTGTTTTGATTAATGCGCTATGCATTGTCTTACCTTGTGTTGAACACAGATAGCACGCAAAAAAATATTATTTCACGAGAATGACTAGGGCAAAAAAAAAACGGAGCATACGAGAAAAGCACACAAAGGGCATTTTTCTTGCGCCAAGCAATTTTCGTGAATATGCACCAACTAGGCCCTCAAAGTTTACGATTTATTTTGTTCGTTTCACGCGACTGGCAACATTGCTAACTTTAGAATTCATTCCTTGCTTTGTTATGCTTTCCAGGCCGAAGACTGTCCCTTGAGAAACCAATGGGAAACTGCATCGACCAGAGCTACGATTCCCTCCTCTCGGGCCGGAAAACGTTGTTAGTAGCTTAAGGGCTGTGCTGAATCATCACCTTCTGCGTGCCTTACTTAGCACTTTGACTCAACTGCCTAAAAAATATTTGTGGTGCTTTTAAACTAACCAGCAAACCCTACGATCACTTCTTTTGTTTTTACCGCGTGTACAACATGTTTTTACTGCCTGTAACCTTCAGAAGCACCTGAAAGCTATACTTTGTGTGCTCTTTTGCTTCATAAGTGTGTTACATGGCTTGTCATACGTGACCGAAATTTCAGAACGGGTGCTCTCCACTTACATTGTGGCCCATTGCGTCCACCATTAGACGGATCGCCAGAACTGTCACCAATATTACTTTGAATCGGCTGAAATGTTTTTAAAAAGGAGCCGAATAAAACGAATTTTATCGATACGGTAATGCGTTGTGGTGTTCCTTCTCTTTGTGCACCGTAAAGCAGCACGGTTAGGTTTTCGAGTGCTGCGTTTTTCTTGTCATTAAATCGCTGACGGCCGGCGCCAGCATAGCTCCCGTAAGATTCAATACACCGGGAATGTTCCTTATTCTTGAGCTGTTTTCCCACACTGCTGAACATAATGAAGCTTGTGCTCACTACAGCTGCCCACACTGCACGTCTCATTACGCTGCTTCAGGCTTGCACTCTCGATCTTTTTGTTTATTAGACTAAATTACATGATGAGTATTTTAGTAGGCGTTTCTAAGGCTGTGATTAGCCTGCACATTTGCCTGTGTTGCACCTTCGTCACTAGACAACACTTCGGAGTGAGAGAGAAGAAGAGACAGAATTCATTTACAGAAAGGTAAAGAGGTAGGCCTGAGCAGTGTCTTTGACCGTTTGGGCATAGTAAAGATGTGTACGAATATAACAAGCAAAGTTCGCTGGATGAGCCGAATATTCTATTGCATGCGTGTGTGTGTGTGCGCGTGTGTGTGTGTGTGTTTCTTTAGATGTTATCGGAACGTGCGAAGGTTTACTATAAATGTTATTCTCTGGCGCGAGTATATCTTAGCACACGATTGTTCAGCCTGTAGTATGCTTTAAACCAGACCTTCGAACTGCGTCTGGCTGCTTTTTTCCATTAAAACGAGCATCTGCCTATTGAAATGTATCGTAGTGATTGACTCCGGCAAAGATCTGTTCCAGCGGGTACAAGTATAACCATCGCTGAAGCATTCATTCCGCCGCAGAGCCAACTTAAAAACACTCGCGGCAGAGATTCCTGCCCAAAATCTCACAGAGCGCCAAAGCCTTGAGAAACACCGCGACACGTTTTTCTGTATGCAGACATTATTCATCGTATAGAAGCGGCCAGAAATGATATTGTGATAGTAGCAGCGCTTAGTTTTTAAATCATGTCAGCGCTATAAGCGCCCCAAAAAATTTGGTGGGGGATGAGGGCGTTGGACGAAAAATTTTGGGGAGGGGGTTGACCCCATCCCCCTTGGCTACGCCACTGCAAGCGCTGTAGGCGCCACTTTTACGCATGCATAATCGAAGATTCCAGTGCTGTCGCTGGCAGTGAATCTTGTTGTGGCCTAGCAACCAATGTTGTATTTGCATTGCATTTGAGAATACGGATACTGGTATTGTTGGCTACTTGACATGTCTCTGAGTTGTCTTGTTTATGTTATTATGTACACTTTAGTGATTCGCCTGCTGATTTGATTGATTGATTGATATGTGGGGTTTAACGTCCCAAACCACCATTTGATTATGAGAGACGCCGTAGTGGAGGGCTCCGGAAATTTTGACCACCTGGGGTTCTTTAACGTGCACCCAAATCTGAGTACACGGGCCTACAACATTTCCGCCTACAACATTTCAGCCGGGAATCGAACCCGCAACCTGCGGGTCAGCAGCCGAGTACCTTAGCCACTAGACCACCACGGCGGGGCGTTTGGCACGAATATCGCATGCTTAAAAAATGCTTGTAGTAGTACTGTACAACACCCTGTGTTTTGGAGTGTTAGTTTCTTTTTTATGTAACAGTAAGCCTGCATCACTGCATACATTATTTATTTTATTTATAAAATACTGCAGGCCCAAACAGGGGCCCTAACAGGAAGAGCAAAAGGAGACAAACAAAGCAAGGCAGAGAAATCGCATACTCAGCAAAAAAAAAAAAAAATAATAACACTGGCATGTGTACAAAAGAAACTGCAGCAAAAAATGAGGCAAAAACTACATAATTTCTTTAAAAGTGGTACGCAAAGGTGAAGCAACAAAAGTAGAAACATAAAACAAAACGTTTTCACACACTGAAATAAGACCATGTGATAAAGGCACGTCAGACTTATATACACAAAGAGGCATGAGATGAGGCAAGTGACATTGGCTTTTTAAACTAAGGATCAAGGAACAGAAGGATAATATTTAATGAAGCTAAAAAATTTGTACATCCTGGTCAGAAGTTCAAATAGTAACATGTTCTAAGAAATCGTCTTTATCTAAGGGGGGAAATGGTAGGTTGTTCCAGTCGGTGATAGTTATTGGGAAGGAATATTTGAAAAGATTAGTGTGTGTCCGATAGGTGTTAGAGAGGCAGCATGACGATGCCGTGTTGTTCCAGCAGTAAGCGGCAATAAGTAAGGACTTGGGTTTATAGCAAAGAGTTTATTTTTCAGTGCAAACAGGAATTTTAGTCTCTGTATTTTTCTGCGCAGGTGTAGTGTTTGAATACTATTCTGCATCATTAAACTAGAGGGACAGTCACTATTACGACATTTAGAATAAATGAACCTGACAGCTTTACGCTGAATCATTTCCAATCTATCAATATTAATTTTTGTGTACGGATCCCAGACTATGCTGTCGTATTCGAGTTTAGGCCGCATTAGTGATGTATAAGCCATTAACTTTGTCTTAGAAAGTGCATCCATTAGTTAATGTCTGAGAAAACGAAGTTTTCTGAACGAAGAGTTGCATATGTTGGTAATGTGTGTATTCCAATTAAGGTTGTTAGTTAGTGTGATTCCCATGTTTTTGTACTCCTTCACTTCTGCAAGCATTTCGGTACCCAGCTTGTACCCAAAAGAAAGTTTTTAGATGTCTGTCTAGTTATTGACATATACACTGTTTTACTGAAATTTAACTGCATGCTCGACCGATCACACCAAGAAAGTATACTTTGGAGATTATTGTTGAGCGATAATTGATATTCAAGGCTTTTAATTTTACTATAGAGTGCACAATCATCCGCAAATAATCTAATTTGAATAGGAGAAGGAATTGTGTTGGTTATGTCATTAATGAATATCAAGAATAATAAGGGGCCAAGGACACTGCCCTGAAGCATACCAGATGAGACTGGTAGCTTCTCAGGTGAATGGCCATTAATAGAAACTACCTGACTCCGCTTGGTCAGATAGGCAGCCACCCAATTAACTAAATAAGCAGGAAGATTAATTGATTCTAGTTTAGTAATGACCTTGCTATCTAATACAAGATAGAACGCTTTCTTGAAATCTAGAAATATTACATCAACCTGGCCTGACCCATCAAGAACACTAGCAAAATCATGAACAACTGTTGTTAACTGTGTGATAGTAGAGAAACCTTTGCGAAAGCCATGTTGACAGGAGAACAGTATGCAGTTATCTTCTAAATATATATTAAGTTCCTTAGCTATGATATGTTCAAGTAGTTTGCAACATGACAAGGTTAGTGATATAGGGCAATAATTTGTTACTAGTGTGGGGTCACCTTTTTTTAGTACGGTTACAACACGTGCCAAAAGCCAATCATTAGGCAGTGTAGCTAATGACAGGGACATTTGAAATTTACGAGCTATGAAAGGTGCTAACGCTTCTGCATATCTTTTCAAAAAAAAAACATTAGGTATATCATCTGGACCAGAGGAAGACTTAGTGTTGAGGTTAAGTAGCATAGATACGACACCTGGCATTGATACAACATCGGGAGCAGGGAAGTATGGTCTACGGTTATGAAGTGTAGCAGCATCAAAACTAGAAAAAACACTGCGGAAGTATTCACATTTTCGTTTTGGACCCAGGACTAGCCATTGGCTATACAGGTCCAAGTAGTCTGATGATCTTTTGTATTGTATGATTCAACAAATAAAAAAAAAAGTGGTCGTGTATGTTGCACAAATAACTCCAACGCGTCGAGCGCGTGACCGCATGCATGGGAAGGTTTTATAAAACTATCTAAATCGTTCTCAGTCACTCGGACACTCGCTGCTCAAGGCAGCAGCTACATTGCCATGAGGTGGTAACATGAAAGACGAGGGATAAGAGTGGGTGCAGCAATACAAATGATACAAATACGTGAGACCAACAGCTTTCGAAGCGAACTAAAAGACGCATCACTAATTCAAAAATACGACGTGACGCAGAATTCTAGACTCAAAATGCTTCATGAGACGGCGTTTGGTCCGTGAAGAGCGGTCGTCTTTTAGTTGAAAAAGAACTAATCGAAATAAATCCATTTCACCAATTGACTATTGATCGATTGATTGATATGTAGGGTTTAACGTCGCAAAACCACCATATGATTATGAGAGACGCCGTAGTGGAGGGCTCCGGAAATTTCGACCACCTGGGGTTCTTTCACGTGCACCCAAATCTGAGCACACGGGCCTACAACATTTCCACCTCCATCGGAAATGCAGCCGCCGCAGCCAGGATTTGATCCCGCGACCTGCGGGTCAGCACCTTAGCCACTAGACCACCGCGGCGGGGCGCCGCGCAATTTGTGACGCCAGCGGTTTGTTCACCTGGCGTCAGGATGAAGTGGGCTTTCGATTGGTCGGTATACGAGACATGTCTGTTGTGGATCATCGCCTACCTTTTGTTCTCACGCTGTTGCATGCCCGTTACACATTTCCTCGCATCGCTGTCATGTGCGAAAAACTGATCTCACTTTGTTTTTTGTTGATTCATGACTGCACAGGCGGAGGCACCAGCGTGTAGTCGAAAAGCGCGAAATCCCGACTGGCCCAAGGCTTATTGCGGACACTCGAAGTGTTTTCTGAACAAGCGAGTGGCGAGCAGGAGATATAATTTGTAGTAAGGGTAGTGAAGGCAATAAATAAAACTAATGTCTTCCTTGTAAACTGGATGTGCCATGAAAGACTTCACCACGTGATGCTACAATTCTGGGTCGGTTGTGGGCCCGGGTGTCACCCTTTACCAACTCATTCAGCTATCGCATTGGTATGACTGACTCATCCAAGAATGACAAGTGCAACTGTGAAGAAACTTAACTGTCGTCGTCCTGTGCCACCGTCCTAACTTCGAACAAGATTGGCGGACTCTCCAGTGTACCTTGAGGAGAGTGGGTGGTCGTCCCTTTACTAAGGAGAAGATCTTGGGTGCATGGTCTTCAAGTACATCAGCCCAGAAAGCCACACGAATTCTACAATTCTGCCAGACAACATCACTGAGCAACCCCCTGTGAAACCCTGTAGTATGTGGTGGTGGTGGTAGTAGGAGTGGTTAGAAGAGGAGAAAGGCATCTAATTTCTGCAGCCCGGTCGGGAGCACGGCGCAATGCCTGTATGTGTGGTGTGAAATGTGCATCTATCTATCTATCTATCTATCTATCTATCTATCTATCTATCTATCTATCTATCTATCTATCTATCTATCTATCTATCTATCTATCTATCTATCTATCTATCTATCTATCTATCTATCTATCTATCTATCTATCTATCTATCTATCTATCTATCTATCTATCTATCTATCTATCTATCTATCTATCTATCTATCTATCTATCTATCTATCTATCTATCTATCTATCTATCTATCTATCTATCTATCTATCTATCTATCTATCTATCTATCTATCTATCTATCTATCTATCTATCTATCTATCTATCTATCTATCTATCTATCTATCTATCTATCTATCTATCTATCTATCTATCTATCTATCTATCTATCCCTCTTTTCCCACCGCGGTGGTCTAGTGGCTAAGGTACTCGGCTGCTGACCCGCAGGTCACGGGTTCCAATCCCGGCTGCGGTGCCTGCATTTCCGATGGAGGCGGAAATGTTGTAGGCCCGTGTGCTCAGATTTGGTTGCACGTTAAAGAACCCCGGGTGGTCGAACTTACCGGAGCCCTCCGCTACGGCGTCTCTCATAATCATATGGTGGTTTTGGGACGTTAAACCTCACAAATCAATCAATCAAGTAATCTATTCCTCACTCTCACATCGCACCAGCAGCGACACGATGCGTCACTATATCGAAGCGAAGAAAGATTCCAAAGCTTGTTACACGCGCAGCGGAGTTCCATGCAGGCTGTGCATGCATGCATGCATGCATCTAGGCGTTTCGCGTACGAGACTGCCACTGTGATGAATCGAGTCTTCAGTATCACCGATGCCTCAAGACACGTCGTTAGAGGACATGCTAAAAACGTGTGTGTCGCACCTAATTTGCGATACCTGCCAAATAAAACCAACTACGGAAGCTATTAAGCAAAGAGGGCCGAGGTAGACACACGACCGGTTCAATGAAGGAAAAGCTGGTAAATCCATCGTAGTGCTTTTTATTTAGACACACCTGCAAAGCAGACACATTTTAACTTCAGAATGATTGTCCGATGCTGTAGAATCTAATATGGAGAGACTTGAGTCATTAGTAAGTCGATTTTTGTAACAGATACATTTTTTAGATGAAGGATAGGAGATCTTTGTCAGTTTTTAATGTTTATATATCGGTGGCGTGGATCATTCGTTGCTGAAACTTATCTGTTTAAAATGAGGCTGCCCCGCCGCGGTGGTCTAGTGGCTAAGGTATTCGGCTGCTGAACCGCAGGCTGCGGGATCAAATCCCGGCATCGGCGGCTGCATTTCCGATGGAGGCAAAAATGTTGTAGACCCAATTGCTCAGATTTGGTTGCACGTTGAAGAACCCCAGGTGGTAGAAATTTCTGGAGCCCTCCCCTATGGCGTCTCTCATAATCATATGGTGGTATTGGGACGTTAAACTCCACATATCAATCAAATCATCAATAAGATGGGGCCCATAGCAGGTACATGGCGATACGATGGCTTTTTGAGAAAGTGCGAACCTTTTCTTAGCCACCAAAAGTATGAGATCCCATACGATTCTCATAAAAGGAGCTCTATCCCATAAGCTGCTGCATCCGCAAATTCTTTTCGAAACAACGCTGTGCTGTTTTAGGAGTGGGTAGAAATAACTCAATCACGGATTCGCAGGTATGCAGTCAGAATGCACTAGTCTTATTGCTTACTTACACACCAAGTTCTACCTCGTGAAAATAAAGAAACACAAAACAAAGGCTCCATTCATAATGTACAGAAAGATTTGCACCGGTTGAAATAAATTTATTGCGCGCCGCGTAATCAATCCTGTAAATTGCTGCAGACAATCCAAATCAGCCTCGAGGAAAACATGCCTAATGAAAAATCTCTTTACATGTGCATTTATGATTGAGTGATGTAATCAGCGGCGCGTGGAGGCAATATTTGCGTGACGCGGACTTCCTGATTAGTCCAACTATCACTCCATTTAAGACATGGGCGTGGTTGCACTGCAGTACATCTGGCAGAGCAAGCCAGAAAATGACAATCAGAGAGTTCCAAATACGGTGGGTGGAGGTGGGGGAGGGAAGAAAGCTCTTGAAAAAAAAAAGAAAATTGATTAAAAGCATCATTGCACTCTTAGTATTTATGCACTAATGAGTACCATCAATATCTCGCTTCGGGCCCCTACTCAAATGAGACGGTAATAAACGGGCGGCCTAATGAGCTAACATAGAAGCGACTGTCGTTATCATTCCACGCCGACTGAAATTTCAATCCCGCAAGTAATATTCTATAGCGCGTCGCCAAGGACCTTCTGCTGCCAACGAAGAAAGCTACGCTAGCGTGTTATTGCAAGAGCGGTACAATGTGGCAAATCCCCCTTGTGGGTATAAGCCAAGATCTTCTAGGCGACAAGACAAGAGCGGTGTGAGTGTGCCACTCATTGCGTATTCCGGAGGTAACAGATTCACATTCCAAACGAGCTTGCCCATTTCTGGATTTCGCATCAATATTCGCAATCCGTTGTCTTGAAAACGAAAATAAGCTTCTCGCCGACGGGGAAAATCAGTTTTTAATGTTTGTAATACTGATGATTTTTTCAGACTGCACGAGCAGCTTCTCTTGAATAAATCTGGAACTCGCGATGTATTCCTGTAATATATAGAACTATGTGCTAAAGCACTGACCGCCACAGCCTACAGTTTTTTTACTTATCGTAGCTTCAAAGAATACCAATGAAAATTGTTCTCAGAAATATTTTTTCCACTTTAATATTATTGAACAGTCACTTCGCAAGTAGGGCTTCATTATATCCGACCATGCTAAGCATAATGAACGCCTCGAAAACGTCTCCCGGGCGTCCAGTGTTACTGTATTCTTTGTCGGACACGGAAAGCCTCCTCGGGAGTCTGAACGATCTGCCTATTCCAATCAAGTTCGTTCCCACTTCTGTGACAAGTCTGTGCGCTGAATTCTATGGATATAATTCAGATCATTGCGGTGAGCTCGAAATCAATAATGATTTCAATAAGCTACCGGAGTACAGATTGATTTTTTTGCTTGACACCTGGTCCGAGGTACCAAAGTATACCAAGAAACGGTTGATGCAATCAACTTTGGAGCACAAGAAAAACCTAATCTTCGCATCGGTGAAGTCCCATACCGGAGTCCGACGAGACGTTTTCAACGCCCATTGCGAAGTGGTAACCGTCACCGATACAGATATTAGCGCTCCCGAGGACAGGTATCGCCGGTGTGACTCGCGAAAGACGGTGCAGGCGTCAGACATGTTCACCGAAGATAGGTCCGAAGGGAGTTTCCCCAAAGGGCACAAGTTACGAGTAATAATGAAGGATCGAAAATGGGGCGGGAGGAACCTGAAGCCGGAACGCTTGGCTCTTGTCGACGCATACAGATCGCTGAACAACACCATTGACGAGGCGAGAGGAACCATATTTTCTTTGCTCACAATCGGTGCGGACTTGTACATTCCTCCAGTGCGAGGAAGCGTTTCTCTTATCCCTGACGTATTCATTGGTGCCCAGTATTCACCGGCACCGCTTTGTTTCTTCACTGCAATGGAAACTGTCTACGAAACCACCTTCATTGATTCCTGGCGTTCTCTCATTTTGTCAACTACAGCTATATTCATTCACTATGGCCTCTTGGCTCTGTACATGACTGTCCGCTGCCGTCTCTTCTACCGGAAACAAATACAGCAACACGGATCTCGCGTGTTCATGTTCTTTGTGTCCACCTTCCTGGGAAGGTCTCTGGCCTCGTCGATAGCGAATGCTCCAACATTCCGAGGCTTGGCCGTCGCAGTCTGGGCTTTGGGCATGATGGTTCTGGGCAATTACGTTCAGTCAAGCATCACCGCTATTCAGTCAGCCACGCGGGCTGTCAAGGTTGTGGAATCCTACCCAGAACTCTTTCGCGCAGTCAACAATCGTGCTTTGACTCTTTGCTTTGAAAGGAACTGGTTTGATACGCTCTTGTTTTCTTTCACTCCCCAAACTACACCTCTGCAAGGAGTTTTTGTGACGGCAGGAATGAATGACATTTTCGGCGCCGCTTCGACTGCATCTGACTTCGACTGTTACCACAGAACCCAGGCCCGAACTCACATTGCCCTTTCTGTTTGCTCTGACGACGAAGTAGCAGCAGCCTCGCAGTGGAAGCTCGTCACCGGGGACCATTTCTTCACTCTGATTCAAGTATCTGCCATACACACCCTGAATCCACTCAGGTAAGATGTCTTACTTGTTGTGCAATGGCGATCTTTCACAGTGATGCTGGGAAAGGCATGGAGATAACCACTGAACACAGAACGCACACTATGAGAAAGAGAAAGCAATTTAAAATTCGGTGAGTTGGTATTGTCATTAATTTTACATGCGGAGCAGGTTTTGCTGCGGGTCATGTCAGTACCTCGGCGACCATCCACTGCCCCACTGCGCATGCGCCCAACTCTCGCGCTCACGCGAGGAGGTGTGGTGGTGGTAGTGGTTAGAAGATGAGAAAAGGCACCCAATTTCTGCAACCCGGTCGGGAGCACGACGCAGTGCCTGGAGGTATGGTGGAGGAGGAGGCAGAGCGCTGCCACCGCTTCGTTTATTCTCTCCCATTTATCCCTCCGCCACAGCTGCGCGCTCGTATATAATAGACAGTTATAGTATACCGGGCTTACCGGGATACCGGGCGTACCGTGATACCGGAATCGAAGTGCGCATGCGCAGATACGTACGTCACCCATGCTGCTTACCGTACGCGCGGTATTTTTCAAATTTAAGGTAGCGTAGGTGAACGTAGTGTACGTAAACATAGCGGCGCTCTCGGACGCCCACTTCGAAGTGATTTTGGCGTAGTTGTTGAAAGATTCACCTTGTTCGCAGCAAACGACTGTTTAAAGTGGTTTCGCTTGCCTTCAGTTAGCTTCGATGACCAATTATTACGGATATGTTGGCGTAATTTTTGAGATAGCTTTCCATTTCAAACGCGTCTAGGCCTAACTAATGTAAATAAATCGGCAACATAATTGTTTTCGAGTTTGGTGCGTGGTTCTTTATTATTTGCTTGTATTATTAGTAAAATAAACTTGTAACAATGCTTCGCGTGGTGGCATAGACAAACATTCTCATTTTCTGTTTCCTTTTCACTGTCTTTAGCTTATTCACCATCTGATAGGTGGCGCCACCATCCCAGCTGTGGCACGCAAGCCACGTAAACAGTATCCCGCTAAACTATAAGACGCTGTCCACAACGAACATTCGTTTGCTACACGGTAACGCCCTTCCCTTAACCTTCGCTATTACGCTAACCGTAAACTATAACTGTCTAATGCTGCGCGTGCTCGCTCCGTTGCGCACTCCCAGCAGCACCGGGTGTTGAAGTAATTTAAGATTTGATGAAATATAGGGCATACATTAATTCGCTGTGCGGAATACACAGAGTGATACACAAAGTGGGACGGGCGTAACATAAGCGGTACAAAACATATGCCAGCTCCACAAGCACACAAATGAAACATACACGTAAACATACAAATGGAAACACAGGTGAACATCACCGCTACTTCTCACCCCCACGTGGTTTCCTTAATTATGTGGGAGATGGCGTACTATTTTCCTGCTTCAGCAATTCTCTTGCCTTCACTCCGCAGTTCAAGGCGCGCTGCGTCGCCGTGTACTATAAGCGGAAAATCGGTATAATTGTGTTAACCATAGAGAAGCAATCATCTTTAGAACATTCCTCACAGATGTGTTTACTGATTTCCCACTATTCCTACGTCACTACCTGTCGTAGCTTTCAGCAAAAAAAAAATCACAGCATATTCACGGGTTGACTGATGATGAGTGGGGCGAAGCTCCGGAAGTAATCATCGGTAAACCGTGAAACTCTTCCGTGCAATTCGCCCCACTATTCAAAGTTACACACTCTGAGCGCGCGCCAACAGCGACCGGGTTTGATTACACCGCGCACCCTAGCGTACGATTGCCTTCTGCCAATTACACGCGCCATATGTGACATCATTCCTCGCATCTTTCATCATCATCTACAAGTACCGCCATCTAGTTTTATAACATCTTGCATCTTTTCATCAACTACAAGTACCGCCATCTGAACACTCAAAGAGCTATACTCGAGGTGGCTACCTACTACAGCTACATACACCGGGGACGAGCGACGCAAGCCTTAAGGAACTTCACCTCTAAAAACGTAAGATCGTCTTTGACCAGCACCGCAAAAACGCGCCTACAGCGCTTGAGCGTACACACTTCCTACATTTGGCAGAACACGTTAATTCCTTCCCAACAGGTCAGCGTATACTTGAAAGGCCTTCCGAGCACAAATTTTCTCGCTGTGCAGCTCTGCTCCGCGACGAACAAACGTCCCGCGATTCCCTCACTTTCGGAGGTCAAGTTCTATAGATATTTTCAAAAACGCCTCGCTGGGCGCCGCCATAGTCCTCTTCGGGCTGCGAAAATTGGTGTGACCCCTCAAAAATGCACTGACAACACTGCGCCCTTGGCGTTTGTACTCCCACGCGCAGCCCATCATGGCGGTGTTATTTTCCCTCCTGTGAAAAGGTGTGTAGCTGTACCGAAAACTGTAGGGACGCGGTAAGATTTTCGGTGCTAGCTGGCGTTTCGGCAGCGTCGCCTGCGATGTCGTGTCGTGTCCCGCACAATCGTGCACTGCTTCGAATTTCTGCGTATATTCGTGATTATGGTTGCCGACGGAGAATATATCAGAATTCTAAGAAAGATATTGCGAGAGAGAGGGAGTATCCATATCTTTAAATATACGGACACCTGATTACTGCGGTGGATCGCTCCAAAATAAGGGTCACCCTACCTGTTGAGGATCACCCGGCCTGAAAGTTTCGAGTCGCACATCTCACGACTAGCGTTATAAGCCTGACCTCAAGTCGTCAAACGGCGTCTGCCGGACTCTGTGTGCACTGGTAGGAGGACATGGGTTCGAATGACGATATTCCACGAGGCCGTCGTTGGTGCTCACAACCCGTGCTCGTTCACGAGATGCCATCGTCCTACGTTCGGAAGCAGAATGCGTGAAGGTATAGGTGTGTAAAGCACCACAATCTCAGGATAGAAATCTTATCTCCGCATGAGAAATTAATTCCCGTAAGGACCACACGACTGCTATGTTGTGTCGGTTGGATTCAATGACTAGAGACATTGTTAGTGACATTATTCATTGGCTTTCGGACATTTCTTCATACGTTGTGATTGTGTTTGATGAGAGGGTGTGTGTTTTTACATGTGTCCGCTCGTGTGTTTTATTTTCCATGTACTTTTCTTCATTTCTCGTTTCTTAGATGTATGCTCAACAGTCACTCAAGAGCTAAAAGTAGCTGGTGCCTTACTTGTGCGCCAACATAAAAAAATATATATCTTCGGCTTCCTTAGAAGGTTATTTTTAACACGTTACTACGTCCTCTCTGCAGATAGCTTGAAAATAAGTTACCCTGCACGCTCTTAATTGCAGATACCAGCACAGACGCCTCCTCCTTGCCATTGCGGAAGCTGGACTTTCCAAGCCTCACAGAAAACTCGTGGAGCCCGACAGCATGGTCGAAGAAAACACGTCCGAGCAAATGAAATTTCATTTACTCGCTTACATGTCTGGCTGCGCTGCGAGCTGTGCGGTTCTAGCTTTAGAAGTTGTCGCCCAAACAAGGTTTTTCAAGCATTTACGCGCACGGTTCGGACGCTCCCGTTGAAGAGAGTGCGATAAGCTTCGTGGGTCGTTTCCGGTTCCAAGATTTTGCGTAACGCGACGAACGACAAAGGATATACAGATGATGTCTGCCGCGGACGTTAGGTGTGGGGCTTCTGAGATTCCACAAGTTCTGTGTATTCCAGGTTCAGCTTGATTTAAAGTGCTTATTCTGCATTGTTGCTTGCGCCAACTTGAGGTCTGTGTACGCCCTTCGACTTGTGATTGTACGAGACGGCACTCACGTGCTTGTTGCACGTTATTAGTTGTACCAACCGAAGGCCTATGGACATCATTGAACTTGTGCTTGCCCGTGACGACGCTAATGTGGTGGTTGCCCATCGTTACTTGCACCAAACAGAGGCCTATTTGCACATTATACTTGCGATTGCACGTGACGGCGCTAATGTGTTTGCGGTACATTGTTACTTGCGCCAACTAGAGGCAACGTACGCCGTTCAACACGTGATTACACGTGACCGTGCTAATGTGTTTGTTGTACAGTGTTACTTGCACCAACTAAAGGTCTATGTACGCCATTCGACTTGAGCTCGCACGTGATGGCTCTAATGTGTTTGTTGAACATTGTTTGTTTTGCCAACTACAGGCCTATGTAAACCGTTCGACTTGAAATTGTACGCGATGGGTCTAATGTGCTTAATTACAGGCACAGAAAACGCACAGAACACGTTATAACTGTGTGTGAGTGATTTTAAATGAAAAGAAGAAAAAAGTGAGCCCCATAACTGCCTCTCAGGGGGGGGGGGGGGACACCTCAACAGCAGCTCACGAGGGGTTCGGGTAAAGGAGGGATTAAGAGGATAGGATTAAAAGGTAAAGAGACAGAGGAGGAGAAAGGAAGGAGAGAGCGAGGCGCAGGGACAGCGAACGAGACGGAAAACGACGGAAGTTAGGAGAAGATAGGAAAGACGGACACGGTCGGAGGAGTCCGAGGACGAGGCACCACTCTGCGAGAGCTCTTGGCGTCAGGAGACGGCGTAGGGCCAGCCCAGTCGGCTAGAGTTGCGCTGTCGTCGGAGATCGCGGGTGCACAAATGGTCGGCACGGAATCCAGCGAGCAAGTCCTATAAGTGTGAACCTAGTACATATAATGTAGCGTTAACGGTATACAATCGCCATTTTTATCGAACACACGTTTACGGACGTTGAGAAAGTTGTTTTTTTTTCTAACGCTGTGCTCCCCTGCTCGTGCTATTGCAGAGTGGACACAGCGATAGAGGTAGCTTAGCAGCTTTACATCTATTACCAACGCGTTGTTTTTTCAGCTCCCAAATAGGTTTACAAGCCATAATTTTCCTAAGGGGCATCGTGAACACTTCAGGTTGAGTGGATGTGAGTGTGTCGTTGAACGGACTGTGTGAATGCTTAAACGCGACTATCTGTACATGACGATTGGCTCGAGTAAATTTCTGTGGCTATGAATATCAGTAAGGTTTTCTTCACGGAATACCTCTTTCCTGTTACACAATTCGTCACGGCGGCCTCTTTTCCTCCGCATTCCTCCGCACCCTCGTAGAGTTACTGTATATGCTACAGTAACTCTACCCCCCCCCCCCCCCCCCGCATCCACAGTTGCCTTCTACCCCTGCTTTGAGTATTGCAGCCAGAAATGTTTTTCAGAAGGGTTCAACCATACTTTATGTATGTTCGTGCGTGCGTTTGCATCTGTGAATGTATATATAAACAAGCCAAATTTATAATTTTGGGTGGCCCCGCCACGGTAGTCTAGTGGCTAAGGTACTCGGCTGCTGACACGCAGGTCACGGGATCAAATCCCGGCTGCGGCGGCTGCATTTCCAATGGAGGCGGAAATGTTGTAGGGCCGTGTGCTCAGATTAGGGCGCACGTTAAAGAACCCCAGGTGTTCGAAATTTCCGGAGACCTCCACTACGGCGTTTCTTATAATCATATGGTGGTTTTGGGACGTTAAACCCCACATATCAATCAATGTTTATTTTTGATCTAGTTTGTTTCCTAATTTCAAACATATGTACAAGAGAAATATGTACACGAGGTAAGATAAAAGGAGACTTATAGGTCTCCTGAGGAGACCTTTGCCCCGGACTTACATGTCCGCCAGCAGGAACAGAATTCATCAACAAAACCGGGAAAAATGTGCCAACAAATAGAAATAATTAACTTCTGATTTTGTAGTATGCAAATAAAAGTTAAAGAAAAAAACACTTCAATATGAATATAAGAAAAAAAAAAGGTTTTTACAAACTATAATAGAGCGAGTAAATATCTTTGCACATGAAGCACTTGCAATACGAAGCAAAAGGTAAGCATCAACATTTTACAATGCATCGTTGAAAACTTATACATTTGTAGGAGACAAGAGAAGTAGCTTTACTTGTTCTGTTTATAAACGAGAAATACACGTGGTTTCATTGGCCAGTTTGATTAAAGATGGGTGTGAATTGCACGAAGAAATTATTTGATAATCTAATGTTTAGTGCTGAAGCTAGACCGTGGTCTTGATCCTGTCAATGATGTAGTACGTAGGTTGTATGCCACTTGTCTGTTTAAATGCTTGTTTGAGAAGGCGGTATAACCGCGTTTCATATCCCGGAAAATCATCGTCGCTAAGTAAAATTTATACAACTGAGAGAACGGTAGTATGTTCGAAGTTTCATATATCTGCCACTGTTCTACATAAGTCTTGTGCGCTGCATTTGCATATGTAATTTGCGTCGTTTCATGACGCTTCGCTAAATAAAATGAATTTTCAAAACGGTCAGTTTCTCTCCGCATGCCTCGCATAACGTCGATTGCCAAGGTACGTGGGATCTGCCGATTTTTTTTTTGAAGCAGTTAGAAGCACTGACATATGGCTTTGTAGTTCAATACATAACTGCCGCACAATGCCGAACTTGGATTCTGATTAGCGTTTACCACGTTCATTGCATTCATCGCGATCCTTCGCTCACAACCGACTTCAATCCTACAATTTCTGCGAGGAGGAGGTGAAGTATTCATTTAGAACAATCTACACGAGGCTGAAAACTATTTTGCATAAAACTAAGGCAATGCGCAAATGTCTCGGCAGAAATCAGCGCTTTGGAATACGTTGCGTGACACAGTGAGTTATAAAAATAGATGTCTACTTAGTTCAGTTGTGGTTCGGCTCACCGGTAGTAACTGCGGAGCCGAACCACGGGAGTAACTTGAACAAAAAACGCCAGGCCTGCGCGGAAGGCGCAGCACGGTCACAGCGAAAGCTATAGAAGAGCGGCCTCTCAAAACCTTTTCTTAACACTCTTTGGGTAAACTCTAGAAGCACATTTGGTATATGCTACCCAATATGCCATAAACATTCATAATTTATGCACATTAGGCCGGCATTCACTAAGCTATATTATTCGTCATTCTTCGGAGAAGCGTGGTATCCGCTAAAAACTTGTAACGAATTTCGAGTTGCCTTCCGTGGCCGACGACGTTGAAGAATCACGCATGAAGTGGGTATGTGCCACACTTAAAGGGTGTTTAAGAACAAGCTTTTGTAATGTTTTGGAGCATCGGACGACCCACTAGTTACACGGTTCGCATCGTGTGACGCTTGAATGTTCCTTTGCTGTTTTAAAACGCTTTAATAATCATGTTAATGCGATTGCTTTCCCGACATCAAGCTTGCCCAAGGCAAGTTTGTGAACGAGTCCCAAGCACCGCGCATGGCTGAACTTCATGCTGATAGCTCGACGAGCTATGGAATACTTTCGAGAGTCCTTAACTTCGTTTCTGGAACTGCAAAAAAAAAATACAAAACGATATGCCCGATTGGGTACCGCGCATGAAATCACTATTGTTGATTGATTGCTATGTGAGGTTTAACGTCCCAAAACCACAATATGATTATGAGAGACGCCGTAGTGGAGGGCTCCGGAAATTTCGACCACCTGGGGTTCTTTAACGTGCACCCAAATCTCAGCACACGGGCCTACAACATTTCCGCCGAATCACTATTGTTCATGAAACAGTTGTAGAAAATTTGTTCTGTTGAAAATTGTTGAAGCTCTGGAGAAAAAAAAACGGCGTGGCTCAGTGGTAGGATGCTGGGCTGGCACGCAATGAACCCAGGTTGAAATCTCGTTATGGCATTATCTCATTATGCGAAAGCTGATACGAGACCACAACTCGGGCAGCGAGCGATAACAAGGAAAATTGCAGCTGTAACCTCAAGAGACGCGAAGAGAGCAGAATTGGTAAGAGAACGAATGGGGAAGGATATAACAGTTGAAATCAAGAAGAAATGTACATGGGCCGGGCACGTACCACGCAGGCAGGACAAGCGCTGGTTATTATAAGGGCGACTTCCGAGAGAAGAAAAACGCGTGAGATGGAGACGGAAATCAAGCTATGTACCGCTTGCCTCCGAACGATTGGCCGTCTGAAATTGTGTGTCATGGGGGACGCACCAAGCTAGAAAGACGTGACCGTTCCTTTATCGTCCTAAATGTTACCACGATGTCGCATGCCGAGGGCCCGGGTCTTTTAGCTCCGGTGCCCTAGTTTCAGGTTAGTGAGACCCTTCGGTTGGAATAATTATGTATCGAGCCTACTGTGGGTGGGAACTTTTTTATAGCCATGCCGGATGGCTTCCCCCTTCAAGTTGTCTTAGGCGGATGCATAAAGGACATCACTCAAGCCTTGTTTCGGCCATCTTTCGTATGTGCATCCGAAAACAATACGTGCGACTAACTCTGCACTTTTCTGTAACCTCAAGGGACCCCTACATGCGACAGAAATGACCAAACGCGAACCGCTAAGGGTTAATACATTTACTGGCGCTGCTAAAGCATCAATACAGCGCCCTATGCAGGCCCTGGAGGCGCGACCACTAAATAAGCGTTTATTTTGAACGCTCGGTCCTTCAGGGCTGCTCAGGTTGTCTCTTCTTCTTCCCCCTGCGGCCGAACGGCCAGAACATGGCCGCCCTGTCACGGCTAGTCAGGTCCAAGTGGTCCGTCACGTCGTCGCCGTTGATCACCGTGCTCACCCTGGGTGCGTGCCGTTGACCGCCCGGCAACAACGCTGTGTCGGTACCCGTCAGTGTGACGTCTGCAGTGGGTGGCAGCGCATAGAATGGCTGCGACGGCGCAGCCACCGGGCTCGGTTTCTTGAACGGCGTCGTCACCGCATCGGAGCCCTCGACCTTGAAGGGCCCACCGTAACTGTAATTGTCGGTGGTCGACGCCGGCAGAAGCTCACCTCCGGTCACCACAGTGGCCGAAGCCACGGCAACGTCTTCCTTCGTGTTCCCGGAGTGCCGCTTGCCGTCGCCCTTCTTAGCGTGCTTCTTAGACTTGCTGCGCCTCTGACGACGGTGATGGGGGCGATTGTGAACTGCCACCTCTTCATCGAAGACTCTGTCGACGTTGTCGGGCGACGCCGCACGAGTGCTTTCCAGTTCGACATCTTTGGTCGACGCAAGGGGCACGCCCGACGATGTCTCGACGGCAGCACTAGCCGGCGACTTCGCGGTGGTGTGCTTCTTGGAACGACTTTTGTTCACGCCGGAGGTCCTTCCACTTGCCGCAGCAGATATCTCGAGGGCCTCACTGCTTGGCCCTACGACGGCTTGAGTCGACTCGGATGGTTCGGCTTCTGCGGCGCGCTCCTTTTTTCTCGCTGACCGCTGTTTTACCTCGGCGCGCGTTGGCGTTGAGGTCTTAACGGCGTCCTCGACTTTGTCTCGCACGACATTAGGCAGGCCTGAGTGAACCATGGCTACGTCGGAGGCCGATTCCATGGTTTTGTCGACAACCTACGGCATCTTGTTATCCATGCCAGGCGTGGAAGCTGAAGCTACTGGCTTCGCGGTGGCCCAGGCGTCTTTGCTTCGCGTAATTTCAGCAAGCGAAGGTGACGCTGTCACGCGAGTGGAAGTCGAGGAATCGATGCCGGCGATGGCACGCTTTGGAAGCAGTGAGCGTGCACTATTGTCACGATGAGTCACAAGTACTGGGGGATTTATTAAACCACCAGGTAGCTAGCACTAGGACGATGCGTCCGTCGTGGCTGGCTCTCGAGCAAAGAAGAACGCGATCTTCTTTTTTCCTCCAGATTTAGAGCCGCTCTTGCTGTCAACGCACTACGTGCTGGCGGCATTATCCCCCCTTCCGAAAAGAAAAAAAAAACAAGTACCAAAAAGAGGAAAGGAAAGTGCATAGCAGCACCGCGATGCTACTACATAGGCACGTAAAAAAAAATGGAAATTCGGATTAAGTGAAAGTAAAAAATTCAAGAGCGTGCCAACATAGGAAACGTCAATGAACGAGAAAGTAAGTTCACAAAATAAACAAAAAAAAACACAAAGAACGCGGTACGGTAAAGGAAAAGTTACGAACAACGCGCAATAAATGGCTTCATGCGCAACACATGAACGACGTCCGGCCTCAGCCGTGTCCTGCTGCGTGCATGGGGTGTTGAGTCCGGAACCACTTCGTAGTTCACGTCACTGACGCGGCGTAACACTTTATATGGGCCAAAGTACCGGCTCAGCAACTTTTCACTAAGGCCACGGCGGCGGACGGGCGTCCACACCCAAACTTGATCTCCGGGGCTGTAAAACACTTCTCTGTGGCGGGTATTATAGCGTCGTGCGTCTGCCTGCTGTTGCTGGCCGATGTGCAGTCGCGCGAGCTGCCGGGCTTCCTCGGCACGCTCTGCGAATTCTTCGGCGTCTGTTGCCAACTCGTCTTCGTCCTGACACGGTAGCATTGAGTCTAGCATGGTCTGCACTTCGCGGCCGTAGAGAAGCCGAAATGGCGTGAATCGCGTGGTCTCTTGCACGGCGGTATTATACGCGAAGGTCACGTAAGGCAAGATCCGGTCCCATGTTTTGTGCTGTACGTCGATGTACATTGAGATCATGTCTGCGAGGGTCTTATTCAGTCGTTCAGTAAGTCCGTTGGTTTGCGGGTGGTACGCAGTTGTCCTTCGGTGTCTGGTGTTGCTCAGTTTGAAAACTTCGTCCGTAAGCTGCGCCGTGAATGCCGTCCCTCTGTCCGTTATTACACTGGAAGGAGCACCGTGTCGTAACACGATGTGGCGCATGAAAAATTGTGCTACCTCAGAAGCCGTGGCTCGTGGGATCGCCTGGGTTTCAGCGTAGCGTGTCAAATAGTCGGTCGCGACGATCACCCATTTGTTGCTGTCCGCAGACATAGGAAATGGCCCGAGAATGTCCATGCCGACTTGGTCGAACGGCGTGCAGGGTGCTTCAATGGGCTGAAGTAAACCAGCTGGCTTAACAGATGGTTGCTTTCGGCGCTGACATTCCCGACAGCTCTTTACGTACTTCTTTACGCTTGCTGAAAGTCCTGGCCAATAGTACCTCTCGCTCACTCTGGCAAGTGTCCTTGAGTAGCCCAGATGACCGGATGTGGGTTCGTCATGGCAAGCGAAGAGGACGTCGTCTCGCATGTCTCGAGGAACCACCAGGAGGTAAGCACGATTGTTCGAACGAGCGTTCTTCTTGTACAGCACACCGTGTCGTAGGCAGAACGACGTCAACGAGCGGGATAAATGACGTGGTATAATTGCGCCCTGGCCCTCTAAATGATCAATGATTGGACGAATCTCTGCATCATCTCGCTGTCGTTTGCCCAAGTCTGATGCACTAACAGCGCCCAGAAAGCCTTCGTCTTCCTCTGCTTCCTGACTGACGACATGAAGGGGTGCACGTGACAGTGTGTCAGCGTCCTCATGCTTACGGCCGGACTTATGGACGATGGTGACATCAAATTCCTGCAGCCGCAAACTCCACCGTGCTAGCCGACCAGAAGGGTCACGCAGGCTTGCCAACCAACAGAGCGCGTGATGGTCCGTCACTATCTTGAAGGGACGACCATAAAGGTACGGGCGGAACTTGGTGATTGCCCACACGACTGCGAGGCACTCTTTCTCCGTAGTGGAATAATTCGCCTCGGCACGGGATAGAGAGCGGCTGGCGTAGGCTATCACTCTTTCGATGTCCTCTTGACGCTGAACGAGCACTGCACCGAGCAGCCACTCGGCTGCTCGGTGCAGTGCTGCACTGGATGCAGTGCTGCAGTGCTGCACTCGGATGCAGTGCTGCACCGAGCAGCACTGCATCTACAACAGCCGCTTCAAGTTTCCGACGTGGCTTTTCGTCTTTGTTGACAGCACCCACATCAACGCCGCCAGCTGAGCATGCGTCCACCGAATGCACGTGCGATGTCTTATCCGTCACAAGAGTGGTTTTAGACTTGTCCTTCATTTTCTTGCGTTTTCTTTCGGCCTTCGGTTTCCGTCGCTTGGACGAGTCTTTCTTCGCGTCGTTTTTGACTTGGCTCGAAGGCTCGGGACACTTGTCAGTCGCGACGGGCTCCTTCCTCCTGAGTAATCTCGTTGCCGAGCTGGATTCCGTCGCGGGGCGTGGCCTATCAAAAACCACAGATGCCGCGTCAACCGTCGCGACGGGTGCAGACTTTTCCAGAGCTGTCGCCGGCTCACCACGCATATCTCTCCTTCTGGAAGACTTGCGTTTGCGGAGGGCGGAATGCCCCGGTGACTTCGCAGCCACGAACGGCTGTTCTAGCTTTTTGAGCGGCAGCGTACTGGCGGCAGGTGCTTGACCCACCGAGGAAGTGCTGGCGACGGAGTCGGTGTCTGTGTGCGACTCCGACGGCACCCGCACCATCGGCGGCGGGGACCTGCGGCCTCTCTGGCCCGTCCCGTCAATGCCGCTGAAGGCCTGCAAGCTCTCATTTTTTTCGAGCAACTCTGCAGCTTTAATCGCACCGCCCCGCTTCCCACTGGCCTTGTCAGCGATGTTCTCGTCTTCGGAGGGGCTACTCTCCCCCGGCGACCCCGAGACGTCTATGACTACCGCTCGCACGGGTTGAACGCCCTCCATGTCCGTTAAGGGAGTGCCGCCCCCATCCGCCTTCCTGAGGCCCTTGTTCTTCTTGGAGGCCAGGATAGAGCTGCCACGACGTTGGAAACCACGTCGTTTCCAGCCGAACTCACTGCCACCGCTACTGGTGCTTCCACCTTTTAAGAACTTCTCGCGCGTCTCGCGGATCTTCTGGAGGCGTTCGAGTTGGCGCCGGTTGCGCCGCATCTGCGTGTAGATGTCACCCTGGAAGGCAAGCTCGTTCTGTTGCGACGTACTGGGCTCGGACGACGTGTCTCCCGGCTCGCGGTTGGCCCTCGACATGGCGTCGTCCTCAGTGATGACGCTATCATCCGTTAGGCTTGACTCGACGGCGCCACCGACAGCCTCGGCCTTGGTCGTGGCAGTCAGTGTATCGCTGTGGTGGCGATGTAGAGACGTGATCCGGTCGCCGATGCTCCTAGACAGCCTTCGCACGGGATCGAACAAGGTGCCGACGTCACTCGATTCCCATAGCTGTACAAGAACGGTGCCGTACTTCTCGTAGAAGAGTGCTGGGTGGAGCGTCCATGCCATTCCAGCCATGGCTGCGATGAAAGTGGAGACCGGGCTGGCTTTAACCTATGGAGCCCCGCGTTAAGCTGTAGAGCTCTTGGCGTAAGAGGGCTGCAGTGAACGTTCCTCTGGCAGCTCGCGGGAAGATCGAGCTAGCCTTGGCGAAAACCGCGTGTTCGCTTGTCGCGAGACGCCGCCGATGATGATATCTTCGAACGTGGCACTCACGCTCCCACGGTACTCGACGTATGACAATGAAAAAATAGAAAAAGACAGCACACTCGAAAGGAAACGAAGGCGCGCACGGTGACAAATTAAACAATTACGAAAATTAATAACTGAAGGGCACGTAACAAAGACATATATTATGCAGATAAAGAGGACGTGCTATAGAATGTGTTAGCCGATAAATTGAAATTCGACACGCGCCTTATACATCTACCTTTCTAAGAACGCACTGTTTTTGCGCTGAGACATTTACAAAATATTCTACGGTACGTTGATCTATACAGCTTTGTTGGCAAGTCATGCCAAAAACAACACAAGC
The DNA here is from genome assembly GCF_043290135.1 of Rhipicephalus microplus. Lineage (NCBI taxonomy): Eukaryota > Metazoa > Arthropoda > Arachnida > Ixodida > Ixodidae > Rhipicephalus > Rhipicephalus microplus. The sequence goes on along the minus strand of NC_134707.1, from coordinate 61,919,841 downwards.
GATCAGGATGGCGCACACTGCAAGACATCCAAAGACACGGTTTTGGATTAAGAATGTTTGATCATCATTCTTTGTCCAAAGAGTGAGTGTAATCGAGACATCCTATTTTTTGCTCATAAAGTGCTGATGGGTGTTATACGCAGCTCCCACTCATTGATAGAAGCATATCCTCGTGTTTTGAGGCAGAGACAGCATTCTATTCGGATAAAGATTTGAGCTGAAAAGTGGCAGCCGTCATTTCCGTCACGGAAACGACGTCACGCGAAAAAAAAAATACGTGCACGTATTCAGATTTGCTGGAAGATGTGGCACACAGAAACAGGTGCACTCCCCCCGTCTCCAACTATTTTCACCTTCTCCTAGTCTCCCGCCTATGCCCCGCCCCAAAGGAATATAGCCAAAATCCACATCATAACTTTCTCAACTCGCTGCCCCCTCCTCCTGAGGAAGCTCACTCCCGTACATACATAAATCACCAGTAATTACAAGGAATAAAAGAAATTAACGCAAATTAACACCGGTGTCGGCGGCGGACAACTACGGTGCCGCGCATGACCCGAGATTTGATCTCATAACAGCTTTCGCTGTCAAAAAACAAAAAAAACTCAGTAAACACCAAGGACACAATAGGATTCGAACCCGCATCCCCTGCGTGCTAGCTCAGTATTCTACCTTGGTACTTCTTTGCAAACTGGCCTTAGGCAGGCTTGATGTCGGTGAATGAATCGCGTTAATATGAGTAATAGAGAGTTTTTAGAACAGCAAAGGGACGACCAGGTGTCACAAAATGAGAGTTGCGCAAAGAGTACGTCGTCGAATGCTCCAACCGTTTACAGAAAGCTCAATCTTCTTCACATATTAACTGTGGTTAGAAGAAGACCCGCAGCAACGAAAAAATGATGGTGCATGTGCCAGAACATCTTATTACACGAATCTTTAATTTACATTTTAAGTGACAAGATACTTGTACTCATTGTGCGACTGGGGCACTTGCACACTTGGTTACCGCCTTGCGAATCAAAAACGCTTCATTTCCCGTGCCATCTTGTCAATCTTGCCATTACTTCGCATTCATCAAGCATCGGGGTGCACTAACAATGGACACAGTCACCATCCAAGTGGCTGCCCACTGATCTGCGCTTGAGATCCGCGTACTCCTTAAGGAGGTAGTTTAGACATGCAGCGCCCCATCTGACCGATGTAGTATCAGCCACATGATAAAGCAAATCGATATACAACACCTACATTACATTCTACGAACATTTTCGCAAGCTTCTTATAATACCATATACCTGAAAATCTTTCGTTTTTCATAATTTTGTATAGAAACCCTGGATGTTTTTGCTGTGAAAATGACCTTCACCCTAGTTTTTTTTTTCCAAAGAATACTTTTTAGGCAGTGTGAACGTTTGTGCATATAAAGTATGGCAGAAACTTTCAGCTTTGGCTGCTCCTGAATTGTGTGCTTCATAATCTTTCCCTGCTTTAATTAATTCAGAAATGACTCTTCTGTGCCTCAGAGCAATTGATAAGGAAAGCCTGCTTTCTTATGTCTGTTAATATGGCTGCCGAAGCTGCTCTTAACCAGGTGATGACTGAGCCTTGACACTGAAGCCATCTCGCGTGCTTTCGCAGTTCCTCACTCAATAAGCTTGGAATGCGCTTAACTAAAATGTATCAGGGCTTTCTTGTTCTGGCAGAACATCTTTCTGGTTCTGGCAGAAGCTCTAGGTCAAAAAATCCAAGTTTGTTATTCTCGGGAAACTCCGCCGTCAGCATGCAAACTAGTCATGTTATCAAAAATAATGCTCAACTCTCATCGGCGTCCTGCCGTGTGTCACACTGTTCTCCACTGTAAATGACTAAGAAATCATTAGCCTAGATGAATACCTTAACCTTATATCTTATATTTTTCTAAGCAAGCCTCGCTGTATGCGTTTGTCATAACGAGCTCATAAAATACCACTGAGTACTGGAGCTAAACATGACCCAATGCGCATGCCCTGTCTTTGAGTGTACCATTTGTCGTTTTCTCGTGATGAAAGTCGACTGCGAATAAAAGTTCAGAAGTTGAAGAAAGCTGTCTACATTAGTTGCACAAAGTCTACAAAAAATTATTCCCACCACAGCGTTGGATGCAGACTTCACCTCCTCGCACAAAATGTCCTGAGGTAGGGAATAGAATAAGTCTTTAACGTCTACCGAAAACGCACAAGCACTTTGAGGGCACTTATCCCCTAGAAAGTTCAAAACGTCCTGGGGATTTCTCACGAGGAACGTATCTTCAATGGTCAAGGCAATTGCAGATGTCGTCCGACAAGTTTCTGCCTAGAGTCATACTCCGAAACAGACATAACTCCTTGTGGGTTTTGGCCGTGAAGGAGACAGAGAGGCTGGCACTTTTGCACGTCCTCCTGGATAGGGCCAACCTAATGAGTCCCTCGCTGTTTCATACAGCCTCACGGCTTCTCGTTTTGCTTTTGCCGGAGCTACTTTCCGCAGTTCTCTGAAGTTCCCTGATAGAGCCGCTGCAACCTTTTCTTCGTACAGTGGTTCGGGAACCAGGGCGAATCCTCCATCCTCGTCAGACTGGAGTAAATTGATGTCCGCTTTTTTAGGAGCAGACACGACATGCCGAATTCCTGAACTTCGTTCTCTCGCGGGTTCCTGGGGCAGACGCTTGACTCCTTTTTGAATGCAGCTCTCCATTCCATCAGCCTCAGTTCTCCCAGAGGCTTGTCCGACGAGACTGACCAACTCAGTTTTATCAAGCCTTGGGTGGACGCAGCTCTTAGGACCGAGTTCCAGAAGGCCATCTTTGTGTATCCTCTTATTGCCAAGGAGGAAAACGTTCTACCCCGAAGCGGGTGCGTTTGGTTTTTCTGCTTGGTGGCCTTATCCCCGCGAAACGCCAATGGAACTCGGCGGTTTGCGAGGAATTGCACAGATCCTACAGGAACACTTTCTTGGCTTTGTCCATTAGTCTCACGCATGCGCACTGACGGGTCAAGGAAGCCTTCGCTCGCTTTAGCAGTAATCCCTTCCAGCGCGAAATCCTAGAATCAAAGAGGTTACCGCTGTCATTGATGTGTCTGGTAGTAGCCTTCGCGCACACTGGTGCGCTGCTTGCGTTGACTGCGCTTCGCACTCAGCTCGGAGGCCACGCAGAAAGGAACGCGTGGTTCAGATCTGCTCCGGCAGGTGCCGCAACGGTCCCGACAGATCGCAATCTTTCAATGAACTTCGTCAGGTACATTTCATCTTCATTTACCAGCGCACTGTTGGTACATGGCCACATGGTGCGCCACATTCCGATCGAAGAATTCACCTCGCTCGAAGCCGTTAGTATCACCGCCAAGTGTGTTGGCCTTCGCGTACTTCACTGGAATACCCCTCTCGTGGTTTGTGGAGTGCAACACACGGAGACGAAGTCTAGAATGTGAAGCAGCATACACGTCAGGGGCCCGTAGTCGGGCTGTCGTTTTCCGGAACCAACGAGCACGCGGGAACTTTCTTTGGTTATAGCCAGCGAGTCGGTGGCGACATACTTAGCATCCATCTCCAGCAAGAAGCGGTCCAAAAGCGCGTCCTGAGCCGCACACTAGGCGTTGGGGACGTGACAGAGAATCCAGGGACCGATCACCGTCTCGAACATAAAGACAAGTATTAATCGCGCAAACGCACTCCAGACGCACCTTTACGTCCCACATTACAGCGATACTCGTGCGAATTGTGGAGATAGCGTCCGGAACGGACGTTTAGGTGACATTCAAGATGAAAAGAGAACTACCACCGTCCTAGCAGTACAGTTAATCCGCTTGGACACTGGATATAGCGCTGAGCAGAGCGTACGTGTCTAAATCTACCACAGTTATCAGAAATAACGGAAAAGTACGGAGAAGAAAAGTTTGACTTCTGAGTAGGATTAGGATTAGAATTAGGATGTTGTAGGTAGCCGGCGGATCTACCCTTCCGAAATTTGCAGGTAATTACCCTATCCTATTATTTGCTAATTGTAGCTAATGTCCTTTTGTTCGTTTGTTTTTTTAACTAAGCAAGGGCAGGATTCGAAATGGTCGCGCGTAGCTCGACGTAAGCCGAACTGTTGAACCAGACGGAAATATCATCTATTTTGCAGCGAAATTTGTTATGAGATCATATACAAGGCTGAAGACATTATTCAAAAAATCCAAAAAGTGAGAAACAAAAAACAAAAAAAAAACATGAAAATAATTACTATTATATTAACGATAACTTGATTTTTGGAGCCAACCTCGCAGCTGAGTTTGACAAACACAATTAATTTGGGATGTACGTCTCATATTTATTCACATATTAGAAACTACGTCTCAACGTTTTTCGTTTTTTTTTCGAGACTTCGTAAAAGTGGGCAGTGTGTAAGTACGTTTAGTGGCTTGAATGAAATTGCACACCGTATCAAATACATCTCTGTGGGAATGTCCCAAAACGGAGCCACAAAAATTTAGCAGAGTTTATCTGGTTGAACTTAAACCTAGCTTCGCAAACAAAATAGCTAGTAGTCTTTTCCTAATTACTACCTAGTTACGACATGATAGAAGATAATGTTCAATAGATACCGATTCTTCGCTGAATAAACGAAGGCAGGAAAGCCATCTCGCACTTGGAGTGATTTTGTCGTCTTCTCTTCCTCGTATTCTTGTGGCACGTATTAGTGCGTCACGCCACCGTGAAATAACGGATAATCGAGCGCCTTTGAAACAAGAGTGGTGTACATTGTCGTATTATAACTACATAAAAAAAGGACGTCAGCCATTGTCACTCGATCAAAACTGCTTGACAGCGAAGCTAGAACGATGGTGAGTTTCGCTTCGGTACAAAAAGCATCATCATCACCGCCATTTCACTTCACTAAAAAAAAGCACAATTATCAGCATCATCGAGAATCGGCACTCTAAGGCCGTGTTCACACTGAGCATCCCGGCCGCCGAAAGTGCTCCGAATCCGGTTCGGCGGCAGTGAGATCCGCCGAAAGGGCCCTCTTTGCTCCGATCGCTCTCGGACCGATTTTTGCGGCGTCTGCCACCGAATCGGTCACCGCGGACCAATAGGAGCGCTAGTCAAGGAATTTTGAAAAATGGCGGCCAAGCCCTACTCACTTGTTATGCTGCAGTGCACGTAACAGAATGTTGAAACCAACGGGAGTTTTACCTAATCTGTGCCTACTTCGCCTCCGTATTTCGTGAAAAAGGTGACCGAGCTTGCTGTTGGCGTGACCGAGCTTGTTGCGGTCTTGCAGAGCAGAACAAACCCACCAACGCCACTGGCCTCAGTGGTTTTTCTGCTCTTCGTGAATTACAAGACAGCCACTTCCCGGCAAAGTAAGCAGTAGTGTCTTTTCTTGCTTCTTGCGTACGAGAATCGTCGAAACATACACCACCGGATAGCGTAGTAGCGTTTGCGAGCCGCGACAACAACCGGGTGACAGCGCATCCATCCCGCGTTCGGCCCGTAGTAGATGGCATATTCGGCGGCGCGGGGCGCGTCCAGTGCGAACGACGCTGTGTTTCGGCGGCAGGGGAATTTCGGTCGCTGTAGAAAGCGGATGTTTCATTGTGAATTAGTTCACGCGACCTGCGTCACGGACGACAGTGGCACGGCGAAGACACAACTACAGCAAAAAATAATAATAAACAAACAAAAGGAAAGAAAGCACACGGACGCAGGGACGCAGTCCAAGTACCACACCTTTTCGCATCTTTCCATCCCATATTCATCATATACAAGTACCGCCATCCAGCGTGCATTTTAAGTACTAAACGAGAGGTGGTTTCTACGACGACGACGACGACACGGAACATACGAACCGACGGCGTAAGGAGTTTCGCCTCTAAAAAAAAATCGTGGTTGGTGATTCGTGGATAAACACAATTAAAAGATAATTGAACACGCTGAAACTTACCGTGCAATCTTTAGGCAGACGCTGTAGACTCTAAACGGCTGCACTTTGTGAAAGAAAAAAAAGCGCGCTTAGGAACGAATCCGTGGTGGAAGCCGTCGCTGCTCCAGAAAGGAGAAAATTCAACGTCGCGACAGCGGCTGGCCGCGGCTACCCACGGCTTGCGCAATACTACCGCGCCCCCGGCAGTGTTCTTGCGCGTTATGGCTGTTAAGCAGTGCCGCCGCACAACTTCCGAACAAGTATGTAGTGCGTTTAAAATTTTAATGCTGCCACAACGAAATCGCTGTGGCAGCATTAAAATTAGCATTAAACGGACTGTTGTAAATTGTAGATTATCACCACCGTGACCAAGCGCCAATCCTGTCAACAGCACTATTTATTATGCTCCTTCACAAAACTCTGGTTGGAGACGCGTTGGGAGCCGTTTAAGGCACACAACAGAAAGCGCCGGCCACGGTACCTCTGCGGCTGCTGTTTTGTCGGCTGGACATGTAAATGGTATTCTCTAACAGTGTACGGACGGCACAGCTCTTCCAACCGGCAGTATAGGCGGTGAATCTCCGCGGCCGACGAGGATAGTATTGCCCCAAGCAACCACCGACTCCTCAGAGGTGGAACCTTTCGTCTGCGTACTTTTCTGTTATTCCCGATGGCTGCCGTAGACTTGGACAGGTTGTGCTCGACGCTATCCAGTGTCCAAGCGGGCAAACTGTATTGCCTGGACCGTGACATTTCTCTTCCCATCCCGAAGATCACCGGAATGTCCGTTCCCGAAGCCATCGCCACAATCCGCTCGAGCATCGCTCTCATGTCGGACGTGAAGGAGCGTCTGGAGTGCATTTGCGCGATTTATACCTGTCTTATCTCCAACAGGGTGATTGGTCCCTGGATTCTCTATCACGCCCCCGACGTCCAGAAGGCACTTTTGGACCGCTTCTTGCTGACGATGGACGCGAAGCACGTCCTCACCGACTCGCTGCCCATAACCGAAGAACGAATTCACGCGTGCTCGTTGGTTCCGGAGAGCGAAAGCCTGACTACGGACCACGACGTGTACTGCTTCACATTCTGGACTTCGTCTCCGTGCGTCGCACTCTACAGACCACGAGAGGGATATTCCAGCGAAGTGCATAACGTTCTCGGCAACACTCTCGGCGGTGATCCTAAGGACTTCGAGCGAGGCGAATACTTCGACCAGGATGTGGCGCACAACGTGGCCATGAGCTTGGCTCCGTCGATCCGAGCTTCGTAGGACGTCGGAGAAGGATGATCTTTGCTTGGTTTCCCGCCGACACCTTTTGTACCGGCCGACACCGACTTACTGCACGGTAAGAAAAAAAAAAGCCACGTATCTGCGCGTTTCGCTGCGAATGTAATCGGAAAACGATAGTCTTCTTTGTGAAGGCGCTGTGTGAGATATGGACAAGTAGGAGTAATGCCGACAAACAGGAGATCGTACAGAACCTGGAGCTTTTGGCAAATGGCTGAACCGTGTAGTCCACAGGGTGCGTTTTCGTGCAGAGCGTCACTTTTTCATCTCACCGTAAGAAACACGTAATTGGTGTAAGGTGTAGAATTACTTAGGTTGTTTAGAATTAGGTATTTTTGTAATCGCAAGTCTAGAAACACACCACCTAATACTTGCGTATTGAGACTACTTGCGTAACATTTGTTTTGTTTTTTCATCGTCAATGTTCACAAGTATGAACACTGCCACCAGATAAAGATGACTGGGTCATACGGAAGTGCTAAAACTGGGGATGAATTGAGTGGTAGACAGACGCAGACCAAAATTTCTGCGTTCAAGTATCCTAACAAAGACTGTCGTCTTTAAAAAAAATCGTACCGTCTCTTGAGCACTTGCCTAAGATGGCGGAAACGGCGTGAGCCATTCTCTTGTCGCTCCGTTGCATTGGTCTCTCCTGAAACCTTTCAACACCATACGTGGTGTCCAATGCCTCCGGTTTACAGGAATTGAAAGCTTTCTATCCCTAAAGTGGCCTTGTAGTGGGACCACTTTTTGACCAACCGACGATGTCATTTGGTGAGGTCGTCCCGTGACGTCACAAGTTCTAGCCATCGGTGATGTCATCGACTTACGATTATGTCCACATCATTTGTGTCAATGCCGCTAACAGTCAGCTCTCGCATTTGACGAGGCATGTAGTCCTTTCGCCTTAACAAAAACATTGGCGAGATCTAGCTGGAAAACGTGTGATCTATTCGTCCAGGTTGTGGGGATGCTGACACTCCCTGTAATGTGGTTTGCGCCGCGTGGCGCACGTGTCTCGCCCCAAAACCGCATTTCGGGTTACAACAACCGGGCGATAGATGGCGTTGTGTTCGCGTTGAGCACCACTATCGTCATCATCATCATAGGGTATCGCCTGCAGTGACTCCTGTCTAGAGTGGCTAGAATTCTAGCCACCCTACCCTGGCGGAAGCAAGCCTTGGTAGCGGGCGAGAGTTGAGTCTCTTTTGCGCATGCCGGTTGCCGCGAACAGTTGTGTCTACCGTGATTCCCCGGTGCTCGGCACCCCGGGCTGCGCGCCGGCCCGGTTCAGCCACGGAGGAATGAACCTTTCCTTCCTCCGTGGGTTCAGCGAACAGCCGCGAGCAGTGCTGCCAATTTAGCTATCTTGTAGCTAGATCTAGCTAATTTATTTTCTACTAGCTACCAAAATTTTTGTATAGCTACAAGTAGCTTTTTTAGCTATTTAGTCACAATCTAGCTCCAAATTTGGAGCTAACTGAAAAGGCTACATCACTCTGGCTTTTTCAGTTAGTCGATCTGCAGTGTAGTGATAGTTTCTAGTTGCACCGTTGAGACGCCCTTAATAATGTGTGTTTCGAAACCAATGCCATGCATGCATGTCCTATGAACACTAACACAAGAAAACGGTATGCTATACATGACATTTTCGAATCTCGCTTCTTTCTGCAAGTTTTGGGATTGGCCGCGCCTGCTGCCACCGAGTGGCACGAACCTTTTGAGGGCCAAAACCACGGGCCGAAACGCTCGGTTCACCCAATAGCCGCTTGAAACCGGCTTGACTTGGCTTAAAATGTATGAATAGACGGCGACAGAATCGCTGTGTTGGACATTTTTTTAGGAACGTTTAGGTGGTGAGAACGAGAGGTCTACCGTAAGATACCTCACTAACTTGTGAGGATCTTTACCGTGGGGTGGTTATTTCTCCGTGGTCTCTGTTTGGCCGGGAGCTGTATGCATTCGCGAGAACCGCCTCTGCGCATGGATACGTGGTCTCGTTCTGTAATACTGTCTATCAGCATTTTGTTCGTGAAGCGTTTTCATGCGACTGTGACCTCCGAGTCTCCTCCTGGCACCTTCCAACCGTGGCTGGGATTCTCGGCGTCACGTGATGTTCTCTCGTGATCATTCGGTGGTTCTCTAAAATCCCGAAGCGACGGCGCTTCAAGGGCGAGGGGGTGTCTTCGCCGACTGTTCGCGTACGATTGATCGGCGCCTGGCGCTGCCTCGTGGCTATTGGTGGTTGTTTTTTGGCTGCACTGGGGAAATTTGGCGCCGCTGTTTTACGGCGTCTTCTGCAAGCAGCAGTGCGCGCAGAGTCGAGCGCTCTTTTGTGACACTCGGCCTTTCTTGTGAGTGCGCGGCGTGCATACTCTTTAAGGGTTGTATTCATTCACCTTTTATAAACGCCTACCTGGGCGCCACCATAACCCTCCTTGGGCTGTGCAAATTGGCGGGTCCCCTCGAAAATGCACTGGAAACGCCCTTAGCCTTTGTACTCCCGCGCACAGCCCATCATGGCGGTGTTTTTTTCCTTCCTGTGAAAAGGTGTATAGGAACTCGTACACAACAGACAAGAGCAAAGTGTACAAACAACGCTTCAGGCTCTGCAGGCTTATAGAGAATAAGTACAAGGAGTGGCTAATGACAATTCCATAAGACGTACCACTTCAAGGCCTTTTGCAAATTTTGCAAATGTTATATTGGGACAAAGAAGGCGAGCATTGAGAAGCACACCACGTCTTCAAAACACGTGGCATGTGTGCCAAGCAAGAGACTACATCAGTGCACTACATCCGATGCCATGCCATGTGTAATGGCTAGCCCCGTACAGCAGGCAGAAGCAACCCTTCCACTTTTTGTCGCTGAGCACTGTGCCATGAACACCATGGATCACATCGGAGAAGCTTGCCAGCGAATTTTTCAAGATAGCCAGGTTGCCTCTTAGCTCAAGATTCACCGCACAAAGTGCCCTAATATAACAAGGAACGTCCTTGGACCGCACTTCGAAAAATCGTTGTGGGACAATATTGGCCACCAAAAGTACAACGTTCTGATCGACGAGTCGACCGATCTTAGTGTCCTGAAGCTCCTTGGCTTCACCATCAGACATTTTTCTCTGTGAAACGCTGAGGTTATTTGAACTTTCCTTACCCTACAAGAACTCAAAAAGAGCGACGCTGAATGCATCACTTCAGTGCTTTTAGAAGGATTGCGGTCCAAGGGTCTGAACCCAAAAAGCCTTGTTGGCATAGGAGTAGACAATGCGAACTTCATGACTGGTGTGAATAGTGGCGTCTACACACGTCTGAGAAATGAAATTGCTCATGTTATTATGGTGCGATGCGTTTGTCATTCCCTTCAACTTTCTGTTTCACGTGCGTCGGTTGCCTTGCCGAGAAACATAGAATTTCTGGTGAGGGAGTCTTACCGTTGGTTTGTTCACTCCTCAACAAGGAATCTGGAGTACCAAAGCTTATACCGTGAACTAAACGGCGGAGAGGCTTTGCTTACCATACCGCTAGCCTGTGAGACGCGCTGGCTGTCAATACATGCGGCAGTTAAGAACACTTGCCTAGTGGACCGAACTGAAGGAAGTTTTTGGAAATGCACAGAAAGACAAAAAATTCCTACACGGCAATGATGCTCTGTTAAGTGTACAGTGACCCCAAGAACAAATGCGACGTACTCCTGCTGGACTGGGTTTTAGCTGAAGTGCAGCGTGTCAACAAATCATATCAAGCGGAGTACCAAGACCCGATGAAATTGTTCGAAGGTCTGATGGTTCTTGTGAAGTCAACAGCCAACAAAGTATCCCTACCAGCTTCCCGATACGACGTGTTAACAGTCAATATCAACGAGCATCTTGACCCTAATTCGTACTTTGGTCATTGATTTGAAACCGCACTCCGAGACGCATCCTTTCCAAGTGACGACGAAGAAGAGCTACGCCTTCGCTGTCGACGTTTCATCGTGGAACTATGCAAGCAGCTGCGTTAATGGTTTCCCGAAAACATTCAGTTCTTGCAAAAGACTTCTCTCCTTTCTGTAGAGCAGGCACTGAAGCTAATACAAGAGCTAATTACGGAATCGGCATCGCAGTTCCTCAGTGTGGAAGCCCTGTCCGATCGTGAAACGCATTGCAAAAACTTGCGGCACGTAAAATGGTGCTGCAGTGTACAAACAGAACCGATAGTTTTTGGCAGGAAGTAAGTTCTTATACAAGGATGCGCACTGCGAGAACCCTTTCACTGAACTCGCCATGACAGTGCTGTCGCTGCCCTTCTCGAATGCCGGCATTGAACGGTGAGTGACATGAGCATTGTGAAGTGCAGGTGTCGCTACAGGCTGGACACTTTGAATGCGTAACTGAAAATGCCGTACGGCCTTCGGAGATACAAAAAAAAGTGCCACGAATATAACCTGCTAGATGACGTGGCTGCGAAAATCGGCACGATGGCATCCTATGCAACGGCAGAAGAGTCCTTGCAACTTGCAGATTTAATCCTAAAATTCTGTGCACCACTGACATGGCTTTACACTTGTACTGCGAATTCGTTTTTCACTTCTCAAGCTGGCAAGCAGGCTTTCATCATTACTGTTTACCGTATGATACCGTATTTACTCGATTCTACCGCGCCCTCGATTGTAACGCGCACCCGGTTACCACGACGGAAAAAACAACAACTAAGACATCGATTGCAACGCGCACCCATTTTTCTCGTTGGCCCGCACGATCACACCACTCGGGAAAATGACTCCTTCCGAGAGCGTATTCCTTTTATATATGAGGTACGGGGGAAGCTTTTGCCTATCTGACGTGCAACGGAGCATTGCTGTCACTCTAGTTTTACCGTGGCCCAATGTCAGCACACGAACTTGCTTCGCCCCCTTCTCCTCGACGGTTGTGGTGCCAGGCATGTCGAATTAAAGAGGCGTCTGATCGGCATTCCCGATTTGCCCAAGCAGGTAGTCGTTGTTGTGCCGCAAGTTTAGGACGAACTTCTGAAAACTGTGAAGCTTTTCTTCGTACTCTCGAAACTTTTGGCATATGCCTGTCGCCTTCGGAGGGAAAAGCTTTTCTTCTTCATAAAGTTAGTTAGCCAGCACCTGCTTGCTTTAAACTGGCTCCGCATTAGCCCTTTTTCTATTGTAAAGCTAACTGAATAGCCCGCACTTGGAGCAGTTCTGTCGTCACGGGCCGCTGTGCCGCTCGCTGCTCAAGCACATACTTGCCGAGACGCTCTTCAATTTGCGGAAACCGACCCTGCTGTGGTCCACTGAAGCCTTTGCGTAAAGCTTTGCTGTCGACAATCTTCTGCTTTTGTTTCCGCCAGTCCCGCACGCACGTTTTGGGAACTCCGAACGACCGCGATGCGGCCCATTTCCGTCCGTTTCTACACACGCGACGACTTTTATTTTAAAAGCAGCATCGTGGTGCACTCGAGTTTTTGGTCGCTCCTTCCATACCGTCGACGCTAATGCAGTACAGAATGACGAACTCCTCAGCACACGTACGAAGTGCCGCACATGGGAAACATATAGGCAGAAATGGTCGACGCGCCATGCCGACGCACGTAGGGGGCGGCCAATTTAGAAGTGCCGATGGCTATAGAATGACCGTATTCATTTTTTTTATCGTACTCGATTCTAACGCGCATGCGATTTATGAACTCGCTAGACCGGAAAAAAGGTGCGCGTTAGATTTGAGTAATTACGGTATATGGCTTCCTGTATACAAATATAGGCCATTATGTTTTATTCGCCAATGCAATTCATTGTACATTCAGAGGTAAGCTAAAATCTCTAATGTACGTTATGTGTGTCAGGTGTCTATATGTTCCCCGATTTTCAACCACGCAATTTCGTTGATGTATGTTAAAACATCTGATAGCATGTTAAGCATGATAGCATGAAAGGTTAAGTTAAAATGACACTAAATATCAACAACATAAATTAGTTTAGCAGATACCTTAGAACCTGAAAACTCCACTGTCGTTAATACCATCGCCCAAGGTTAATAGACATAAATATCGGTCAAAAGACCTCCTTTTAAATTACCCGCTGTTATCTCCGATGATGACGTCACGGATTTCAACGTGTTTCTTTCGCATTTTGACGACAAAGTCGCAACGAAGTTTTTTGAAACTTGGTGTGCCAAGCTTCTGGCTACTTGCCCATCCCAATGAAGAACTCCGCTCGCCGAGGAAATTTTTTGTTCCCTCAGTTTTTTGCGGCTGCCCAATTCGCTAAAAATTACAGTATGTGATGGGTTTATTTACCCTGAAAATGCCAGCGCTCAACCGTCCCTGCCGAATCACCATCGCTCAAGAGCGTCCTCCCTCTTTTTCTTTCTCGCTCTTTCAGTCCGTGTTACAATATTACATACATTCGCAGCTCGTAATTTGCGAGCGCGTTAAAAAGTCTGCAAACATTATAGGGGTTAAAACAGGCGTACATTGTTTTGTTGCGAAATCATGTTCTGCCTGCAAGAAAACGTAATGTGACAGCTGTCTCTAATCTTTGAGATGACAAGGTCACCAATAAATTTGTTGCATCAGGAGAACATGCTTAAAATTGTTTTCAAAGTGGTAAAAAAAATATTTAGCTACTTTTACACACTTATTTAGCTACTTTTGCTTTTGGACATTTGGCAACACTGGCCGCGAGCGTCTAGCAGGAAAGGTGTCAGCGTCGGCGCGCCGGAGAGTGAGCGAGAATTCATCCGGATGCGGTGGCGCTGCGGTCGCTTTCGAGATGCCCACGGAGGAATTCCTCCGTGGAGATGCCCCTTCTCGCGCCCGCGCATCAGTCGTTTTTCGTTGCAAATATTTCACGCTACCCTGCGGATTATAACAAAGTCCACCTGTCACAATTCTGACGGCGCCCCGCAAAGCACGTATTGCCACTGAAAACTAGTGTTTTCAATTCACTTCGCAGTATATCAGCTACGAAGCTTAGAAGATAGAGAATCAAGTGACTTAACGTGAACTTGACACCAAAACAAAGTCCGTGCAGTTTTAAAATTTGATACCGCAGTGTTCAAGATTTAATTTTTCAAGATTGCCGCAGTGTTCAAGATTTAATCAAGTTTTATTTTACAAGCAAGACATTTATTTTCTCGAGAGCCAAAAACAACATGAAAATAAACACAACATATGCATTATGGTTGAAGAAAACTGCAAGTTATATGAAACTCAGCTAAAGCAAGCGAATAAGACAACAAAGGAGAACAGTAAATATACGATGATACAATGGGCATACATACACACATCACATTGAGATTTTATAGGCAAACATAGGTACAGTCACAAACCAGTTCACGAAACAATTGATTTCTATATATGTGAAGCACAACCAGACAGTGACATCCCAGTTGTTGATGGAATATTTATAACAATGTGAACAATACAATAGTAAAATAACAAGAAACAACAGAGCATGAGTAATACTCAATAACATAAAATAAAACCTTGTTCGCTGAGTTAACACTTCACTTTTTTTTTCTTTTTTTTATTGGGGGCATTTTCTCCAGGAAGGAGAAAATGCATTCTGGTCAGTGTAAAGAATATAATTATCTGATTTGTCACTTCCAATTTGTGGTGTTCACAGCCGACCATATTTAACTTCTTCATAGACAGGCCAGATTTAAGGTCTGTTATGCTGTCACTTTTCAACTTGTTGAAACTGAAGCAATAGGCGAATACATCTTCCTTAGCTTTGAACAGGTCTCTTGGGGACTCGGACGGGTACAGAAGTCATGATTCTGCCGGAAGCAAGCTGGAATTCTGAGTAAAGCAACAACATGCTACATTCGTTGCACTTCGTATTTTTCACCACCTTCCGGGCCACATAGCCACTGACGTAATAAGTGATCAGGTAGCCACTTTTGCGTCCAATTAGATCAGTGGCGTCAGGGAGAGGTTTACGAGCAATAATAATTCCATGAACCTCATTGAGGTGCCTCAAATCTCGCTGCTCATCCAGTTATCCTGCAATTTTTTTTGAATCACTGTGGATGCCAGGACATAGAAGGCTGCTTGGAACTCCAGAAGGTATGTTTCCATTGGAGGGGGACTGTATCAAACTGTATAAACTGAGGCAATTCACAGATATCAAAAGTTGTGTCGGCGAAGGGTGATCAACCGAGCCAGACATTTGCTTCAGAATTCAAAAAAAAAAGATTTTAAGTGCGTCTTGGCAGAGGCGAGACGTCATCAAGTATTTATAGCCCAATGTTTTCATGACATAGTTCCGGATGGAAAGGGCGCTGGTTAGAGTGACGTGGAGTCCTCCGGCACTTGATTCACTCAGGAACCCACCCCCCTTAGGTACAGCTTTTTCCCAATTAAGTTGCTAAGAAGCCGTTGATAACATGCTTGTAGCTACGGACGATGAATATTTCATCGAAATGAGTTTTGCACACAAAGAAGTTCTTTTCCAATGGTTTGCCAGCGCGAGGAATCGTACGCTCTCAGGCCTTGCGCTGTTCATCGTCGGCTGGAGCACAGAAGAGAGACGCTTTCTTCCCTTGTTTGCGGGCCGAAGCATATTCTGCAATGCATCCAGGTGCAAAGAAGTGTCTTTGCTGCTTACTCATCACTGTTGCATGGTCACATTGGCACGTATTGATCCCAAACAAGTCCAAATAGGGAAAGCGCAGACTTTGCAGCTAGCGAGCACACGAGCAAGCGACTAAAAGTGCCGCACTAGCGGCTGACAAGCCCTCTCGATTGATCATGGTGGCGGATTGCGCGCCGCTCCACGGCCGAATGAACTATCAGCACGTCTCCTTTCAAGGCGCGGCCGGGATGGTGCTGGCACAGTGGCACCTTTCCTTCTAGCCACCATAGAGGCAGGCAGCAGGTGTTCTGTGGCAGCCTGTTCTGTGGGCACATGTATAGAGTGCGCAGCGCGCCCGCTCGAGCTAGAGGTACTGTATATGCTACCTTGAAAGCATTATACAGTAACTAACTCGAGCCACGAAGAGTAGGGCAGCATCGAAGCTGTTGTCATGCAGTAGTGATTTCTTTCCTGCTGTCCGTGACGGAGATAAGTGGTAGGTGTTGTGTGGATTAGTCGCGGAGCCTGACCTGGCCACGGAACACCTGGCGCCGAGCTAGCCGTGTTTGCCTACAACGCTTGCCATGGGTAAACCGAGGAAGAAGCGCACGGCCGAAGAAGAAGCCGCTTACCGCGAGGCTCGGCGTGCAGCTGATCGTGAGCGTTGTCGTCTACGACGATTAGATCCCGTTTACATGGCCAGTGAAAGAATCAAGAAGCGACAACGAAGATTGGACCCGGAGTATGCTAAGCGAAGGCGCGAGGCAGAAGCGGCACGGAAGCGAAATCAGCGACAATTGACCGGTCTAACGGAGTATCGGCAATGGAAGGCTCGCCTTGCTGCCGGCGTTCCACATCCAAGGTTTCACGTGAGTTAAAGGAAGAACTTTTTAGATGGTGGTGGTTAGAAGGGCAACCGGTAGGGAGCACTGCGCAGCGCCTATTTAGATGCCAAGCAGCTTTAGGTGGGGCGATAGTTATAGCGCGAAAACAAAACGACACAGAGACAAGAAGGACACGAAAGACACTTGTCTCTGTGTCGCCGTTTTGTTCTCGCGCTATAACTATCGTCATGCCATACCAACTAGCCCAAGCTGCCACACTTTGAGGTGGGGGCTTTGTCCATCCCTCCCGTGGGGTCCCCTCCCCTCTAGGTCCCTTCCCCTCTGCGCATGACAGGTGGTGAGACAGCTGCACACTCCGCTGGGGACGGTAGTTGGGCGGTGTATAACGGTGTAAGAGCCCGCGCACCTCCCCTGCGCAACGCCGCGATGAATGCCAGCAGTGTCCGCGGAGAAGAAGGCTCGGGCTGCGAATCGGGAGCGGCGGCGTGCCGATCGCGAACTTCGGGCTCGCGAAGCCGAAAGGAAACGTCAACGGCGGCTAGCGGACCCCATTCTCCGAGCTCGGGAAGCCGAATTGAAGCGTCAACGTCGAGTAGCAGATCTCGTAGCGGCGCGGCAACGCGAAGCCGAAGCGAAACGTAAACAACGAGCAGCGAATCTCGAAGCGGCGCGGCAATGCGAGTCGGCGGCGAAGGCAGCGCAGTTCAAGCGCAAGTTCCTGGATAGGAGCTTCGGGCACATCTGCAAGGTATGCGACCCCCTGTGGTTGTACTACAACCTGACCAAGGCCGCAGTAGCATCAACGACAAACAGCACCGTCACGTCGTCATCGGTGTGCTCCATGCTCCAACAAGATCGAGTTCGGGCAGAGTGCAGCAACTACAGTGATATCCGCACCGTTGTTTATCAGCAAAGTTGTCCTCCATGCCAAATAGACCTTTTCATGCTAGCCACCCTATCCATGCTGCGCAGCTGGTGTGACGTCGGCATAGTTGTCGCTTAGCAACCATGTATGTCTACGTCCAGCTCCAGATGTTCTCTGTAGGGGCGCGCCAGCGCTTGCTCGGCCGTGTTCAGGCAACACCACCAGGGTACGGTTCAGACATTCGGAAGCAACGGGTCGGCCGTGCAAAGTTTGCACAGCCGAAGAGGAGGCCGTTTGCCTCGAAGCTAGGCGTGCTGCGGCCCGAGAAAGTAACCGTAAACGGCGATCGGATCCCGACTATGCTTGACGGGTACGCGAAGCGAACGCGGCGAGGAAGCAAGCCAAGCAAAGTGTGCCAGGTGTGAGTCGAGCCGAGCACAATTATGTGACGAAAGGCCCGCCCTTCTACCACGAGGGGCCACATCCAGGTGTGCTCGCAATTCTGGCTTTGGGGTTTGACCTAGGTCTGTTGCAGGCAGAGGAGGATTTTATGTTGGGGGGGGGGGCAGCGGCTTAAAGTAACTCCGGAGGGGGGGGGGTCCTAACATTTTTGTTTTTAGTAGCAGGAAGAAGCCTTCAAGCATTAATAAGAGTTATGTGTGCTCAAAATGGTCCCACTCGTTTATTCTAATTGGTGGTAAGAGGTCGACAAGCATTCTTAAAGGGGGGTTGGGAGACTGGTGCTCACACAGGTTTTGGGGGTGGGGGGAGCGAACACCCTCCCTCTGTATCCGTACTCATGATAGGCTGTAGTTTTACAGCAAAGGCTGTTGAGATCAAAACACCGGTAACGTGCGGCGCCGTAGCTTTCTGCCGCTAGTGTCCGTAACCAGTTTCGCAAGAAGAAAAAAAAACTAGATAAAAGACAGGAAGGACACAATAGGATTCGAACCCGGGTCCGCTGCATGCCAGCCCAGTATACTACCACTGAGCCACGGCAGTGCTTAGAACTAATTTCTAAACTGGCCTTAGGTAGGCTTGATGTCGGGAAGTAATCACACTAATATGAGTAATTAAGTGTTTCAAAACATTAAAAAACAACCAGGCACCACTCCATGCAAACTGGGTAACGAGTGCGTTCCAACCCATTAAATACTTGTTCTTGATCACCTATTAACTGTGGTGCATACCCCCTTCAGGCATAATTTTTTGTTGTCGTCAGCCACTGAATTAAAAAATTACACAAGATTTCTAGCAAGTGAGTAGCGGAAACTACAATTTTCCGAAGAATGACGAAAGATAGCATAGAGAATGCTGGGCATCTACACAAACATTACGATTATGGCCTAGTGGGTACCCAGCAAGCGTACTTGCAGCAGTTACCCAAAGAGTGTTTAGAAAAGGCTCTGAAAAGCCACTCTTCTAGCTTTCGCTGCAACTCGGCTGCTCGTTCAGTGCAGACCTGGCAATTTTTCAAATGAACTGACAACTGTCCAAAACATGAAACGAGATGACTGCACGAATGGAAAGATTGTCCCTCATAGTGACTCAGAGCAACCTTGTTTTTCTCGTGAGAAGTGGAGTTAGATATTTATTTATTCATTGAAAATTGTGAGAAATGGCCTGTGGCGTCACCTGGAGTCGTAAACTATTTTTTTATGTACCCTGTCACGTGATCGTAGACTAGTATACATGCTCAATATTTTATTGCTGGTATTGAAAGATTGTTTGCTTCTTCAGAGTAAAAGATATTACTTCATGAAAATGTACATATAAGCCTGCGTTAGTAGTACGTGTTGAAGTGGCGTTGCCTTTGAAAGACGTAATCATCCCATGCTCGTCAGCGCTTCTTGAGCAACATTTCTGCGTGCTCATAAAACCATGCATGCAGTATACAGGTCACTAAGATTTTGGGGTGGCGTGGTTCTTATACCTACATTTTGTCTCAGAAATAACGTGTGCCTCTGCTCGGCACAGCCGCGCTATGTGCAGTGACATATTTGGTGACTTGGCTTGGCTCCTGTGTTGAGAGAGTAGTGATGACTGGGACAAGCCATCCACGACACAGGCACGTGCAATGCAGTACAAATACAGGGAAGTTGTATAAAGCCACATGATCTCATTGTAACGGCTTGTTATTTTAAAAAATAGTTGTAAAGCTCAGAATAAATGTGGCTAAGTGTAGTTATGGGAACTGCTGCGAAAGCACAACGACAGCATGCACAAGTCTTGAGAAGGGCTACCGCCATCAATATGAATGCTCACTGGACAAAAAGGAAAATCAGTATTCAGAGCCTTTCAGATCGAAAAATGCTGCTTATAAACAACTACATGCTTTTGGGATTAACTGCTGCCACAACGAACACTACGAAAGGCAAGCCGGGAAACACTGTGTTGAAAAAAATGCATAGTCAAAAAATGCAAAAAATGCTTAGCGTGATAGATTAACTGTAATCTATCACGCTAAGCTTAGTTCGATGCAATGCAAAACACATGAAATGCTGGCAAGTGCTGTGGGTTGTTGACCAGCTTTGCCGTTTTTTAAGCTTCAGACGGCTAGAGCGAACTTTTTAAATGCGGAGGATTTCTTAGTCTTACGATGTGCCACTTTGGCGTCTGCGTTGTCTGCACCCCCACTGCTAATGCTTGGCTCGTCTCGTCTTGCTCGAATGCGGGCGGTGTGTATGTAAGCCGCAGAGCGCGCGTTCGGGATTCAGTGAAGGGCGTCTTTACTTGTCTGTCGATTGACTTAACGCTTTCCTTGACTCGAGTAGACGCAACATTCATGCCATATCCCCTCCACTTAGCGACGGATTTACTCAAGTTCCCCCCCCCCCCCCCCTGTAGAAAGACGAAGGCGCCAATTTTTTCGTTATTTCGCAGCCATGCATTTTGAAGTACACGAGTACATAAACAAGTGTAAGGTACTTTGTGGTACTTTCATCCTTTGACCCCTCTTTCTGCCGCATAGCCTCCTTGAGAACCTCGTTGTGGCTGCGGTTTTTACAAAATTAAATGCTCGCACCGCTGCGCAAGGTTTCATGCCGGAAAATCCGAGGTGAGGAGAGAAAGTCCTTAAGATGGAAAGCTTTCGTCCATGGCAAGCGCAGACGACCCGAAAGCGCAGCCTTCCAATTCGAAAGTTGTGGATTTGTACCCACTACAAGTCATTTTAATCTATCATAATTGTTACCAGACAGATAAAAGCAAGAAATGTTCCCTGTGGTGTCCCACTGCTGAGGTCACAGAATCAAATCTCTGTGGAAATTTTTTATGAAGGCGAGAATGACATGGGCCCATGTACTCCGGTTTAAATGCATGACTTATGTCCCTAGGTGGTCAAAATTTGTCAAGCCCTTCACTGTGACATCTCTCGTGGTCATATTATTTTGGGACATTGAACTCCAACGAAGTTATCTCTCTTGGATTTATTTTGGTGTCTAGCGTTTTTTGTCTAGTATCCAGTATTTTCTCGGTTGTCGTATAGACGCTCATTCCGACTTACATTTGAAGCGCAATCTTCAGGCATACTAATTCCCAGTTCAATGTACTGAAATCGGCTTTTGCAGTTAATGACATTGTTGGATGCCTTATATCACATTCTGCTTTTCCTGCCACTAGGTTGCATCATCGGCTTGACCAACAGAAGTCGCTCAATATAACCGTTCTTTGCAGCGCAACCAGTACACATCGTGTGAGAAAACCGTGTCCAAATCAACAGAGGCTAATATAGTCCCCAAGATACACCATGTATCGACGCAAATTGAGAAACGAATTCAAGGTTTCTACAACGCCTGCCCACCAGCGAATGTGCCACAGCCAATCAAAGGTGCACCTTTATGCATATTAGTACTATTACCGTCATTAAAAGTTACATCAGGATTTTAGGATTGCATACTGCAATGACAGATTCCTCGACATTTTCACGGCGAGATTCCTGTTGGTACAGATGTGGGAATGTTTCGTACACGTGGCACTTCCAATGTTCGAATGCCACAAAACTTGATAACTGGTATTTAATTGGCACAAGGGCTATCTACTTGTTGTCAATCTTGCAGAATTTGATGCATAAATTGACAAGCTGGTGATAATCTTCTGAAAAGACTGAAGTAGGATGGGACAAACAAAAAAAGGGGACAAAAAAGCACAACTTGTAGCTTGTGGGTACCTTTTTTGTCTCCTGTTTATCCTTTTTTGTATGTGTCCTGTCCTGCTGCACATTGTTTTCAGGATATGCTGCCATAACAACTTGCCCGACTTTCAACGTAATGACAAGGTAGAATCCGTTATCACATTCCCTCACCCATTGCACTGTTGAAAAACTTGGACATTTGAAGGGTTACTCGCCAAGTCCCCTAGTTGGGCCGTGGCAGTTGTTGGTGTCTGATGAAGAGCATTATGCCACAAAAAATGTTTCAATCAATTCATTGCGCGCTGAAAAAATTGGCATTTTGAAGCGGTGCAAAAAGATGAGGCGAGGAGACGAGCTCAAATCCCATGCTGCTTGCCCCACGTTGCCTTTGCAAGCTAAATCTCTTCTCTATCCTCTCTGGCATCCGAGCAAACGGTGACATGTACATGACGTCCCCAAGCAAGCCCCTCCGCCGAGAAGATGCGGGCAGCATTGTTTTGTTGACCACCATTATTTTGTGGTCTAGTGCCTATTTCTGCAGGATGGATTTAGAGATGCTGGTATAGACACGCTAGAATAGATGAGCATATTGAGTGCTCGAATGTGCAGGACTATAAATTTAGTTTTCAGGGCTGGCGTCTGCTCAGTGCATTAACAGTGGGGACACGAACGCACTCAAAATGCAGGCACATTAGCCCCTCATCTCGTTGCAATTCACGAGAAAAAAATGAAAAAGACGCACACATTCCCTGTGTGTGTCTCATTATTTATCTCAAGATTTATTCATATATTCAGGCAATAAATTACACAAACTACACATTTTTGAAATAATTTTTGCTGTCTCACGTGCTACTGTTGGCGACATCAGATCAGTCCTCTATGCAGAGAACTGACATCACAGCATACCATTTACACTGGGCAATTCTGTAGTCTACGTCATTCCCTTATTCTCAGGGTGGCCGTGCATGAAAGAAAGGGCAAGCAGCGTTCATTTTGAAATTTAAACCAGTTTCCCGGCACGTAGTGTTGCACAATTTGGCAGAACTGATCGTGAACGGCGCATGTATGCATTGCGCTCGTCAGCTCAAAATTATCAAACTTGAGGAGTGGTCCTTCAAAGGAGCGCTAACACAAAAATATATAACCTTGCTTTTTTTTTGAAGTAGGTATCTTAATACCGACTTATCACTGCTGGAAACTGTTTGTGTGAGTGCACGTTGTTCGTTTGTTTAGAGACGTGTTTAAAGCACCCACTCTCTGTTTTCATTTCAGAGTGCCAACCTCAGCAGAAGCAGTTTCCAGAGAGAAGTAAGCACAGCTGGCCCACATGCTGCGCATGAGAGCAGGTACGCAGTTCTCACATCACTGCACTGCCAGCATACACGAAGTTGCAGGGACAAAGGAGAAAATTGCAGTTAGAAGAAGTGCAAGGCACGTGCCAGCAACCAGCAAACTCGAACTTGTGACGTAGGTTTGTTTACATTGCCAACAAATAGTGCTGTACAATTTATAAAGTTTTTGTACATTATTTGCTGTACTATATTCTTTTTCATTTATTGTTGCCGAAAACAACCTTTGTTTTGTAAAGGTCGGCTGTAAAACCCATATTGAGAAATATTTTGTTTGACCTTTCCATCTTCTTAGAGAATGTTTATATATTGTCGGTTTTTCCTTGCTTACCTTGTTTTATGTATTTTGTTGTTTACTGCTATAAAAAATGCAATGCATAGTACTCAAACTGTCTCCGTGGCAATAATGCCTTCGAGGCAGCTTAAAGTAGGGCTGACACGAATTATAAATATTTTGGGACTGTTGCTCTGTATAAGAATGCGGATTTGAGAACTCTGAAAGAGTGAGGTGCATGGGAATACGCCATGTTTATCTTTAATACCGTCACTTTAAAAAGACACTTTTGGTTTTGATATCGCGGAGGTGAATTCACGACGTGTCATGGTGGTGACAGCAATTCGCAACATAATAGTGACAAATCTGCCATCTGCTTGTGGTACACGTTGTAGAAGGTTTCGAGGCTGCTCGGCCCTGACACCTTAGGAAAGACGCGGAGCCAGACCAGGAACCTTCTTTATCGACCAGAACCCAGGCCGCACCTGCCTGCTGCCAGCCGCTACCGTGTGCCATGACCACACCCGCGATCGTCGTGTTTCTCTTCCTTTTGTCATTGGCAGGCTCGCGGCCGCCGCTCCCATACTGTGCCCTCCCCTTCGGCAAAAGTTAAGAGAGAGACGTGATGCAGTAGCTGCTAGCCTTAGCCATGACGGACCGCACACAACGCGCAAGACCACATACCGGCGCAGTCAGCCCACAATTCCATGTGTAACCTCAGGAGCTGCCAGCCTCTCATGCTGTCCTTGTAGGTCCCACCGCCTTTACGGCTGGCCTGCTGCTTGGTGCGTGAGGTGGAAGCTCCAGAGTGTACACACTTGTCAACGTGCTTTGGACCTTTGGCTCCAGCATTATTCCTGTCTGGTTTTAGCTTTCCTTGCCTGACGAATTCTTCGACCTTCACTTGATGCTTCTTACCCGCCTCGAGCTCGTCGCCGTGAATGAGCGCTGACATTTTGCAGATGCCATTTTTCGTGGTCGCAGCGTTGAATTCGTTTTCAGTGCCATCAGCCTGGGCACCGTCTTTCGCGCTGCAGTTCTGGGTATTATGCACCGTCTCATCATGCACTGCAGGGTTGTCCGTGACGTGATGCTCCCCTCCACCACCTTCAGCGCACTCCTGCCACATGCCATCAGCATTGTCCACGTCATGAACGACCTCTGCATCAACGGCGTCTAGGCAGGTGCAGTGGGGCCGCCCGATGGATGCGCTTCTGCATGGCCCGCATTAACCTCGCAGACCCTCCTCTGGGCATTGCGTTCAGGTGTAGAGCTCACGCCGGATACGGTAGTCGTAGGCGACCGGTGGCAACGTTTCCCGGAATGCTGCGACAAACTGGTTTTAGGACTGAAAGGGTCGTTAAAGCAGCCACCATCGTTGTGCGGTACTACGCAGAGCAACTGGGAAGACCTGCTAGAGCACGCCGAACTCTGAGAAGCCGCTAACACGAAAAGATTGTCAATGAAGTCGAGGACCGATTCCCTCGCGTCTTAACCGGAAAAAGTGGGCACGGTCAGCGGGGTCGTCAAGGCCATGGTCGCAGACTGCCAGGTAACTTGATATCCGTGGCCCACGGGCAGGGTTCTTCCCCTTGGGCGCCAATTGTAGGGGGTTTCGAAGCTGCTTGGCCCGGAACCCTGCAGGGAAGATGCGGAGCCAGACCTGGAACCATCTTTATTAACCGGAACTCGGGCCGCAACTGCCCACTGCCACGGCCACACCGGCGATCGTCGTCCTCCTCTTCCTTCTGTCATTGGCAGGTTGGCGGCCGCCACTCCCATAACGAAAACAGTGATGTGTGCACAATCTCCAGCAACCCCGAAAGTGATCTCTCTGATTTACTGGGTGGTATGCAGGACATGAGAGTTTGCAAACTCAGTGGAACTGCATTGACTCGTCGGGACAATGTCCATTGTGGTTGGACTGGCTTCCTGATGCTCAGCGATGAAATTAACATGTGGAGAGTTAACACGGCATACGAGGGAAAAGAAAAATTGTTTGGTAAAACTTGTTGTTGGGCTAGTCGGTGCATGTTACGAGAATGATGCCTTTTCCTTTTGCCTATTCCTTGGTGGTTTGGGTCGTATATTTTTTATGTAATTTTAAAATCTTGACTGCACACCTTCTAAGCATAACTGTAAATAAATTGCTAATTAATTTTATTTAAACTTTTGTCTTCATAATTCTAATTCAACTTACGCTTGAAATTTTGATGTTCGTACGCTCTTACGAGATAAACAAAAGCGAGACATAAGTTCTATAAGTGCCTGCAGTAGCTCTTAGCACCATTGTATGCAAGATTTTGTGAATTTCCCAACTTTGAAATGAAAATGTGTTTCTTGTCATTTAATTAGATATGTTCCATTTTGAAAGCATTAATTACATCCTTCTCGTTACAAAGTAAACAATAGGTGAAGCAACATTCTCATATGAGTGGTATTAATGTAAATAGAAGCTCTTTGGAATGAAAATTTAAGTCCTTATAAATAATTATCATTACTATCAGTAATAATAATATTATTTATTATTATTATTATTTCAGAAGAGCCACCGTTGGTTGCCTTTTTAAATAGATCAACGGCTGAAGTACAAGTGCTCCTTCAATCAAACGAGACGCAGCAAAGTCAAGTGGAAGGGGTGTGTACATCTTTTGAGTGGAAAGACGCGTGAACCCTAATCCCGAACTGGAATGCTGTGAAGTACAGTAAAACCTCGTTAATTTAAAAAAAAAAGGTAATTTGAAAGCGTATGTGTTGTTCATTGGCATCAACCTTGTTAATTCGGTCATATTTGGCCACAGCGCGATTAATTACGATTGTCAGCGCACTTGCCACTCGCGAAGTGCCAAAAAATGTGCAACGCAAGTGGCGTTTGCAGACAACCGATATGAGGCGGCGCCCTCTACTTCGTCATCACTGCGGACCTTATGGCAACGTCCTGAGTAACGTCCTTATGTCAATGTACTATACTAGGTTAGAGTATGACGATTGCAAAAAGAGTGGAGCTGAACAAGTGTTAACACAATGCCGAACCCCGCGCTACAGCTATGGACAGAGTGCTCTGCCACACCGACGGCGCTGTGCTGACCGAGCTGAAAGGCACAGCAGTGTCACGAGATGGGAGAATTTTTGGCTAGTTCACGCAGTCAGAGTTTCAAACCTAAACCTAATCTGGTAACGTTGGATAACATTTCTAATTATAGGGTTCAAGGAGAGGGGAAGTTTTGAGCAGCGGTAGCTTTGTGAATAAGATTACAAGTAGCGAAAATTGTGGCTTTTACACCGCTCTTGTAAGCAAAGCAGAGGATTTATGTATTCACGAAGAATATTGTCGCAGGTAATGGGTATGAGCCATCAACTGTAGCATGAAATCACTTGGAAGTGAAGAAAAGAAGAGGACTTTGCTTCCTGGTCTGGGGAGCGAGCAAACGTCGATTTGTCGCTGTCTGCTATTTCGTTCGTTGCACTGGTGGAGGTGCTGGGTAAATGCGCCTCTGCTGCAGATTTTCAGCCGACACACCGATCTACTTGGATACAGCTACAGCTCCCACGGCAAGAAGCAGACGCTGCCTGCGAGGACTATCTCGCGAATACGGTTCTCTCTCTCAAGACGAGATGGCAACTTCGACTATTAACCAGGCGAGTCAAACCAACGACGCCTATTCTTTCTCCCGCATGTTTTTCATGCGCCGCAAACGCCATGCTCAATTCATGGAGACATTTATGAAGATGTTCATGACTGGCTTGACCACATCGATCGAGTTGCCAACATCAACGAATGGGATGAAGCTCTCAAGCTGCAGAGAGTTTACTTTGCGTTAGAAGACTCTGCCAAAACGTTGTATGAAAATGATGAGGGTTTTTTGCGACGTTCAGCCGACAGTTTCGTGATGCGTACTGCAGCACTGAAAGGAGGAGAGAGTGTAGCAGGCCATCTCGTCTCGAAACCAACGACCTAGCGAGAGAGTTTCGATGTTTGTCGAGGACATGCTTCGACTCTTCAAGCGTGCCAACCCTGCAATGTCCGAGGAAAAGAAGGTGCGGCATTTAATGCATGGGGTAAAAGAGCAGCTCTTTGCCGTACTCGTGGGCAATCTATCGACGACTGTGGCTGAGTTCATAAATGAGGCAACCACAATGGAGCGTACTCTCCAGCATCGGTCGTCACAGTATGAACGCCACAACGTGACCACTGCTGCATGCTGTATCGGGCTTGACACCGATAAATATGCCCTCGCAGAGTTCATAAGCGTTGGCAGGACGATCAGCGCCAACTCCAAGCAGCAGGACCTCAACCACCCGTAAATGCTCTCCCAGACTTAATCCGAGATGAGATCCGAGAGTTGGTCACCCCACTCGCGCCAACAAGGCCTGAGGCACCTGTGCTGACTTATGCGGCGGCTTTGCGATCTCCTGCACCACATGGCCCTGATCCCACCATG
This sequence comes from Rhipicephalus microplus, assembly GCF_043290135.1. Lineage (NCBI taxonomy): Eukaryota > Metazoa > Arthropoda > Arachnida > Ixodida > Ixodidae > Rhipicephalus > Rhipicephalus microplus. The sequence continues at coordinate 61,892,158 of NC_134707.1, read as the reverse complement.
GGGAGAGTGGATAAGGCTAGCCATCGATTCCAAGGCACCTCTTGGACTCTGCCACCCGCCTCAAGGTTTCCGAGTGCACCAACTTATCGTCCGTCTGGATCACGGCAGAACGCCACGAAGGCCAGCGTGTGGCGTACGTCCGATAACCGTCCACTCTGCTACCACTGTGGCAAAGCGGGTCACGTCTACCGTAACTGCCAGTACCGCCAACTTAGTCTCCGTGGCTTTCACCCTGATGCTCGGAGCCCTTGTTACGGTGAGCGTCCCCGCGACATTGAAGCGTACCTTACGGGCCAGCAAGCTCCTCGCCTTGGTCAACGCCCCCAATTACGATGACAATCACCTCGCCGCCCCACGTCACTTAGCATTCCCTCGTCATCTTATGCTCCTTTCAGAGGCTTGTCACCGAGTCCCCAAAGGGAAAGCTAAAGACCGCGGCTCCTGGTGGTGAAGCCGCGTCCCAAGGAACTGTCAAAGAACTTCCCTCGACTCAAAGACTCGACGAAGACCGTTCCGACTTTCCAGTCGTTTCGGAAAGTCATGAGACTGTTTCCGCCGACATCACTGTACACGTCGATAATTACGTCGTCACTGCCCTCGTTGACACCGGTGCCAATTATTCGGTTATGAGCAGCGCCTTGGCATCCCAACTGAGAAAGGTGACTACTCCTTGGCAAGGACCCCCACTGCGCACGGCAGGGGGCCACCTCGTCACGCCAACTGGAATGTGCACAGCCTGTGTTCGAGTCCGTGCTTCGACGTTCACAGGGTCTTTCCTCGTATTACCTGTGTGCTCCCGTCCACTCATTCTGGCACTGGACTTTCTTCGTGAACACTGCGCAATTATTGACCTACGAGAGTTGCATGTGTTCTTCGAGGACCCATTTCATCCTGAACCTAAAAACACCCACTTATCGAAGGCTGCCGTACGTGTATCCTCCGAATCTGTTACTATGCCTCCCCGCAGAAGCCTCTTTATCAATGTTGAAAGTGACCAAGACGTCCTTGATGCTGCAGAAGAAAATTTGTCTCTACTTTTTGCACAACAAATCTGCGTTGCCCGAGGTATTGTTCAGCCCAGGAGGAAGCAGGCTTCCCTTTTTGTATATTTTTCTATACCTGCATGTTACGTCGGTAGGAAAAGTTTCTACGACGGTGAAGTTTGTGATGTATATGATATAGCCTTCATCAAGTGTGTTGTATGAAGCTATTCTACCATGCCAATCGCTGGTCACTACTGCGTAAACCTTAATTAACTTACCTGTTGGATTGGTCCTCTGTTAAAAACTGCCTGTTGTGTTGTCTTTCTTGATTTCATTTGCTTGTGCTTCTGTCAACAAGTGAAGTGTATTTCTTTACCCCACCCTGTAGCGGCCTTTGGCTAACAGTATTAATAAATAAATAAATAGTCACGAATTTCAGCGAGGATCATCGCCATCTTACCAAACACACTGCGATCGCATACCATGAGGATATTGCCGACGTCCCTGGCCCCTCAACATAGTCTTCTCTTTCATCGGGCGACGATCCCGCCATGATATTTGCAAGCACTCTCGACGTAAACCAGGATCTACCGTCCGCACAACAGGAACGTCGTTTGAAGCTACTCGACCCATTTCGGAACTGCTTCGCTATGACTTCGAAAGTGAACGAAACACCGCTTGCCAAGCATCATATGATCACCGAGCCTACCGAGAGACCGATTCGACAGCACGCCTACAGAGTCTCGCAAAAAGAACAAGACAATATACGCCAACAGGTCCAGCAGATGCTCAAGGACGACGTCATCCAGCCATCGACCAGTCCGTGGGCGTTCCCTGTTGTGTTAGTAAAGAAAAAAGATGGTACCTTGCAATTTTGCGTCGACTACCGAAAATTGAATATGATCACGAAGTAAGACGTGTATCCTTTACCATGAATAAATGACTCGCTGGACCGTATTCGCAATGCTCGTTACTTTTCTTCCATGGATCTACGCAGCGGCTATTGGCAAATTTCTGTTGATGAGCGCGACCACGAAAAGACCGTCTTCATTACTCCTGACGGACTCTACGAGTTCAAGGTCCTTCCCTTCGGCTTATGCTCGGCGCCAGCTACTTTTCAAAGAATGATGGACACGGTTCTTTCTGGGCTAAAATGGCAATTGTGTCTTGTCTACTTTGACAATGTGGTCGTCTTCTCGGACACGTTTGAGCAGCGCGTCCAGCACTTACAGGCAGTTTTTCAGGCGATTAGAACAGCTGGACTTTCTCTCAAACCTGAGAATTGCCCCTTTGCTGTCGAGGAACTGAAGTTTCTTGGTCACGTTGTCAGCCACGTTGGTATACACCCAGATTCTGAGAAAACGAAAGCTGTTGCCGCATTTCCTGTCCCAATGAACAAGTGTGATCTCCGCCGATTTCTGGGACTGTGCGCATATTACAGACGCTTTTTCAAAGGCTTTTCTAAAATCGCTGAAGCGCTAAATGAACTTACAAAAGACGGCGTACCGTTTGTTTGGGGTTATGATCAGCATCATGCCTTTGACACGCTATGAAAACATTTCCAAGCCCCACCTGTACTCGGTCACTTTGACGACAACGCTGCCACAGAGCTACACACGGATGCCAGCAACGTCGGACTTGGAGCTGTCCGACGTTTCAATGGCAAAAAGGCGTAGAGCGCGTGATATCCTATGCAAGTCGAACACTATCATGCACAGAGAAAAACTACTCTGCAACAGAAAAAGAATGCTTAGCCGTTGTTTGGGCTATAATAAAGTTTTGCCCTTATTTGTACGGTTGACCATTGAGGGTAGTTAGCGACCACCATTTTTTATGCTGGCTCGCCAACCTCAAAGATCCTTCCGGTCGTCTAGCACGGTGGAGCCTTCGGCTGCAAGAATTGGACGTTACAGTCATTCACAAGTCAGGACGCAAACACACTGATGCTGACTGTATCTCACGTGCGCCGATTGGAAGTACGAACACGGGCGTTCAAGAGGACGATACATTCCTTTCCTCTGTATCAGCAACCGACTTGGCTCAACAACAACGCGAGGACATGCAGCTAAGCCCGCTGATTGACTACCTCGAAGGCCGAAAACGCAGCCTTCCTCGAAACTTTGCACAAAACTTCGGGTTGTGGTTGCCACCGATTATTTAATGAGTTACAGCGAAACAAAGGCCCTGCCTAAAGCTACAGCAGCCTAAATCGCCCAGTTTTTTATCACCAGCATCGTACTTTGTCACGGTGCACCAGCTGTGATAATTACTGAATGTGATACAGCTTTCATCGCAGAGATGCATCAAGAGGTGCTGAGACTAAGTGGTACAGAATATTGGAAAACCACGGGCTATCCCCCCAAACAAACAGACTCACTGAAAGGTTGAACAAGACCATTGAAGATAAGCTGTCAATGTATGTGGCCCTTGATCACAATAACTGGGATGATATACTCCCTTACGCAACTTTTGCTTACAATACAGCAGTCCAAGAGAGTACAGGTTTCACCCCATTTCGCTTAGTTCATGGTTGAGAGGTCACTACAATGCTCAACGCAATGTTCCTTCCCAACAACCTGGGCATGTTCAACGCGGACGCTGCCCTGTTTGCTGAACGCACCGAGGAGGCCTGTCAACTCGCCCGACGCCGTATTCAGGGTCACCAAACTGCGGACGCACGCCGCTACAACCTTACACACCGAGAGGTTACCTTCCAACCAGGCGATGAAGTTTGGGTGTGGACTCTCATCCGATAGCGTTGTCACTCTAAAAAGTTGCTGCGGCGCTACTTCGGCCCGTACAAAGTTCTACACCGACTCAGTGACGTTGCATACGAAGTTCTCCCCGAGAGCACCTCAAGACGTTCCCATCGGTTTCCACAAAGTGATGTGGTGCTGGTGTCTGTCAAGGCTCAAGCCATATTTTTCGCGCCATCAATCGAACGTGGACTGACTTACCATGCAATGACAATTTTTTGTCACTTTTGTTTCTTTTTGATTGTCTTGTGTCCTAACTCCTTTCTTTATTGAGTACTATGACACCAGCCCATTTTTTTTTCCTTCCTGCACTTGTTGGATTCCATGGTAGCATCTTTTTTTTTTCTTTTTTTTCCTCAACCCTCACTACCAGCATCGAGACGATGTTTTTCGAGGAGAGGGAATAATGTCACAGGTAATGGGTATGAGCCATCAACTGTAGCGTGAAATTGCTTGGAAGTGAAGAAAAGAAGAGGCCTTTGCTTCCTGGTCTGGGGGGCGAGCAAGACGTCGATTCGTTGCTGTCTGTTATTTTGTTCGTGGCAATATGAAATTGCGTTGACGTAATAGACATTTCTTTATTGCTTTCTTGATACTTTCGATTATTTGGCATTCTGTCAGTTCGGAAATTTTTTTCCAGTATCATGAAATCCAAATGAACGAGGTTTTACTGTACTGCTACAGCTTATTGTAATGAAGTTACGAGGCTTGGCTTAAGTCATTTGATTAATCTACGATAGGTTCGTAAAGCAGTGCATGGCATGATTGAAGCAGGGCCTAAACCCTTGAGGTGCGCGCTGTAGTGGACTACATGAAAATGTGTCAAACTCGTGCAACATAATTTCAAGGCACTCGGTATTCGTGCAACATAATTTCAAGGCACTCGGTATTAGATCTCAAGAAAGAAAATGAGATGAGAAAATGAATGAGTTTGAGTAACTATGTGCAATTAGCATGCAATCAATATCATATTTAATCTGCACTCAGTCAGCTTTAATTGTTACATAAAAGAATTAAATTTTATGGACTTTTCGGTTCTTTACACATAAGGGACCGAGAAGTCTTCAAAATTTCTGTTTATTTTACCTTGCTCAGTGAATTTTGTTTTAGTCCACTACATAGGTTGGCAAAAATTGTGGAGCTCACTCAAACTCGCTCATTAAATATATTTTGCACTTGGGACTCACTCAGAAAAATTTTCCTGAGCCAGACTCACTCAAACTCGCCACTCGCTAAACTTTTCTGTACCAAAAAACTTAAAAATTTTTTTTGCATTTTACCTTGGTCAGTTTTTTGTTTTCTTCCTCTGCTTTTCCCCAACCAGACGAGATTCGGTCAAACTGTTGACTATACTGTATATGTTTTGTTACGATACTTCGCTGTATTGGGATTCACCCGTTGCGTTCGTTGCTCTAGTAGTTGTAGTGCGCAACTGTTGATGCAAAGCTCGTGGAATCGAATCCCAACCTCGGTGGGCACATTTTCCGTAGAGGCTATAATGTCCGAGGTCACTGTATTTAGTGGCATTAGGTAGACGAAATTTTTGAAGCCCTTCGCTATGGTGTCCTTCATATTCATATCGTGGTTTTGGGACGTTATGCCCCAATAGTTGCTATCCTTCATCGAATTGCAAGTCAAATGTGTCCCCACATTGTTGTGACGCCTTATCTTTCTCTCTGTTTTTAGGTTACAAAGCAGCATCCTCTGTATTGTAGAGGACCAAGAATAGCGACTCCAGGACCTGTGAAAGTCGTGGAAGGTGCCAGTGCATATGCAAAAGAGGCTGCTGACAAAACCACATGGTGTGCAGGCATCTATCAGACCAACATGTACTCTCCAACGGTCTCCTGTTGGACGCAATCCCACGATCTCGAAGACAGCGACAATATTTCTTGATTGTCGGAACTGCTGTCCCAAGGTGTAAGAGCACCACTTTGCATCTTCAAATCAGCAGCATCTGAAAGTGCCTTGAAGTTCCAACACCTGAAAAGCCCCCATTGGTGATGTTGGGCCTCCTCTGTAGTGGAATGAAAGCTAATCTCTGGCTTAGTGCTGTATGTGTGGTGTTGCGGAGCCAAACAATACCTCCCCTTGAAAATTGAAATGTTTTCAAGACCTATGGAGCGCAGAATGATGACATAAAACCAGCAGCCCCATGTACTTCCACACACACTGCGAGCAATATACAGTAGACTCGCAACAATTCGAACTCTGATAATTCATACTTTCGGTTCATTCTAACAAAACAAAATTTTTTTGTTGCCCTCTATTCTTTCAATGTATTTAAAAGCCTCTTAATTCAAACTTAATCATTTGGTTAATTCACACTTTTTGCACTTCCCTATCAGAAAATATGTGCTGCTTTTCCACTACTATTTAAAAGTTTGCGTGTTTATATTACCAACAGTCTAAATATGAGAAATAAGCACCTCAGGGCTTCAAGGAGCAACGCTTTGCTTGTAAACAAATGTTTGAAGCGAAGCACATGCATGGTCATAGGCGTACCAGCCGGGGGAGGGGGGGGGGATGAGCCTGCCCACATTTGGTAGTGGTCACTCTTGCTGCACGCTGGGAAAACCAAGCAAGGCGAAATTTTTCGCCACAACAGTAATCACTAAATTTTTTCTTACGGGAGAATGAAAATGTTACGAGGTAATGTTATAACATAGTGAAATTTTGCCAACATTTACTCTGTGATGATTTTTCTTGTGGGCTCTTCGCGGTGCGTGTCGCCTATGCGACGCCTTTGCATCTTGTGCTGTAGTATTGCAGAGCAGGCAAGGGCTGAGCAGGGGCCCTATAATATTACACTACTTCATCTTTTTATTCTGCTGTGACTTGTTGATGAATTATCAAGAATCGACTGTATCTGCACTAACACGGGGACTTCGCTGCCACCTCTAGGTCGATTTCATGGCTAATAGTTATTCAGTTTATCTGTGTCTTCGTGGTAAGTCGTAATGGTATTCCAAATGTGCTGTTATTGTTACAGTCAATGGTGAAGCTAAAGTTGTTTCATAAAGCTGGGATTGTCACGCGAGTTGAAGAATGCCTCTTGCGTGCACTATTTAGTTAGTGTGTCATTATGCGGGATACATGCACAAATTCTACGATAACTGTGCATATCCAAGCTTTGTCTTCAGCAGAAAGTACTACACTTGCTGAATTGAAGTGTTTGCTGGGATTCGCAAAATTGTTTTCGAATTTCACTGCGGATGTCGCAGCAATTTCTTTCTCTCAGTGCCATGAAATGCCCCTTCGGATCGGTCGTTCCACCCACAGTGGTTATGGGGCCCGGCTGCTGACCCGAAAATTGCAGGTTCAATCGTGGCTGCAAACAGTTGCGTTTTCAATGGAGGCTAGCTGGAGGCCCGTTTACTTGGATCTAGTCAGACATTCGAGAACCGCACGTGGTCGAAGTATCTGGAGCACTCCACTATGGCGTGCCTCCTAATTGTATTATGGTTTAGCTAGTCAAACTCCATAAATTATTATTAATTACCCTCTCTCGGACTGTGTATTCTCTTGTGCCAGTCTGCCAGATTTGACAGCACCTTTGCATCTGAAAACTTTGACAACAGTTCAGAAATGACACAGACAAAAAGAAGTATTGCAGCAGCACTGAACTTCTGAAATAAATGATAATTAAAATACAAGCACACTTAAATACTGACGACCTGTCGCAAAAGTGGCCAGTTTACATGCGAGGTCAGAAGGCACGATTTTTAATCCTAGAAACGAATACCAGGCATGGAAAATTCCAATCACTTTCATGTGAGCAGCCACAAAGAAGGTTGCTGTGGTCCCAAACCTCATTATCATGCCACGCTATGGAGGGAGAGCTGATGCACTAATCACTTCGTTTCTCACTATATCAATCTTTTTTTTTGTGGCTGTTCACGTGGAAGGGATGAGAATTTTCATGTTTTTTAGGTTATCAGATTCAGAATGGTTCCTCCAGATGATGTGTGCTAAGTCCTCACATGCATTAGCCTGTTGTCAGCTATTAAGTCTGCTTCAATGTAAAGATATTTAGCTGCTAGTGAAGAACTCTTTTCTTGCCTGTGTCGTTTATACACTGCCTTCAAGATATTAAAGAACTATCACCAACTTGCTCAGCTATCAATTCTGCTACAACACCTTTGCAGCGTAGCTCATTCAGACTTCTGGCTTCTTTCAGCAACGCCTCTAGTCTTGGAATATCCAACGAGGACCAGCAGTCGAATGGAGGAATATTGAAATGGTGATGGCATCACAGATGGTGATGATGGGTGCAGACTGACAGCAAGCTCACCTTTAATGAAGAAGGAGAGAGAAAGGCCCTGCCACAGTCAATCGAGAGCCTGCACTTGTTGACTGATATGTGGGGTTTAACGTCCCAAAACCACTATATGATTATGAGAGACGCCGTAGTGGAGGGCTCTAAAAATCTAGACCACCTGGGGTTCTTTAACGTGCACCCAAATCTGAGTACACGGGCCTACAACATTTCCGCCTCAATCGGAAATGCAGCCGCCGCAGCCGGGATTCGAACCCGCGCCCTGCGGGTCAGCAGCCGAGTACCTTAGCCACTAGACCACCGCGGCGGGTAGCCCGCACTTGTCATCGTCAGTGATAGCGCACTGTGCTCATGGAGGTTTCAAGATCTGAAGGCTTTGAAGTTATGACAGTGCTGTGACCTTTCCAATGCAACCTGTGCCTACAGACGATTGTATATTGAAATAGTCTTCTCGCGTTTTACATTGACACAGCCTAAGGAATAGTGCCGATTCTGCGAGCACACACTTGCTTGCAGTGGTCTTTTTCAGCAAATAATTAGCAAATAAATGAGTCGGAAGCTCGCATCTATTGGTAGATTGCATGGTGTTGTGTCAGATTTCTTGCTCTATTTTCGATAAAATTAATTTTGCCATTCTTTAAACCCGCAATCCTGCTTTGCAATCCTTTCATCCCTCTTGACTAGCCTCAGCTGGTCTCCGAGTGCAGTACTGGACTGCATTGCCTTCCACATAAATCTGCTGATATTCTCTTCCTGCCCTTCGGTGCTAGCTGTACATTCCCATGTGCTGTGGTTCGGTGTCAGTGTGCTCTCACTCCGCTGGCATATGTATTGGTATTCTGTGGGGTAATACGTATGTAATCTGTGGATGTTTGTGTGTCTGTATGATGCCAACGCCGCAGAATCCACGGCCGAAAGGTACTTGTGTGGTACTGGGTGGAGCCTCAGCTATTCTCAGTAATATTGCAGGATCGCCTTTTAACTGTGATCGATGGTCGTTAGGTTCTCCACGGTGTTAGACTGAAGCGTGCAGAACTTTAGCATTGAGAAGCCGAAGCTAGATCGCATTCATTGTTTCGCCTCTTTGGCGAAACTGTGACTTTTTTTCTCGAATACTAACCACCTGTGATATATTTTAGCAGTCCATTGTACAATTTTATGTGCGGTACTTCTTGTAGGAAGTTTTCTTATGCAGAAGTGATACACTCAAACCCCGATATAACAATCCAGGATATAACAAATTATAGGTGATAAGGAAGTAGATGAAAAATAGTCTTGCCATAGATATAGTGTTAGGAATAAACCTGCATAACGAATGTTTAGATATAACAAATTTATTTTTGTATAAGATGCAACTTTGTTATAATGAGGTCTGGGGTATGAGACAAGGGGGCATTAGATTTATGCGGCATGCATAAAACATGACGAGTTAAGCTATTAATTCATCCACTTTTCTCTTGTGGTGACAGGCACCGTCACATAAAAGCACAGCCTCATGTGATGCACCAGAATGCCTTTAAAGTGCCTGCTGTGATAACGTGATTTTTTGATATTGAGGTTCTCCCCACCACAAACATAGGCTCCATAAAAACCACCCACCACCACTTGGCCAATGCGGTGGGCGCACTGTGAGAAACCAGCCCTTTCAATGGTCAACTAAGGTCAACACATCCTTTGTTTTGTAAAATGGTGGCTAACTTCAGAGGAATACCTTCGAGCTTTCCAAACTCTGTATATTTACAAATCACCCCATGCCCCATAGAAACGAGGAAAAAGGCAAGGGCAAGAGATTTTTGGCTCACGCGCCTGTCATCTTTGTAGAGGAAGCATTGACTTAGATTTAGGTGCATATGTGAAAGGACCACATGTGGCAGAAATTTCTGTACCCTTTCATTCCGACGTCCCTCATGGTTATCTGGTTTTCGGACATCAAACCCCAACAATCATATTGTATACTTGACTTAATTGGTTGTTTCTGACAAGGTGCATTGCAGTATTTTCAGTCACCCTGTAGATGCTGATGCCTCCTTACTTTCAATGGATAGGGTTCAGGCATACTTGTTCCCAGTTCAACTAGTGAAATAGGGCTTTAATGATTATTACGTTCTTGGATGCTTTATATCATGCTGCAATCAGGTTGCATTGCTGGCACAATCAACTGCAGTTCTTCAAGGGAACCGTTTTGTGCAGCGTGACCAGCCTACATTTTGTGAGAAGGGCATGTCCAAAGCAACAAACGCTAACATGACATCGATAGTTGGATGGAAATATGTCTGATCAAGAACAGACAAAGACAAAACAAGACATTTCGGCCCCTGTACGGAAAGCTTGTTCACAGCGAAGAAAAAATAAAACGAAAAGTTGGCCCCGTATCTGCATTTAACCTGCAAATGTCGTCGAAAGACGATACTCTTAAGTGTGGAGAGAGTGAAAAAAACATTTATTTTATGTCCTGCTCAAGAAAATCGGTGAATGGTATTCTGGAGTGCTGCGTTAGAGTGCCTCGAGCGTGCAGCGGAGGCGAACGAGCGCATCGAGTCACGTCACACGTGAGACATGAGTGCCATCTGGCAGTTTTTTTTCAAAAACAAAGCGCGTAGCTCTGAGACGGGTGTGCGCGCTCATCTCAGAGGTGATAAGGTGTAGAACATAAGGCGACGGGTAGGTGCCACCACCGTCTTGCTTTAGCAAAGCGCTGGAAACACCCGCCTTTCCGTGCAAGCGTAGCATGGTCAGCGCAGCATGATAAGCGCTACGGTCCTTAAAATTACTTATGTATGCCTTTTCTAGTAAAAGGCGCACATGCAGAATATATACGTGTTGTTATGGTGCCCCAGATATGCGCAATAATTGCTTTTTAATCGACAATCGCACAAATATGAACGCTGAAGCTTAAGCAACATAGGTGGGCGATGCGGATGAGGTCGGCCGTTTCGAATACTCGATGTTGTTAAGAATGGACTGACAAATAGACAGACATACCAAAAATTTTGCGTCGAAGGTCCCCAAGAAAGACTATCGTCTTTAAAACGGTGCACCTATCCAGGCCCTGTTTGCAAATCTGCTCTGTGTTGAGGTACTGTGGCAGAGATGATTTGCCCCTCGCATGCACTTGTTTAAAATTTGGGCAGCTGTACAAACAAAATGACATATGATCAGAGGGCATAGATGCATATAATTACTGCATGTAAACTGGCATTCACAAAATTTTCTGCTTTCCAGAGGTTCTTGCATCATTTTATAGTCTTAATAACAGTGAAGTTTAGGTTCTGTGTATTTATATGTGGTGCATACCACAGCCCGAGATATGAAGGTACACACAACACGTGAGAATACAGAGTCCTAAACTCTGTTACAGCTGAAATAGGTTGCCAGTTGCGGCATAGTATAATAGCTATGCAAGCTGTTGAAGACTGCAAACTTCTCCAAGCACACACCACTGCCAAAAGGTGCAACTTGCAGATTTCAAGAGAGGTTGTGCTTCATTTAAAATGAACTGATACAAATTATTTTACGGAGCTTTGCTGGTCATGCACCTTCAGAGTGTGTGATGGCTACCATTTTTTTAGGGCTAAAGTTTCTAACAGCGACACCAGTTCGTCCCTCGTAGCTTTGTAGTACTGCGTAACAAGTATAACATTTCTACCTCCAAGGTGGTGCCGGTGAGAGATTACTTCTGTGCGTTGTTGAATAATAAAAGATAGTGCTCAATGTACATGCCAATGGCCGCTAAGGGGGAATGAGAGACAGGAGAATTAGGCTTTTAGTTAACGAGCACGCTGCGAATTTTTTTATTGTTCAACAACGCACAGAAGACGAGAAAGGGTTGCTACGTTACACTCGCTGGGCGTAACCTCCTAGGTTTTAGAAAGGTTTCGCGAGGTTGGGCCGCAGTGCCATGAATACAGTGAACTAGTATATACCATGAACTCGAGGTGGTTAAAGGTGGGAAGTAGACACGAAGCGCAAGTGATAAGAAAGTGTGCGTGTGCCTCGTCTCGTTCAGTCCTTGGAATGTCCGCTGGATGAGGGCGCTTCTATATGAAAAATATATCATGAAAAGATGCGAGATGGTGGTACTTGGAGTGTTGAATAGGTGGACGAACGGACACACTGACAGATGCATGGACGGACGTACGGATGGCTGCACGGACGGATGGACGCAGGAGCGGATGCATGGACGAAAGCAGGGACGGACGCACAGATGAACGTGCGGACGCACGAACAGACGCACGCACAGGCGGCCATACAGACGCACGCATGGATGGACGGATGCAAGAACGAATGGACGAACGGATGCTTCGCCCCACTATCCATCATTCACTCCGTGGATATGCTGCCATTTTTTATGGCTCCATATATGTAATCTACATATCATGTATTGTTTATAACACCAAGTGTTATTGGTTGAAAGGCATAATTCAAAAAGCATCTAGCTAGCTCAAACAGCAAAGGTGTTTGAGCTAGTCGCAATGTCTGACCCTATCGAAAAATACTTCGGTGCGTCGTTTCCTGGCAACCCTTCGCCTTGCGCAATTTGGTGTGACGTCATGTCGAACCGTGCGTGTTTGTGTGCGCGATGTAAACACAGTTGCTGCCATGGGTCGCCACAAGAAGGTACGCACTCCCGAGGAGAAGGCCGCGTTTTGCGAGGCGAGACTCGCCGCTATGCGAGAGAGGCAACGGCAACGACAGGCCGACCCCGAATATGCAGCCAGAGCTCTCGAGAACAAGCGGCGTCGACGATCCCGATTATGCTAGGCGTGTGCGAGAACGGATCACTGCGTACCAACGGATGCGGCGCCAGGACCCAGTCATTAGGGAAGCAGAGTGCGAGCGACGCCGAGCCCGTGACCACACGCCGGTAAGTTCAACCACAATGTAGGAAAACGGGAGACTAACCGGCCTCGTTGTGCTTGTCGCGGCACTCCGTTGCAGCAACTGCGCACTCAGATAAAAAACAAAATGCTGCTAACGCGAAATTGTCAGCCTCGCCTTGTCAGATGAAGTTTGTTGCGCTTAGAAATCCGCAAAGCCTCAGCCTTGATTCGAGGCACCGACTCCACCGAGCTCGGCGGTAGCCGCCTTTTGTTGCATTTTACAAAACCCTGTGTTACAAAACCCTGCGAACAATGTGGTTTGCACCGCTCATCATCGGTACGCAAACGCGTAATTTTGTTTTTACTGCGCGAACAGGCGAAACAGGCGCGCGGGAAACGTGGTACTGTGCAAGAAAACAAAAATATAAATAAGTGCAAAGTTTTTTTTTCCATGGACGGCTTCTCATTCTTTAGTTTTGTAATAAGCGATGTTTTATTAGTCCGAGCTAGGCAACTCCGAAGATTTAAAAATAAAAATGCTTCGCGCGCGCGACTGAGGCGGGTGATTTGAAATCGGTTGTGTAGATAGGTCTTCTCTGGTGGCTCATGCAGCCGTTCTCTGACAGCACTGCTAAGTCGCCGAGTGTATCAGGGCATAGAGTTTCATACAGTATTATTGTATAAATTTCTATGGTATCAAGGAGTGCGCCCGATCGAGCCTCGGCAAGACATGGGGTGGGTAACCCGCAAAAGTGCGAACCGCCGAAGAAGTGGCCGCTTATCACGAGGCTCAACGTGCTGCGAAACGGGAGAGAAATCGCTGGCTCAGAAGGCACCCGCCCTACTCGGCCGAACCGGCTGCAGCGTACCGATCCGGAATGCGCTGGACGAGCGAAGGCCACGGAAACGGCGAGAAAGCGATTACTACTCGAAGACCCAGACATCAGGGCGGCTGAAAATAAAGGTCGTCGGGTCTGTGCTTTAGTGGAGGCTGCCGGCGTCAGGTTTGAGTTTGGGTTAACTTTCGTTGGAGCAACGAGGCGTTGGTTGGAGTTTGGCCGTTCGTGCAATGTGTGTGATATATGGCCGTTGCGCCTAAACTTTGCGCTATTTAGCGAAAGCTCCCGAGTTTTTTTTTTTTTTTTTGAGAAATGAACTACCTGACGTACTACAATGTTCAAGTGTTGGGCATGTTCGTGGTTCTTGTATCCTTTGGCAGCGTTTAGCGCGATCGCGTCGCTTGGGGCCTCTTCGACGCATGTTTCTTGCGAATTTGCTTGCAGGAAAATTCGCGTGGATTGCTGGAGAATGCTGAGCGGGAAATGCTCTTCAAATGGAGAACTGCCGCCGATTCGAAGGTCGTGGCTTCGCGTAAGCATTATTTCCAGATCAGAAAAGCAAGAAATCGTGTCCCTTATGCTTGAATGTTTTTTTTTTTTGGGGGGGGGGGGGCTTATCTTCCGCAGTGGTTATAGTGCTTTACTGCGCTGACAAAGGTCGCGGGTTCGAATCTCTGTCACATTCTCGATGGAGGTAAAGATGCTGGGAGCCTGTGTACTTAGATTTAGGCGCATATTGTTAAAGAAGCCCAGTTGGTCAAAGTTTCCAATGCCCGACACTACAGCGTCCCTCATGATCGTATTGTCCCGACGTCAAGGCAGAGGCCGTAATGCACCGACAAAGAAAGCAGCAGGTTGGCCTTTTTAAAACTGCATGCCAGAGCATTCTCCTTTCCCTTTCTGGCTTCTGTACAGTGCATATATGCTTCGTCATACTCATAGCATGCATGTGGCCAATGTTGTTTTGTGGATGTTAAGCCAAAACAATTATTTTATTCTGTTCATTGGACTCATTTAAGTGCGTCTGACAAATGGCATTGCAGTATTTCTCAGTCACTGTGTAGATGCTGACACATTCTTATACTTAATGCTGGTCATGAAGCACCCCTTTGGATTGTTAAAAAATACATCCTGCAAAAAGCCGCCATTGCTACGAACTGTTGAGCCAAATATTACAGCCGTGCGTGCCACATTTATAGGCTATAAGCGGGGCGTGAAGTTGCTGTTTCACCTTGTCTCGTCAAGCTGCGGTAGCATGTCAGCTTCGCATTGCTATGTGCCTCAACGTCGTGGGTTCGAGCCTCACTCGCTCATAATTCTTTTCCTTTTCTTGTGCTTTTTCTTGTTGCAGTGCTTGTTTACGATCAGGTAATGACCGCAATTTTCAAAATTAATTAAGAAGCCTGATTTTGGCCCAATACGAGGGTGCATATGCGCTAGCGTTGAGCGTGCATCGCGGAGTGTGCCAGCCTCCAAGCATCCTGCCACACTGGTACATTAATTATATCTGGCACTGGGATAGTGCCACCGGGTTTTCCAATAGAGTATGCCGTAATAAGTGCATGCGTTGTGTCACCTGTGAAAGTGAGGAAACTTGAACGTATTTGTTGACTCATGCAATGCCGATGCTGTTGATGCTCCACCAGTGGCACATTGCGCAGATGATTCACTGCTGCAGAATCCTACACAAAAAGCCTGCGATGTAGCCAGCTATATTGCCAACATATGGTGACAGCCAAGGATTGTGCTCAGCCTACCCTTAGAGTTAATTAATTTGTTGGGAATCTCGCAAAAATGCAGGCGATTCCCAATTACACCTAACTGCCTATTTTCTAGTAATGCAAGCAAAAAACTTGATGCAACTTTGGGGTACCTTCTCGTGAAATGTCTTCTTTGAAGACCTTCTTAGTCAGCTTGAGCACTTCTCACCGCTACAGACAGTCATTGTTTAAAACTAAAGAAAACAAACAATGGCCCACCAACAGCGAACAAGTGGTCGCACGGTCACTTCCGGGACAAAACAGCAACGCCACCCGCACGCGCTTGTAGCGCCATTTTGTTCCCTCGAGTGGAGACACCGAACCAGACGGCACAGCTGCTGTAGCGCAGCGATAAGCAGCTAACCGGAACTATGAGTTGACAGCAGCAACCGTCAGCACCACCACGTTATGAAGAAAGAAAACCACATAACATTGAAGCGAGGTGATGTAATGCAGTGGGAGCATGACGTAATGTGAAGCACAGTGAATGGCGCTGTGCAGTGAAGTGAGTTGAGGAGAAATGAGTCGGGCACATATAGCGATCGCTGGACCTCCAGTCCTACCATAGTTTTACGAAACATTATTTTGCCTATGTATTTTTAGAAGGCATACAACTCATTTCAAAATGTTTGTTCTGCCAAGTGCAACGGGTGGTTTGTGGCCCCTTTAAAGGATAAGGTTCAGGCATATTTGTTTCCAGTTCAGCTTGTGAAAATTACTTTTACAGCTTCATCATCATCATCATCAGCCTGACTACGTCCACTGCAGGACAAAGGCCTCTCCCATGTTCCGCCAGTTAACCCGGTCCTGTGCTTGCTGCTGCCAATTTATACCCGCAAACTTCTTAATCTCGTCTGCCCACCTAACATTCTGTCTCCCCCTAACCCGCTTCCCTTCTCTGGGAATCCAGTTAGTTACCCTTAATGACCAGTGGTTATCCTGTCTACGCGCTACATGCCCGGCTGATGTCCATTTCCTCTTATTTATTTCAACTATGATATCCTTAACCCCCGTTTGTCCTCTAATCCACTGTGCTCTCTTCTTGTCTTTTAAGGTTACACCTACCATTTTTCTTTCCATTGCTCGCTGCGTCGCCTCAATTTAAGCTGAACCCTCTTTGTAAGTCTCCAGGTTTCTGCTCCGTAGCTAAGTACCGGCAAGATACAGCTGTTATATACCTTCCTCTTGAGGGATAGTGGAATTTTACAGCTTATTACAATCTTACTCTTCATTTACATATATATATATATATATATATATATATATATATATATATATATATATATATATATATATATATAGGCAGGCATGGTGGCGAAAATGGCCGTAGCGTTGCAATAAGTCAAGTAGATCCTCCAAGAGAACGGTAACAACGGAAGTGTTTAATTCGACAGTTTCGGCCAGAGTCTGGCCTTCATCAGGAGTCATGGTACATTCTGTTTGCGCTCACATTTATAGTATTTTGGGTAAAAAATGAGAGGGAAGGAACGAAAAAAAAAAAAAAACAGAAAGAAAGAAAGAGTTTGAAAAACGAGAGAGGAAAGGATATCCAGAAAGTTCCAGGTTCCACTGTGCTTCGCGAGTGGCGTCGTCAGTGTGTATTTTCTTAGTATTGCGTTCAGTGCAGTTTGGTGGCGGTCCCTTTATTGTAGACGGGGCCTGGCTAAGGTAAGGGCTTGCGTGTCGCGAAAAATGCTTTTTTTATTATTATTTTTTATTTTTTATTTTTTAAAGACCGTCACTAATTCGGCGTCGGGGACAGCGTTCCGAGGCTCCAGGAAGTCGGCGCGGGAGAAAATGTTTCTTAAGGCGCTGTCTGTCGTTTTGAATGCTATTTTGCTCTGCGAATCCGCGTTTGGGGGTTTTAATTGTGTATGGGGTGGCCCTTCTATATGTCGGGCTTTGTTGTCGAAATGCGGGAAGGGTTTCCAAACTGCGAGAAAGGACGTTTGAAGTGATTGCTATTTTGTACTGGGAAACCGCGTTCGGGGCGTTTAGTTGTGTATGTGGATGTCGGGCTTTGTTGCCAAAATCGGGGAAGGGTTGCCAAAAGGCGAGAAGGGGCGTTTGAAGTGATTGCATTTTGTTCTGGGAATCCACGTTCGGGGCTTTTAGTTGTGCATGCGGTGACCCTTCGACAAGTCGGGCTTACAACTATTGTTCGGTTATTCAGAGAAATAGAAATAGACGACAGTGGTTCACTGAAACACGCAAAGATATTTGTAGTTGTCCAGTCCTCGTCGCCGCCACAGTGCCGCGAAATCTTGAACTGTTATGATTACAATTATAAACTTACATATACACACATACACCCCCATACATATGCGCATATGCATAAGTACATATACACATATAAATGCATATGTATATATTATAGTGCTTTGATTGCTGCAAGTGTACCCGGACTTTCATTTATGCCTTTTTCGAGGGTGTTAAATCGGTGTATGAGGTATGATTCACGTTGTTCACGTTCCCGGTTTGATTTAAATCCTGTTTCTAAAAGTGTGACTGACAATTTGTCGAAGGAGTGGCCGGGAAGGTTAAGGTGTTTTGATAGAGGTAGATTCGGCGCTGATTTCGCGTGGGCTCTGTGATTATTGAAACGAATCCTAAAGGGTGTTTCCGTTTGTCCGATGTATTGCATGCCGCACACGTTGCATTCAAGTAGATATACCACATTAGGGGAATCGCATGTTAGATTTCCTCGTATGTTAATTGAAAAGTTGGATTGTGTGCTGCTTGCCTTGCTTGTATCTCGCATCGCTTTGCATACAAAACATCGAGGCTTCAGACAAGGTCGGCATGAACTGTCGGAAGTTGAAGTATTGATTTGGGAGTTTACAAGTGTGTCTTTGAGGTTGCGTGTTCGTCGGTAAACGACGCCAGGAGCCGATGGGAATGCACGTTTTAGACGTTCACTTTGTTCCAGTATGTTGTAATGTCGTTTAAGGATTTTGTTAACGTTGGGGAAATTCGTGCTGTATGTTAAACATAGGTGTGTCTGTTGCAGGTTGTGTTGTGGTGGCCGCTTCATCAGAAGGTCATCACGCTGAAGTTTTCTAGCTTTTTGAATAGCGTCATCAATTACATGTGGAGGATATTTCTGTTTTTCGAGCACGAGTTTAAGCTTTTGTGAGCTCGCGTGGAAGTCAGTGTCTTTTGAGCAAATTCGCTTAAAACGGTGGGCCTGGCCGTATGGAATGCTGTTTTTACAATGGCGTGGATGATCACTTTGGTAATGGAGGTACTGTTGTCGATCTGTTGGTTTGCGGTAGAGG
Source organism: Rhipicephalus microplus (assembly GCF_043290135.1). Taxonomy (NCBI): domain Eukaryota; kingdom Metazoa; phylum Arthropoda; class Arachnida; order Ixodida; family Ixodidae; genus Rhipicephalus; species Rhipicephalus microplus. Next base: position 61,873,443 of record NC_134707.1, on the reverse strand, counting down.
GTTGTGGAAAGTTTATCATCTTCTATTATTATGGTAACGTCAAGGAAATTTACGGTTACTTGTGAGTAGGTGTGTGTGAAGTGTATGTTTGGATGCACAGTATTGTAAGTATCGATAAAGTTTAGCAGTTCATCCTCGCTGTGAGTCCAAATAAGAAAAATATCGTCAATGTACCGCCTGTATAGGAGTGGTTTCAAGGGAGTTTGGGACAAAAATTCGGTTTCTAGTTCTCCCATAAAAATGTTAGCATAGTTTGGTGCGAGTTTGGTACCCATGGCGGTGCCGCTGATTTGTCGAAAGTACTCTTGGTTGAACTCGAATGAGTTCAGTTCTAATACAAGTCTTGTGAGGCTTGCGATGGCAGAGAAATCTGGGGTGTCAGGTTGTCTATGGTTTGTGTATGTGTTTTTTAATGCCGCTATGCCATCATCGTGGGGAATATTTGTATAAAGTGAAGACACATCAAGGGTAACTAAGTATGAGTGTTTCGGAATGCGCAGGTCTGCAATATCTCGAAGAAAATGTGAGGTGTCTTTTACGTACGACCCGAGAGTGCACGGAATGTGGCCTATTAATTTGTCTACGTACCCTGATATGGGCTCGGTTACTGTGCCTATACCTGAAATGATTGGTCGGCCTGGATTACCGGGTTTATGAATTTTTGGGAGTATGTAGAAGCGCCCTGGACGAGGGTGTACTGGCCGCATTAATTTGTGCTCACTGCGTGTTATTCTTCCCTCGTCCAACAGCTTCTTCAGTTCTGTTGCTACAATACGCGTGTATTTCTCTGTCGGGTCCCCTGGGAGGCGTTCGTAGAATTTTAAGTCGTGTAGTTGACGGTATGCTTCTTGTAGGTAGTCGGTTGTATTTAGGACTACAATTGCCCCTCCTTTGTCAGCGGGCTTTATTATTATATCAGTCCTAGATGTTAGGTTTTGCATACTCTTTTTCTCGGATTTTGTCATGTTTTCCCGCTTTCCCTTCTGTCTGTGATACTCCTGTAATATATCTTTCTGGACCGCGTTAATATATAAGTCCAGACACTTGTCTCGATGACTATTTGGTGTCCAATCGCTTGTTTGGTGGCGGGGAGTCTTTGGAATGTTAGACGGCTTGTCCAAGAAATATTCGTGCAGCCTCAATTTTCTAGCGAAGTTGTCGAGGTCTCGGAGTAAGTGAAACTCATCGAAAGATTTTCTAGTTGGGCAGAAGTTTAGTCCTTTAGATAATAGTTTTACTTCATCAGTTGACAAACTCGTGTCTGATAGGTTTATAATCGCAGCGTCGTAGTGAGTGTTGATAGGTGTTTTCTTGTTTGTGCCGTGAGTTTCCTCGTGGGTGAATGTGTTGTAGTCATACAGTGTAGCGTCTGGTAGTGTGGGGTTGGAAACATTGTCTCTTTTAAGTTTCTGTATTTTAGTTTTCTTGACCTCTTGGTATTTATTCTGTTCGAACTCTGTTAGTAGGGTGATTTCCTCGTTTGATAAGTGGTTGTTGTCGCGCAGAATGGCGTTGGTCATGTTGGTCAGTTTCTTTACTTGTTTTTCACTGTGGTTGATTGCAATTTCTGTTAGCTTGAGTGATGCTTCTAGAAGGACGTTTTGCCATGCGGCCTGGTTGTTTTCGTCGAGATTTGTGGCGGCAGGGGTGATGGAGAGTGTCATTCCTTTGGGGGCTATTCTAGCATTTAGGTATACTTGCAGCGTCGATCTATGCATTGCATGTCTGATTCGTTTATCCGTGAGTTTTCTTACTTTAAGAAAAGTGGCACTGTAACCGGAGAGCAGAGAGCTGGACTTACAGATTGGAAGTCAGTCTTCTTTTGGGCGCGGGGACGGCACTGCAGAAGTCCGCAGGTTGTAGGTGTGTTGTGTAGGCCTTCGTCGTTGAAAGGATGATCCGGGCGTCGAGCTGCTGGCAGGCGTTGAGCTCCGAGCGAGCGTTGAGGGCAGGATGTCCGTGTTGCTCGATGTTTCTTTGGGTGGGGTCGGCAATAGAGCAACACGCCTCTGTTGGTCGGCAGGTTTCACCTCTTGGGAAGGTGCGGTACTGCTGTCGATGACGGTGGGCTGTATCGGGCGTCGAGGTGTTATACTTTCAACGATCGTTGGGAACTCTGTCGTGGTGTCAGAGGTCTGCAGTGCTCCGGGAACGTGTTGGTGACTTCTGGTTCCCTGGTGATATTCTTCTGTTCGCATTTGGACCACTCCCATCCAAATGCGAACAGAAGAATATCACCAGGGAACCAGAAGTCACCAACACGTTCCCGGAGCACTGCAGACCTCTGACACCACGACAGAGTTCCCAACGATCGTTGAAAGTATAACACCTCGACGCCCGATACAGCCCACCGTCATCGACAGCAGTACCGCACCTTCCCAAGAGGTGAAACCTGCCGACCAACAGAGGCGTGTTGCTCTATTGCCGACCCCACCCAAAGAAACATCGAGCAACACGGACATCCTGCCCTCAACGCTCGCTCGGAGCTCAACGCCTGCCAGCAGCTCGACGCCCGGATCATCCTTTCAACGACGAAGGCCTACACAACACACCTACAACCTGCGGACTTCTGCAGTGCCGTCCCCGCGCCCAAAAGAAGACTGACTTCCAATCTGTAAGTCCAGCTCTCTGCTCTCCGGTTACAGTGCCACTTTTCTTAAAGTAAGAAAACTCACGGATAAACGAATCAGACATGCAATGCATAGATCGACGCTGCAAGTATACCTAAATGCTAGAATAGCCCCCAAAGGAATGACACTCTCCATCACCCCTGCCGCCACAAATCTCGACGAAAACAACCAGGCCGCATGGCAAAACGTCCTTCTAGAAGCATCACTCAAGCTAACAGAAATTGCAATCAACCACAGTGAAAAACAAGTAAAGAAACTGACCAACATGACCAACGCCATTCTGCGCGACAACAACCACTTATCAAACGAGGAAATCACCCTACTAACAGAGTTCGAACAGAATAAATACCAAGAGGTCAAGAAAACTAAAATACAGAAACTTAAAAGAGACAATGTTTCCAACCCCACACTACCAGACGCTACACTGTATGACTACAACACATTCACCCACGAGGAAACTCACGGCACAAACAAGAAAACACCTATCAACACTCACTACGACGCTGCGATTATAAACCTATCAGACACGAGTTTGTCAACTGATGAAGTAAAACTATTATCTAAAGGACTAAACTTCTGCCCAACTAGAAAATCTTTCGATGAGTTTCACTTACTCCGAGACCTCGACAACTTCGCTAGAAAATTGAGGCTGCACGAATATTTCTTGGACAAGCCGTCTAACATTCCAAAGACTCCCCGCCACCAAACAAGCGATTGGACACCAAATAGTCATCGAGACAAGTGTCTGGACTTATATATTAACGCGGTCCAGAAAGATATATTACAGGAGTATCACAGACAGAAGGGAAAGCGGGAAAACATGACAAAATCCGAGAAAAAGAGTATGCAAAACCTAACATCTAGGACTGATATAATAATAAAGCCCGCTGACAAAGGAGGGGCAATTGTAGTCCTAAATACAACCGACTACCTACAAGAAGCATACCGTCAACTACACGACTTAAAATTCTACGAACGCCTCCCAGGGGACCCGACAGAGAAATACACGCGTATTGTAGCAACAGAACTGAAGAAGCTGTTGGACGAGGGAAGAATAACACGCAGTGAGCACAAATTAATGCGGCCAGTACACCCTCGTCCAGGGCGCTTCTACATACTCCCAAAAATTCATAAACCCGGTAATCCAGGCCGACCAATCATTTCAGGTATAGGCACAGTAACCGAGCCCATATCAGGGTACGTAGACAAATTAATAGGCCACATTCCGTGCACTCTCGGGTCGTACGTAAAAGACACCTCACATTTTCTTCGAGATATTGCAGACCTGCGCATTCCGAAACACTCATACTTAGTTACCCTTGATGTGTCTTCACTTTATACAAATATTCCCCACGATGATGGCATAGCGGCATTAAAAAACACATACACAAACCATAGACAACCTGACACCCCAGATTTCTCTGCCATCGCAAGCCTCACAAGACTTGTATTAGAACTGAACTCATTCGAGTTCAACCAAGAGTACTTTCGACAAATCAGCGGCACCGCCATGGGTACCAAACTCGCACCAAACTATGCTAACATTTTTATGGGAGAACTAGAAACCGAATTTTTGTCCCAAACTCCCTTGAAACCACTCCTATACAGGCGGTACATTGACGATATTTTTCTTATTTGGACTCACAGCGAGGATGAACTGCTAAACTTTATCGATACTTACAATACTGTGCATCCAAACATACACTTCACACACACCTACTCACAAGTAACCGTAAATTTCCTTGACGTTACCATAATAATAGAAGATGATAAACTTTCCACAACCCTCTACCGCAAACCAACAGATCGACAACAGTACCTCCATTACCAAAGTGATCATCCACGCCATTGTAAAAACAGCATTCCATACGGCCAGGCCCACCGTTTTAAGCGAATTTGCTCAAAAGACACTGACTTCCACGCGAGCTCACAAAAGCTTAAACTCGTGCTCGAAAAACAGAAATATCCTCCACATGTAATTGATGACGCTATTCAAAAAGCTAGAAAACTTCAGCGTGATGACCTTCTGATGAAGCGGCCACCACAACACAACCTGCAACAGACACACCTATGTTTAACATACAGCACGAATTTCCCCAACGTTAACAAAATCCTTAAACGACATTACAACATACTGGAACAAAGTGAACGTCTAAAACGTGCATTCCCATCGGCTCCTGGCGTCGTTTACCGACGAACACGCAACCTCAAAGACACACTTGTAAACTCCCAAATCAATACTTCAACTTCCGACAGTTCATGCCGACCTTGTCTGAAGCCTCGATGTTTTGTATGCAAAGCGATGCGAGATACAAGCAAGGCAAGCAGCACACAATCCAACTTTTCAATTAACATACGAGGAAATCTAACATGCGATTCCCCTAATGTGGTATATCTACTTGAATGCAACGTGTGCGGCATGCAATACATCGGACAAACGGAAACACCCTTTAGGATTCGTTTCAATAATCACAGAGCCCACGCGAAATCAGCGCCGAATCTACCTCTATCAAAACACCTTAACCTTCCCGGCCACTCCTTCGACAAATTGTCAGTCACACTTTTAGAAACAGGATTTAAATCAAACCGGGAACGTGAACAACGTGAATCATACCTCATACACCGATTTAACACCCTCGAAAAAGGCATAAATGAAAGTCCGGGTACACTTGCAGCAATCAAAGCACTATAATATATACATATGCATTTATATGTGTATATGTACTTATGCATATGCGCATATGTATGGGGGTGTATGTGTGTATATGTAAGTTTATAATTGTAATCATAACAGTTCAAGATTTCGCGGCACTGTGGCGGCGACGAGGACTGGACAACTACAAATATCTTTGCGTGTTTCAGTGAACCACTGTCGTCTATTTCTATTTCTCTGAATAACCGAACAATAGTTGTAAGCCCGACTTGTCGAAGGGTCACCGCATGCACAACTAAAAGCCCCGAACGTGGATTCCCAGAACAAAATGCAATCACTTCAAACGCCCCTTCTCGCCTTTTGGCAACCCTTCCCCGATTTTGGCAACAAAGCCCGACATCCACATACACAACTAAACGCCCCGAACGCGGTTTCCCAGTACAAAATAGCAATCACTTCAAACGTCCTTTCTCGCAGTTTGGAAACCCTTCCCGCATTTCGACAACAAAGCCCGACATATAGAAGGGCCACCCCATACACAATTAAAACCCCCAAACGCGGATTCGCAGAGCAAAATAGCATTCAAAACGACAGACAGCGCCTTAAGAAACATTTTCTCCCGCGCCGACTTCCTGGAGCCTCGGAACGCTGTCCCCGACGCCGAATTAGTGACGGTCTTTAAAAAATAAAAAATAAAAAATAATAATAAAAAAAGCATTTTTCGCGACACGCAAGCCCTTACCTTAGCCAGGCCCCGTCTACAATAAAGGGACCGCCACCAAACTGCACTGAACGCAATACTAAGAAAATACACACTGACGACGCCACTCGCGAAGCACAGTGGAACCTGGAACTTTCTGGATATCCTTTCCTCTCTCGTTTTTCAAACTCTTTCTTTCTTTCTGTTTTTTTTTTTTTCGTTCCTTCCCTCTCATTTTTTACCCAAAATACTATAAATGTGAGCGCAAACAGAATGTACCATGACTCCTGATGAAGGCCAGACTCTGGCCGAAACTGTCGAATTAAACACTTCCGTTGTTACCGTTCTCTTGGAGGATCTACTTGACTTATATATATATATATATATATATATATATATATATATATATATATATATATATGAAGAGTAAGATTTGAAGGTCGTAGGTTCGATTCCTGCTCACAGTTGGTAATTTTTTCATCCACTTTTCTTTCTTCTTATTTACATTCCATTGATTTTAATAACTTCCCCTGTACATTCCTTGGAATTACTGTCTGTTATATCTCATTAATATATATATATATATATATATATATATATATATATATATATTGCAACGAGCAAGTTTGCGTAAAAACACAAGTTATTATTCCAGAAACGTTAGCCGCAACAAGCTGGTACAGGCAGGAACCCGGCAAGCACGAGCCACACACGGACGTCAACGTCTTCTTTCACGCTGGCACAGAGCTGGCGCCACTATGCTTCGGTACAATTACTCCCCGCGCAGAAAGGAGCCAACCTGGCGACCTAGGGAAAGGACACGACAAGGGGGTCATAGCACGGTTTGAGGCGTGATACGTGTACTGTTTCACGCCCACGGCAGCGTTGGTCCGAAGGTGGATCAATGGGCTCAACTTCATAGTTGAGAAGAGATGTTTGCCGCACCACACGGTAGGGGCCATGGTATTTCGACGGAAGTTTCGGGGAAAGACCGGGAGGGGTAGACGGGACCCAGAGCCAAACCAGCATTCCTGGGTTATAGTGTACAGTAGACGCAGAGGAATCGTGGTCAGTTTTCTGGCGCCATTGGTCTTGTGCGGTAAATGAGCGAGCGAGTTGACGACACTCTTCGGCATAAGCAGCTGCTTCGGAAACAGGCGTCGCTTCGGAAACATCAGGCCTGTAAGGGAGAATGGTGTCCATGGAGCATGATGGCTCACGTCCGTACAGGAGGAAGAAAGGAGAAAAGCCAGTGGTTGTTTGTGGCGCAGAGTTGTACGCGTACGTGACAAAAGGGAGCACTTGGTCCCAATTAGTGTGGTCGTCAGAGGCGTACATGGCAAGCATATCTCCAAGGGTACGGTTAAAGCGTTCGGTCATGCCATTGGTTTGAGGATGGTATGCTGAGGATTTCCGATGGACAGTGCGACATGCCTTGAGTAGTTCGTCGACGGCGTTCGAGAGAAACACGCGTCCACGGTCACTCAGTAATTCACGAGGTGCACCGTGTCGCAAAATGAGATGGTGAAAAAGAAAGGACGCAACGTCTTTCGCAGTGGTAGCAGGCAGCGGAGATGTTTCAGCGTAGCGTGTCAAATGATCCACGGCGACGATAACCCACCGGTTGCCTCGAAGAGAGTTGGGTAGAGGACCATAAATATCAATTCCGACGCGGTCGAATGGTCTCGCTGGGCAGGTTAAGGGTTGCAAAGGGCCAGCAGTGCTGTGAAAAGGTGTCTTGCGTCGTTGACACGTGGTGCATGACCGAACCTACTGGCGAACCTGCCGATACATGCCGCGCCAGTAGTATCTTAGATGAAGGCGAGAGTAAGTCTTAAATACTCCAGCGTGGCCACACTGGGTGTCATCGTGAAAGGCAGCGCAGATGTCCGAACGCAAATGACGAGGGATGACAATAAGCCACCTACGGCCATCCGTCACGTAATTGCGGCGATACAACAAGCCTTCACGGACAGCAAAGTGTCTTGCTTGACGAGAGAGGGAGCGTGAAGTCGTTTCTGACGAACTCTGAGACAGAACGTCGAGCAAAGAATTGATCCAGGGATCCTTGCGCTGTTCGGATGGCATGTCAGTGATGCTCAACGATGACGAATCGCAAATGGCAGTTGATAAGCAGGCAAGGTCAGGAGGCAGTGGAGAACGGGATAATGCATCAGCGTCTGAATGTCTGCGTCCTGAGCGATAAACAACACGGATATTGTATTCCTGAAGGCGTAAAGCCCAACGAGCGAGGCGGCCAGTAGGATCTTTCATGGACGCTAACCAGCATAAGGCACGGTGATCTGTGACAACATCAAACTGGCGTCCGTAAAGGTAGGTGCGAAATTATCCTATAGCCCAAATGATAGCCAAGCACTCCTTTTCCGTGACGGAATAGTTAGACTCTGCCTTCGTTAGTGTACGGCCGGCATAGGCGACAACGTACTCGTCGCAGCCATCCTTGCATTGAGCGAGAATGGCACCGAGGCCGACACCGCTTGCATCCGTGTGAATTTTAGTGGGTGAATTGGGATCGAAGTGGCGGAGAACTGGCGGAGAGGTGAGTAGCTGGCGTAGCGCCGTGAATGCCTCATCGCAGTGGGAATTCCAGCCAGAGAGGTCCGCGCTACGGGAGAGAAGCTGAGTCAGAGGTGCAATTATAGAGGCAAAATTGCGAATGAAACGCCGAAAATAGGAACACAAGCCTACGAAACTACGAAGCTCCTTTAGGGTAGTAGGCTTGGGGTACTCGGCAACGGCACGCAGTTTGGCAGGGTCTCGCGTTATTCCTTCTTTTGAAACGACGTGGCCGAGAATTGTGAGTTTGCGGGCGCCAAAATGACATTTCTTGAAGTTTAGTTGCAAGCCGGCTGCCGTAAGGCACTGGAGAACTTGTTCCAGACGGGAAAGATGAGTTTCGAAATTCGCCGAGAATACAATCATGTCGTCTAAATAGCAAAGACAGGTGTGCCATTTAAGTCCCCTGAGGACACTGTCCATCATTCTTTCAAAAGTCGCAGGCGCATTGAAAAGACCGAAGGGCATTACATTAAATTCATATAAGCCGTCAGGGGTCACAAACACCGTTTTTGGACGGTCTGGTTCAGCCATTGGCACTTGCCAATTTCCAGAGCGCAGATCCAGTGAAGAGAAAAACTCCGCACCTTGAAGGCAATCCAAGGCGTCATCAATGCGTGGCAGGGGATAAACATCCTTGCGTGTGATGTTGTTTAGTCGACGATAATCCACGCAAAACCTGATGGAGCCATCCTTTTTTCGCATGAGGACCACTGGCGAAGCCCAAGGACTGCGCGAGCGCTGAATAACACCACGTTGCAGCATCTCGTCGACGTGTTGAGTGATGACGTCACGCTCAGCCTGCGAGACGCGGTAGGGGCGCTGACGAAGTGGAGTATGATGACCGGTGTCGATATGGTGAGCGACAACTGACGAGCGTCCCAAGGGAGGTTGTCCGTGGTCGAAGGAGGCGCGGAAACGGTCAAGTAGTTGAATGAGCTGATTGCGCTGGTCTTGCGTAAGGCCGGTGTCTACGCTGCGCAACAGAATGTCTTCGTCAGGTAGTGAGGGCGCGGTGCCAGCTGTGACAGCATCCACGGACATCGGTGTCGTATCAGAACGGGCATCGAAAGGAAAGATGTCATCATAAGTGTCAAGACTCCCAATGCATTCGCCATGCAATAAGGTAGCGGGACAAGGGAACGGATTGCACACGTACACGGCACTGGAGCCATCGGCAAGTGTTATGACGGCAAACGGGACGACAATGTTCCGGCGACGAGCGCATTCTTGTGACGGCATAAATAGGGCAGTTGAATCGGAAACAGAGTTGCACAAAAGAGATACCGCGGCGACCGAAATAGCAGAAATGACGACGTCAGCGGCGACGATCACCTTTTTGGGTGAGCGAGGGAGATCTATGAATGTCGTGCTGAATGGATACAAAACCAGTTGAGCATGAGCGCAGTCGACAACCGCATGATTAGCGGAAAGAAAGTTCCATCCCAGGATGATTTCATGAGACGCATGCGGAAGGACGACAAATTCAACGATGTAAAGCACTCCTTGAATCACAACATGAGCAGTGCATGTGGCAGAAGGTTGGACGTGTTGCGAACTCGCTGTGCGTAAAGAAATTTCAACCAGTGGAGTCGTCACTTTGTTCAGTTTGCGGCATAACACTTCACTGATTATACAAATAGCGGCACCTGTGTCGACAAGAGCAGTTGTGGCGAAACCGTCCACAAACACGGCAATCTCGTTAGGGGGTGAAAGATGAGGCCTTGGAAATTTCGTCGGTGGCGCAGCTCTTGCCTCAGGAACTGCGACTGTTAGTTTTCCTCCTGGGCGGGGTTGGAACGGCGAAGCATGGGGGAAGGAGACCGAAGACGGGGTGAAGGAGATCGACGTCGGCTGAAGTCTGGTCGACGTGAGCGGGGGTCATATGAATCAGGTGTCACATGCGATTCTGATTGCCAAGGTATGTTGCCGGAATGCTGCACATCATTAAAATAGAATCCACGGCGATGACAGTAGCGCGCGACATGTCCTGGGATACCACAGTTGTAGCAGACGGGCCGGTTATCCGGAGTACGCCAAGAGTTTACAGGTGCTCGAGTTGGTGGAAATGGCCGATTTACCGGATAAACTGAAACTGGTGACCTGTAGTAGTTGGTGGCTGGACTGTATGAAGGGAGCGGCGGTTGGGCAGGAGGTCGGCGGACGGCTTCTGCATAAGTCAGCGGTGCAGCCACTGATATTGGGGATGCGGGCGAAGGGAGAGCCTCGGCAACTTGCGTCTGAATAGCACGGCGAAGTGAGTGGTCCAGTGTTGTGGGGGTCTCGTTGATGGTGGCGACAAGAGAGAGAGCTGTCGAGAAACTTCCTCCCGAATGTACTGTTGAATTTGAGACATTAACACGCTGTAGTCGGGGCCGCTGCTTTTGCACTCCAAGGCCGAAATATCAGCTGTTTGCGTATTAGCGCGACGCGTAGAAACTCGTTGCTTGCGCAGCTCATCGAAACTTTGACATAGCTAAATCACGGCCGTGACGGTCTGTGGGTCTTTGGCCACAAGCATATAAAAAGCGTCGTCATCAATGCCTTTCGTTATATTCTTTATTCTGTCAGCCTCCGTCATCCTGGCATCAACTCGCCTACAGAGGCTGATCACATCCTCAATGTAGCTCGCGAAGCTCTCACCATTTCGCTGAAATCGTCCCCGAAGTCCGAGTTCAGCACGAAGTTTACGCATGGCTGGACGACCGAAAAACGAAGTGACGGCCTCTTTGAAAACCGACCAGGTGGGGATGTCGGCGTGGTGGTTGGTGAACCATAGGTGTGCCAAATCTGTCAAGTAGAAGATGACGTGAGTCAGCTTCGCAGGGTCATCCCACTTGTTAATCGCGCTGGCATGCTCGTGCCCTGCCAGCCAGTCCTTGACATCTTGATCTTCAGTGCCGTTGTATACTGGTGGGTCACGCAGACGAAGTACACCAGAACACATGACAGGTGGCAGCGTGGAAGAGCCTTGTGGGGGATCGACGCGCTCGGTAATCGCGGACTGAGATGGTAGCTTACGGCTGCGGAGCTCCAGGACGTTACCCAGCACGTTTCCACCAAGTGCATCGAGAAAGGTTGCGTAAAAACACAGGTTATTATTCCAGAAACGTTAGCCGCAACAAGCTGTTACAGGCAGGAACCCGGCAAGCACGAGCCACACACGGACGTCAACGTCTTCTTTCACGCTGGCTCAGAGCTGGCGCCACTATGCTTCGGTACAGTATATATATATATATATATATATATATATATATATATATATATATATATATATATATATATATATATATATAGGCAGGCTTGGTGGTTGAGTGGCCGTAGCGTTGCATATAGTCCACTAGATCCTCCGTGAGCGGTCACAACGTGGTTTATTTCGACGTTTTGGCCTAGAGTCTGGCCTTCATCAGGATTAAAGGTACAGTTTGTTGGTGCTCAGCTTTATACAATCTCAAACCAGAGGGCAAGGAAAGGGGAAAAAGACAGAAAAGAAAAAAAGAAAAAAGAAAAAGAAGAAAAAAGAGAAAAATAAGAGAAAAATAATCCACTCTTCCTTCCACTTCCCCCTTCACTCTCTCCCCCTTCTCCCCTTCACCTTTCTGATGTCAGCGGTCTGTGTATGCTTCTTTCACTAACGCATTCCTCCCGACCAGGCGGCGCCTCCTGGCACTGGCGGTTTGGCTCGGTGTGGGGCAAAAAAGAGCTTTTTTAGGAAGTTCTAAGCCTTTAATTACTGGGAGTCCTGTCAACATTTCGTCGTAAAAAGAGGGGTGCCGCGTATTGTGGAAGAGGCTGGTAAGCGGGCATTTTAGGAAGTTCCAAGCCTTTAACTACTCGGCGCCCTGTCAACAGTTCGTCGTAAAAAGAGGGGTGCCCCGTATTGCGGCAGAGGCTCGTAAGCGGGCGCAATGCGAATTCCTTGCCCGCTTCTGGATTACGCGTGTAGTGAGGGCCTCCCGGCTGTGCACAGGGTTGCTGTTGGGCATGTCATGCATGGCACAATTGATTGGGTAGTAAAATAAAACAGAAAACAGACGACAGCTGCACTTAGGAAGAGTAGTCACACTTGGAATTGTTTTGGGTTGTCCAGTGCCCTTTGCAGCTGCAGTGCCGTGAACACAGTTACTATTTTCATTATTGCCGTTATTGTTTTCTAATGCTTTAATTGCTGCAAGTGTACCAGGATTCTCATTTATTCCTCTATCGAGGGTGTTAAATCGGCGAATAAGGTATGACTCTAGTTGTTCACGTTCTCAATTTGATTTAAATCTCGTCTCTAAGAGCGTTACTGATAGTTTGTCGAATGCATGGTCGGGAAGATTGAGATGTTTTGATAGAGGTAGACTTGAGGCTGATTTCGCATGGGCTCTGTGATTATTGAAGTGAATCCTAAATGGTGTTTCTGTTTGTCCGATGTACTGCATACCACGCACGTTGCATTCGAGTAGGTATACCACATTAGAGGAATCGCATGTTAGGTTTCCTCGTATGTTAATCGAAAACTTAGATTGTGTGCTGGTTGCCTTGTCTGTTTCTCGCATCGCCTTACATACAAGACAACGTGGCTTTAAACAAGGTCGGCATGAATTATTGGGGGGGGGGGGTGATGTGTTAATTTGAGAGTGGACAAGGGTGTCTTTGAGATTACGTGGTCGTCGGTAAACGACGCCTGGAGCGGATGGGAATGCGCGTTTCAGACGTTCACTTTGTTCCAGAATGTTGTAATGTCGTTTAAGGATTTTGTTTACATTGGAGAAGTTTGTGCTGCGAGTCCAGCAGAGGTTTGTTCGTTGTGGGTCTTCTTGTGGTGGTCGCTTCATAAGTAAGTCTTCACGCTTTAGTTTTCTCGCTTTTTGAACAGTGTCATTAATTACATGTGAGGGTATTTTTGTTTCTCGAGCATAAGTTTTAGCCTCTGTGAGCTCGTGTCAAAGTCAGTGTCTCTAGAGCAGATGCGCTTAAACCTGTGAGCTTGGCTGTATGGAATACTGTTTTTACAGTGGCGTGGGTGATCGCTTTGGTAATGGAGGTATTGTTGTCGATACGTTGGTTTGCGATATAGGGTTGTAGAGAGCTTCTCTTCTTCTATCAATATAGTAACATCAAGAAAATTTGCGGTTACTTGCGAGTATGTGTGTGTGTGAAGTGTATGTTCGGATGCACAGCATCGTAAGTGTCGATAAAGCTGAGAAGTTTGTCCTCGCTGTGGGTCCAAATAAGAAAGATGTCGTCTATGTATCTTCTGTATAACATTGGTTTCAAGGAACTTTGTGCAAGAAATTCAGATTCTAGCTTTCCCATAAATATGTTGGCATAATTAGGTGCCACTTTGGTGCCCATAGCGGTCCCGCTGATTTGTCGAAAATACTCTTGGTTAAACTCGAATGAATTTAATTCGAGCACCATCCTCGTCAAAGTTGCAATGGCAGAGAAATCTGGGGTGTTAGATTGTCTATAGTTTGTGTACATGTTTTGTAATGCAGCTATGCCGTCATCGTGAGGAATATTTGTATATAATGAAGAGACATCAAGAGTAACCAAGTAAGAGTTTTTCGGCACACACAGACCTGCAATGTCTCGAAGAAAATGTGTGGTGTCTTTTATGTACGACGCGTGGGTGCATGGAATGTGGCTTATTAGTTTGTCCACGTACCCTGATATGGGTGCAGTTATTGTACCGATGCCTGATATGATTGGTCGACCTGGGTTACCGGGTTTATGAATTTTTGGGAGGATGTAGAAGCAACCTGGACGAGGGTATGCTGCTCGCATCAGTTTGTGGTCAGTGTTGGTTATCTTTTCTGCATCCAACAGTTTCTTCAGTTCTGATGATACGATACGTTTGTATTCGTCTGTCGGATCACCTGGGAGGTGTTCGTAAAATCTTGAGTCGTCTAGTTGGCGGTATGATTCTTGTAAGTAGTTGGTTGTATTAAGGACTACAATTGCTCCTTCTTTGTCAGCGGATTTTATTATGTCTGTCCTAGATGCCAAATTTTTCACACTTATTTTTTCAGATTTTGTCAAGTTTTCTCGGTTTCCTATCTGTCTGTGGTATTCGTGTACTATATCTTTCTGTACTGCGGTGATATAAAGTTCCAAGCACTTGTCTCGATTACTGTTCGGCGTCCAATCATTTGATTTACGACGGTGAATTGTTTCGTGGTTAGAAGGCCTGTCCAAGAAATATTCGCGCAACCTTAAGCTTTGAGCGAAGTTGTCGAGGTCTCAGAGCAAGTGGAATTCATCGAAAGATTTTGTTGTCGGGCAGAAGCTTAGTCCCTTAGATAGCAGTTTTTCTTCGTCAGGTGACAAGATTGTGTCCGATAAGTTTACAACCACAGTGTCACAGGGTGTGTTCCTAGAGGGGTGCTCGTTTGTACCATTAGTGATTTCCTGGGTGGTGGTGTTGTTGTGATTTTTCTCTTTTTTCTTTTTTTATTTTCCTTTTTTCTTTTTTTTCTGTCTTTTTTCCTCTTTCCTTGCCCTCTGATTTGAAATTGTATAAAGCTGAGCACCAATAAACTGTACCTTTAATCCTGATGAAGGCCAGACTCTAGGCCTAAACGTCGAAATAAAACCACGTTGTGACAGCTCACGGACGATCTACTGGACTATATACATATATATCTGAATAAATAATGCTGTTCCTGCCATTAGGTCACATTAATGGCGCGATAAACTGTAGTTGCTCAAGGGACCTGTTCCATTCAGCGTGACCAGTCCACATCGTGCGTGAAGGGTGTGTCCAAACCTACGCAGGCCAACATAGTCACTCCCAGGATTTCTGCATGGCCGCAGTACGAAGAGGTGCAAGGCTACCACGATGCCTTCTCATCACCGAAAGTGGCACTGACAAGCGAAGGTGCATCTTTATGCATACTAGTATTATCATCATTAGGAGTTAAGCTAGACATGATCATTGTATACCTATAACGACATGATCCTCCGCATTATTACGGTTCGATCTCCAGGTGTGCCAATTAATACTCAAATATTTGATATACATCGCACTTTCACAAGCATTAAAATCTGCAGAACTGCATACCTTTTGTAAATTTGCAGAATTTGATGCATAAATCAACCCCCTCCCCTACCCAATGCGCTGTCGAAAACGTCGTACCAGTGTACTAGTGCAATTGATAGAGCATGGCATTGTGTGTGCGGTCGAGCGAGCTGCATTAAAGCGTTGAAATCATGCCGAAGAGAACTACTAAACGAAGTGGGCAAGCTATTGCAAAAAATTAAGAATTATGTGAGCATTCTCCAGAGTTATCACGAAAGGATGCACTCTCTGTGAACTCCGTGCCGACGAGATTTCATTGCTCCACCCATTTGAGAAAGAAACCTTAGAGGATTAAGCTAAGACTTCAAGATCAACACGTCACTGCTATACTGTGTCTAGCGAATTTCTGTTTTCATGTGTGGAGGGATGGTAGCATGCATGACAGTGTCACTGCTTCTCGAACGTATCGAGCAGCTAGGCATTCTTTGTGACAACTTGCAATAGCTGCATGTCATCATCAGCCTGACTACGTCCACTGCAGGACAAAGGCCTCTCCCATGTTCCGCTAGTCAACTCGGCATATAGCTGCATATAGTATTTATAAATAGTTCCATCTAATGTCGAAATTTCCTGTACAGGTGCTCCGAAAGTCATACGGAGCATGCGAGCTGTGGCCAAACTACACAAGAGTGAATACCACCATGCTCGAGTAGAGAAGCGGTTCTTTATTTTCATACAGAAATGATTGCACTATATTCTGGCACATTTGCATATAAAAATAGAGAACGTCTTCTTCTATAGCGTGCACTGACATTCACTTCTGCATAGATTGGCCGCAGCTTGCATGCTCTGCATTACATTAGGAGTACCTCTACATTATTTGCTGTACGATAAACTTTTTTCATCTTTGGTTATTGAAAAAAAATTTTCTTGCAGAAGTCAGTTGTGTAATTTGTAGGTAAAAATGTTTAAATATTTCATTGGTTCTGCTCGAACTTTCTGTGAGCTTTGTGAATGTTAACCTGTGTTTTTTTTCACCTTCTTTACCTTGTTTTGTGCGTTTTGATGCTTATTACTGTAAAGAAACGGAATGTGTTGTACTGTCTCTCTTGCCGTGATGCCTCCAAGGCAGCTAAGGTATTCTGTAAAATAATGAATGAAAATTTGAACATATATACATTTTGTTTTAATTATTTAAATTCAACTCGCAGTTGAAATTTTGATATATACACACTTACTTGTTAAACAAAAACGAAACATAGGCTTCAAGCTCATGCTCTAGCTCTTAGCACCAACGTGAGTACGGTCTGCGGATCTCCGAAGTTTCTTATGCAGATATAGTTCTTGCCATTTGATTAGATATTGTTTTTTGAAAGTAATATTTGTCCTCATTGCAGCGTGAACAATAGCACACGAAACGGTCTTGAGCGAGGGAAATTGATGAAAATGCTAACTGTTCAAGATTTGTTATTTCTTCAGGAGGGCCACCATAGATCAGCTTCTTAAACAGATCAGCGGTAGCCATACGAATGCTCCTTCAGTTGAACGACACGCAATTAAGCGAAGCGGGAGGGGTGAGTACATCTTGCAAATGAAAGGACATGCAAGCCCAGGTCCCCAGTTCAAATGCTGTGAAGTACTACCCTAACTTCTTGTAATGAAGTTACGAGGTCCAGTTTCAGTAGTACATCAAGCATATGACAGGTTGACTAGGTAGCGCACGGCGTATCGGAAGTATTGATTAAAGTCTGGTTGCATCAAAGGAGAGTTTTTTTGCCTAAAATACTGGTTTGCAATCACCCTAGATGAAGCAGGATGGCGGGTGTGTTCGAGTCAGGCTCATGCAGTGAATAACTTTATTGCTAGAATAAGAACAATTGTGCATAGTAAAACCAGTGCTGAAGTGGACAATGTGCATTAGGGATGTACATGTTGAAGTGGCAATTATTCAGCCTTGCTGCATCTCTCCTTCTACAGGGGAATTAATTAACACATGCTTGGCGTCTCCTGGGTAGAAAGTACCACCGGGGCTCGCGTTGTTGCATGCCTTGTGCTTCGCTGTAGTTCATTAGGGGTGTTGAGGGTAATCTGTTTAAAAGGGCCACTCAACAGGTTTGACAATATTGAGCTGACAAGCGCTATGTGTAGACGAGGCGTTCATGATCACGTCTGTCAAAATTCGCAAGGCTATGCACCGCGGAAATGGGTCAAATTTCAAGATGAAAGCTGCTCTCTCTCCCTTCTGCCAGCGTGCGCCCAGAGAATGAGGGCTTGACGTGCGCGTATGAATGACCCTACGTACACGGCAATGCAGTGGCGTTGGCCCTCTACGTAGACGACTCTGCTCTGGCGTTGCAAACAGAGGCACATGACATGGCGAAAATTATTTAACAGGGCATGCTTAGTTTGTGTAATTTGTTGCTTGAAGAGATTAAAAAGCTCTAGATAAATAATGAGACACAATAAGGTAATGTGAGCGTCTTTTTTCCATTTTTCTTCCATGAATTGCAACAAGATGCGAGGCTAATGTGTCAGTGTTTTGCATGTGTTCATGTACCCGCCGTCAGCGTATCGAGCAGAAGACTGCCGTGGAACGCTCCTACATGTTTGCGCACTCATTGTGCTCATCTATCCTACCGCGTCTAAGCCAGAGTTTCCAAACAATCCCGCAGAAACAGGCAGAAGACCACAAAATAACGCTGGTCAACAAAGCAACGCCGCTCGCGTGCTCAGGCGTTGGACTTGTTTGGGCACGTCATGCGCACGTGAGCTCTTGGTCGGATGCGTGAGAGGGTGGGGAAGAGCTTTGGCTTGCGAAGGCTACACAGAGGAGCGGCAAGGGTTTCAAGTCGCCTCCTCTCATCCTCGTTTCGCGTCGCTTCAAAAAACCCGTTTTCTCCGCTTGTGATGAACCGATTAAAAAACTTGTTGTGGCAAAATGTTCCTCATCGGACAACAAACAACTTCCACTGTAACTAAAATTTGGTATGGGGCCTGGTGAGTGGCCCTTTAAGGGTGAGGGACAAGGCTCGTTTCTGCCTGGCTCAATTTCGGTTAATATTCACATATGCACTACGGCATCTTTCACAACCATATCATGGCTTTGTAACGTTAAGCCTTAGGCCCCTGCAGTTATTATTGTGCATTGGGATTCATTTGTAATGTGCTGCCAGTTTGTTGTGACATCTTACCTCTATTTTTCTGTAGGTTACGAAGCAGTTTCCTTTGGATTGTAGAGGACAAAGATCAGTGGCTACAGGACCCACAAAAGTCTTGAAAGGGATCAATGCGTTTACACAGTGCCGCATTCGAAAACTGGTTGCTGACAAGACCACATGGAGCAAAGGACCCACAGAAGTCTTGAAAGGGATCAATGTGTTTACACAGTGCCGCATTCGAAAAGAGGTTGCTGACAAGACCACATGGAGCAAAGGACCCACAGAAGTCTTGAAAGGGATCAATGCGTTTACACAGTGCTGCATTCGAAAAGAGGTTGCTCACAAGACCACATGGTGCAAAGGCATCTCTGAGGCCAAGTTATACTCTCCCAAGGTCTCAAGCTGAACGCAGTTTCAAGGTCTCAAAGAAAGTGACGATGCTTCTTGATCGCCGTAACCGCCATCGCTAATCGTACTTAAGACACCACTGTGCATCTAGCAGTCACATCCATGTGCCAGAGAAAAGCATGCGTTTGTGTTTGTCATTGTGTGACAGGGGCAGCAAGGACGGTCTGTTCAGAAAGGAAGTCAGCCACTAGTGTTGCTGTGGTAAGCAAATCACACAGTTGTTGCAAAAAAAAAAGCAGGACAGTACACCTGCCACACCACGTAAACATAGCATACAATTGGGTTGGCAAGTTATCGTATCACATACTTTGGGTGGATACGATTGGTAGATGATGAAAACTGTACACACAGTAGCTGAATGATTTTAATGTGGAGGAATTCTCACTGGAGTTGGCTGATCTTGCATAGTGATAGATAATGATGGCTAATATTGCACAAACAATGGCTAAGTGCTGGGTTGTGTTGGTTAAAGTGTTGGAAATTCCGCTGCAGCATCCCTCACCATGTCGTCGATTCAGGATGTGAAACACCAAGAATTGATATTTTTATTAATATTATTAGCTAACGATGGCTTGTGTTGCCATATAAAGGCTAAGTGATGAACTGCCAGGCAATGTCTATGCACTGTCCGAAAAAAATCTCCACAAGAAGCTTCTGCTGCAGTCTATTATGGAAATGTTAGGGGGCAAATCTACCCACAATGACCACCAAGAATGTTGGCAACCTATTTGTCTAGAAAACACACGTTAAGCCATTTCACATATCTGAATAATGCACTTGTGAGATTCCACAAACCAGCTGCAAAAGCTAAAGACAGTTCAAAATAGACAAGACGAACGAATGTACACAAAGGACTAGCACTGAGGGTCCGCCGCAAACCAAGTCTTGCCAGAGGTGAGTCTTAGTAAGCCAGAAAAGAAAAAGGATGCCAAAAATGTTTTGCCCACAGTAGAACCATTTCATATAAACAATATACAATATTTTATCACTAGACAGTCATTAGGCCGCTTTCTCATGGAACATAAAACTCAAGATTTGCTTCATATAAGAGTTTTTGAAGTTGTGGCTACGAGCACCACTGTGAAGTCTTGGAAACCTGACTGTCTCAAAATGTTAATGAATGTTTATATGTACAGGGTGGTGTGGGGCACACTACGAGGCGACGCTCCCATAGGAATAGATGAGATAGTGGCCTGAGAACTTTAAAAAAACCCTCCCCCCGTACATTGAAGAGTATTTACACATTAACAAAGAAGCATGGTTCACGCAAACCTTAAGTCTACGGGCTGAATTTTTCTCGCAATCACAAAAGATTATTTGGTCTAACACCTCACTACCTTATGAACCGTGGGTCCCAACGATACGGAAAAAGGAGAGGAAGCCATTAGACACGTTTTGGGATGGCCTGCCAACCACATCACTGGCCATCAATACCGACAGAGGCGATCATTTAGATAAAGCTTAGTTTACTTAAGCAACGCTCGGTGACATTAAAAAGGTTTTGCAGGCGCAGGCGACTATCCTGTGGTGCAAGGCAACTGTATATTGACGATATACATATTGAGAATAGGTAAGGGAGGGGCTCCTGCAGCTTTGCCTTCATGCAGTGAGTAGTTTCCCATATGATCATGACTTCTGTTGATTTTAGGTTAGCCACAGGTGTCTATAGTGGCTGTTAAATGTGAAAAAAAAATTATGGAAGAGCTGGAAGCCTTCAACATCAGCAGATTGTGCCTTAGTGACGACACACCACAACCGGAGGTTGTGTTTTGGGACTAACTATACCTCTCTGTGTAATTACTTCATGCATTAGTACCTCGGTGATGAGCCACAACAACGTTACAGCAGTGCACAGTTGCTATTACAATCTTGGTGATCCTAGATTCATGTTTTTTGATAAGGTGGTGTTCGTTATGTTATTGAGTCGAAGGACAGCGCTTATGTGCTCTTTTAAGCTGGGGCGTCATGATGTGGTGAGCTTGCACAACTCTCACGATGATTGTGCAGTTTGGTTCGTCTTCACCAGGACATACTAGGCTTGCAGAATTGAAAGCTTTTGCCAGGGTTCGTGTGTTTTCAACGTTCCCAGTTTGCCCACTACCTTGGCGTGCGTCCTCAGGGTTCCCAGCTGCTTACCCGAAAGTTACAGCTTCGAGACGAGTCGCAGCGGTCGCATATTTTCTACTGGCGAAAATGGCGGAGGCTTATATACTTCAAACCTCATTATAATAAACTTGCATCTTACACGAAAATACTTTTGTTACATCCGAAAATTTGTTATAAAGGTATAATTTTAACACGATAGCTGTTGCAAGACTATTTTTCATTCACTTTCTTATAACCGATACTTGTTATATCCACGTTCTTTATATCGAGGTTTGAGTGTCCTTAAATAAATTTACATGCACCTGAGGTATGCGAAATTTCCTGAGCCATTCACTACAGCGTGCCTCATATTTGTATAGTTTCAATATGCAAAACACCAAAAATATTGTATTACACTTCCTCGTATACTTTATATTCTCTCATGCCAGTCTCCCGACACCGGAACAGTGAACCTTATTTTGTCTTTTGACCTCTTTTCAGCGATGCCTCTAGCTTCTAGAAGTTTACTGAGGACCAGCAGTCGAAAGGATGAAGAAGCAGATGATGATGGCGTAATAGAAGCTCAAGGTAGACACAGATTAAGAGCGAACTCTGCTTGCACGGTAGAAGATACGGAAGGGCCTGCCACAGTCGGGAAGAGTCTTGTGCCAATGGACTTTGTTCGCGAAAGTTTCAGTACCTGAATAAGGCTTCAACTTTTTGGAATCGTCATAGCCTCAAGCCTTTCCAGTGCAACTTGTATTTACAGACAATTGTGACATGAAGACATCTGCTTGAATTCCACATGGACAGAGTGAAGGAAACCTGAAGGAAAATTACAATAGAAATTTATGTTCCTCCTATAAAAAACACGTTTCCCAGAACAGGAGGGGTGGGTTCAAATAGGAAGTGCAATACGTCCCAAAGAAGGCATTAAATTTTTTTATGAGGGCAATAAAGTGTTTTACAAGGTGAATCAAATGCTGCATATGTGATCAATAGAGTGATGTACACCTTCACTAGACAGATATTATGCTTCATCGTCTCAACTAGGCTTGTGCGAATATTCAAATGCTGCGAATATTTGAACGAATAGTAGTATAGTATTCGAATCTGCTTTGATTCGAATTTGAAGTATTGAAACTTTCGAAGTATTCGCAATGAACAAATGGGTGTATATTATTTTGCACGTAACCTCCTGTAAAAGTGGTTTCACTGAGGTGTAGAGGCGACAAGCCGTGAGAGAACTTATCCAAGAAAAAATCCGTTCTGCCGCGTAGTTCTACTTCAAATTCATTGGGGCCCTGCAATTGATTGATTTGATTGATATGTGGGGTTTAATGTCCCAAAACCACCATATGATTATGAGAGACGCCGTAGTGGAGGACTCCGGAAATTTCGACCACCTGGGGTTCCTTAACGTGCGCCCAAATCTGAGCAAACGGGCCTACAACATTTCCGCCTCCATAGGAAATGCAGCCGCCACAGCCGGGATATGAACCCGCGACCTGCGGGCCAGCAGCCGAGTACCAAAAGGGGGCCGTGCAACACTTCTTGTGCATGGTCACTGCTGATCGGTAGTCGAGGAAACAGATCGCGCGAGCCTAATATTTTGGCACAGTGCGCGGCCTGAAATTCACAACAAATCGTCGAAGTCAGCTAAAAATTGCTCTCTCCTGTCTGCAAATGACGCCACAAGCTCAAAAATTCTCGTCACAGCCATTCAATCAGCCATTGCTTGATTTGGGCATTGCGCACTGGGTCATTACTGGGGTCGCAGCGGGAGGCCGCGACTTGTCCATGTGTACGTGCGCGATCGCACTGAAAATCCGCGTACTTGAAGAAAAAAAATCGCAGCATATCCACGGAGTGAATGATGAGTGGGGCGAAGCGTCCGTCAGGCCGTCCGTGCGTCCGTCCGTCCATTCGTTCTTGCTTCCGCCCGTCCGCGCGACCATCCCTGCGTCCATCTCTGCGTCCGTCCGTTTGTGCGTCTATCCGTCCGCGCGTCCGTCCGCCTTCTAGTCTGTCCGTCCGTGAGTCAATACAGTGAACACTCGAGTACCGCCATCTCGCATGCCCTGTGGCACATATCCGCTCCCCGCGTCCGTCCGTCTGCTAGTCTGTCTGCCCGCCCGCCTGCCCATGCGTCTGTCCGTGCGTCCATATAGTGAACACTCCAAGTACTGCCATCTCGCATCCCCTGTGGCACATACCCGCTCCAGAACGGGTATGTGCCACTGGTGGCTACATACACCAACGGGGGATGGATAGACCCACACCCTGAGGAGCTTTGCCCATAAAAGTGCTCCAGGTCACGCGGCGTGCGTGACGTATTTTCTTTACCCGTGTCATCCCTTCCTGCTTAGCTTTCAGCGCTTTCGTCAGCAATAGAAGAAATAATACAGTTGCAGCACGCGAATTTTCGCAACTTCGCTCTTACTTGACGGATTCTATAAAAGATTATGGTGGTGAATTCGTGAGGCAATAAGATTCTTTAGTGAATCCAAGGCTGCTTGAAAAAGTGTTGCAGGGCTCCTTTAAATGAACATATCGCCCACAAACCGATTCATCATATATATTAAAGCTTGTTATGTCGGCTTATATTCCATATAAGTACCCAAAAATTTTGATGTGTCACATATTTGACAGGTTATCACTTACATCTACCAAAAGTGGAATTCTTGTACTACTGACAGTTGTTTTACCTTTCTTTGAATGAAAAAAAAATTTGCATAGGAGCCTTATTTCATGCTTCTTGGTTAGTGTGCAGGTTAATTGATAATTATGCCCATTTTTCTGTATATGTCATATATACTGCATGAATTCGATTCGAAATTATTCGACCAATCTCAATATTTGCTTACAACTTAAAATTCACTATTCGCACAAGCCTAGTCTCAACAGATGTAAAAAGTAGATATTGTATTGAGTAGTTTAATAACCGCATGCACACATTGGCGCTTGCTGGGCAGAACCTATGGTTGGAAAGTAGGCACTAAATCTGAAAACCTTGCTTGTTGATAGACCCCTTGGGCCATGTGACACTCGTCTTGTCATAGCAACTTTTGGTTTGTTATAACTATGTAGACCACCTTCATTGGTCTAAAAAGGTATAGCAATTCTATATTTCTCTTTGTCTGTATACATATTTGCATGTGTATACCATTAATAACAGTGGGTGGTTTTCCAGCAAGAGATACCATAACAGTAATTGAGCAATTCAAAACGTAAAATTGTTTTTCCCTTCAGCGTTTCTTTCAGAGAAGAAATTTTCACTGAAGGCTTACCTTCAGTGGTCTAAGCAGATATAGCAATTTCATTTTCCTCTTTGTCTCTACACATATCTGCATGTCTATACCCTTAGTAACCGCCCTGCCGTGGTGGTACTGCTTAAGGTACTCGGCTACTGACCCGCAGGTCACGGTATCGAATCTCGGCTGCGGCGGCTGTATTTCTGATGGAGGCGGAAATGCTGTAGGCGCGTGTGCTCAGATTTGAGTGCACATTAAAGAACCCTAGGTGGTCGAAATTTCCGGAGCCCTCCACTGCGGCGTCTCTCATAATCGTATGGTAGTTTCGGGACGTTGAATTCCACGTATCTGTCAATACCAATACCATTAGAAACCGAGAATGTTTTTCCAGCAAAATGTTCCAAAACGGTAATTGAGCAATGCAAAGCGGAAAATTACATTTAGAATCCGTCCAGTACGAGCGGAGTTGAAAAAATTTGTCGCATGCTGCCACTGTATTCTCTCTTCTAGAGCTGACGAAAGCGCTGAAAGCTAAGCAGGGAGGGATGGCACGGGGAAAGAAAATACGTCACGCACGCCGGTGACTATGAGCACTTTTTCTCTTCGTTTTTATTCCAATACACGGCTTTTCAGTGCGATCGCGAACGTACGCATGGGCAAGTCGCGGCCTCCCGCTGCAGCCCCAGTAATGACTGAGCGCACCATGCTCAAAACAGCCAATGGCTGTGACGAGTGGTTTTTGAGCTTGTGGCGTCATTTGCAGAGAGATGAAAGCAATTTTTAGCTGACTATGAAAAATTTTTGAAAACTTTTTTAACTTCTTGAAGAGTAATCCCGTAACTCCATCTTTTTGGTAACGATTCAACTGAAAGTTGCGCTGTGCGTACGAGGGCTCATACATGAGAATGAAGCATTTAATTTCACTTACGGGTAAAAAATGGATGCTCAGACCACCTCGAAGAAATTATCTTTGCTGGTGCAGTGCTGGAAGAGTGAAGTGTTTGTTTCCCGCTGTCGGTCTCAGTTTGCAAAAAAAAAAAAGGAATGCGTACAACTAGGCACGTAGCCAGAAATGTTTTTCGGGGGAGGGGGGTGCACCACCTTGATTTGGCAAGAGGCACCCACTTGAAATGGCCATTTTTCGCTCTCTATGCAATGATCAAAAATTATTTGGGGGAAGGGTGAGGGCACGTGCCCGTTGTGTCACCCTCTGGCTACACCACTGCATACAACCTCTAAACACCCAAATTTTTTTGAGGGGCCGTCACACTTTGATTAGATTGACACAGAACGTTTTTCATTATTATTTCCACCAATAGCCAAGGTGGTCGCAAAGTGGCCGGGCATCACTTTCTCTTGCGGAGGTGCCGGATTTGGTTCCGAGAGTCGGCCGGCTACCCGAATGGTTTATTCCGATGGGTGCACACATGCTTATTAATGGTGCTAAAGCAGTGCGACACTTCAGTTGCGTGGAATTAAAGACTCCTCAAGTTAGAGTGTGGGACCAGTGGGCTAGTCCGCAGGACCTCTTATGTAAGGAAAAGGAGGTCGTGACATGGTTCGATAACCAGGAGTCCTGTTTTTTATTTGCTTCTTGAAAAACAAGGTAAGAAGAAAAAGGAATCCACGCATCTCCCCGCAGTGAAACATGACGAGTGAGCAAAGAACTGGGGAGCTTTATAACCCGTCCACATGCGCATGTAAATTAGTGACAACGCGTGCGCACGGTATATACATTATGTTATATTCAATAACTGGTATGCCGTGCTAAGTTTTGCATTCCGTTTTGCCTTCATCAATTACCGCTTACCGTGGCGCTACTCGACATTGTACTATGCTTCCCTTCGAAATGGTTCTGGAAATCGCCCAGTGTTGACCCGGGAGCTCTCGTTAGCGTCACAGCTGTCGTTTGAGGGGGAGAGGAGACACACTCGATTATTTTGGTGCTTCTTTTATTGTGATAGCAATTACATGTACCGTTTCCACGGCTTTTTGCCGTTGCTGTCGCTGTCATGTCACGTAGAAAGTCGAAATTGATAAGATCCCTCAGGGCCCCAGCGCATCGTACTTTCTACACGCTGGTGATAGCACGCGAGCGGGCGCAACTGAAGCGGAAATCAAACGAACCGGCCGATATCCGTCGCTCTCAGACACATGCGATAAGATCCCAGCGGCTGGTAAACCGGCGGTCGAATTCTCAGGTAGGCAGGAAACCCCTTGCCCGTCTTTATAGAGCGTTAAAAGACGGCCCGGAGGGAATGGGTCCCTCGAGCCGCAACTGCGACCTTTGATTTTACGAGCGTGGTAACGCTGGCGCGATCGTTATCTAGCTATCTCGGCAGCGGGCGGCTCGCATACCCTTGTATACGCGCTGCGCTTTCAACGCGAGGAGAATGTGCAAAGAGCGTCCTTAAATGGAGCGGTCGTGCTCTCTTAAACCAGCGTCTTGTAGAGTTGCATGAGATTGAATCCCAAAGAGTTGGCTGCCAGCCTCACTTCGTATAGGATTACAATTCCTTGCTATCGCATTCATTGATTCATCTTTGCAGGGAAACTGTCACTATTTTTTTTGCACTATGCGCTCTCAGTCGCGACAAACTTGCGCCGGGATTTCACACCACCGTTTGAAATTGGGTCGTGTGCTTGATTGAGCGCTCGTTTATGACCGTACGATTCGACAAACGCTGAGGTAGGCTCGCATAACGTTTGGGAAAACGGGTAAACCGAATGCATCATCAAAAATATACCGATTTGACCAACGTTTTGCTGTGTAGAGCTAGGCTTAGGTGGGATAAGGGTAAAAGCACAAACGTTTTGGTCTAGTTTTAGCAGGAAACAAAACTGAGCAATCATGCCAGCGGTCTGTAAAGATCACGTTATGTATCGGTGTTTTTTTTTTTTACAGACCCGCCCTGTATACAGCGACATCATATTATGGAGACTTATGACCGGCGCATGAAACAAACGTTTACCCAACAAACACGTGGTGGAGCAGCCGCTTTTCTTCTATTATCGCATCTGATCTACACGCCGATTTTCTTTGCAGACACGGAAAACGCCTCACTAACGCCAAATCAGACAGTACGACCCGTGTGTTTGCGCAAATGTAGCTCTATCGGAGAAACAATTGGAAGCGATAATGGAGAGCCCCAGTCAAATACTACCTCGCGTGTTAGAAGTCATTAACGAGTAAGTAGGTGTTCGAACTGTCAAACGTGGACGCGCGCTCAGATATCGCACGCAATAAAGCTGTTTCACACACACACACACAAAAAGGCGTCTCCTGCGGCAATAAAATGTGCAGTCCCCACCACGTATTGAGCGCCGAGAAAATGCAATCCGCGAAACGCATAGCGACAACTGAAATCGATGGGATTCTTGCGAGGTAAAGATCCTATACTCTCAGCGAAAGACCTGCGGTCTGACCTGCGTAGTCAAGGGAGGGAAACACTTGTGCTAACTCAAAAGGCACTCGTAAGAGGTTAGAAGTATGGTATCCATGGTAACGCAACCGAGTCAAGGACGACCGACATGCACGAGAACATTGGGCGGCAGTTTGATGCTGGTGAAAACTTCCGAAATGGCATCGTTGATGGTGTGTTGGAAACTGCCAAATATGAAATAAGCGCGTACAAGTAGCACTTGCAGAGTCGTGAGTCAGTGCTCAGGTAAGTGGTGACCCGATCCGGCTAACAGCTGGCAAGTTATTTCAACTCACAATTGGCAACGTGGTAGAAAAATAACTATAGCGGTATAACGTGTCGTGCGACGCAGCTTATCTATAAGCGTACAACTTTAGGTAGGACCCGACGTAATTTGCATCCCGGCATTGATTGCCGATGTACGCGGCACACTGAAAAACACAACTAGGCATGTATAGGTATCAAACTATGATGGTTGTTTAAACAATTCTGAGCTCCAACAGACAAAACCAATACAGATAAGTCATCAGAAGTGAAATTCCCTTTGCTGAATAATTTATCTGCTACATTCAATTATTTAGGATGCCTTTCCTTCTGAAAAAGCGTTAGGTAGTAAGTATAGTTAAGAAACTATACAAGCTCCATGAACGCATAATGAAAATTATTTCATGTGAATATATTTTTACGCAACTGTGCGTCATTTAACGTAAGAAGCAACTTACAGTTGACTCAGCGGGCTTTTGTGTGCGTCCTCCACCTAGGAGTGCGTGAACAATTTTTTTTGCACCCTGCTTCATTAATAAAGTAACAACATATTAGCTCATCATTAAGCATTCAGTAAGTCTAATAGACCTCACATATAGTACGATATAGTGCTAACAAAAAAGAGGCATATGACTTTACTAACTCTTCCGATTTTCATTCTTTTCTATGGCAGAGTACCGATGTGACGTCAACAACTTCCGGTTTACTATACAGTCTTCGACTGCTCACTCCGATTCCCCGCAAAAAAGAAAAAAAAAGGACGATTGTTTTAAAAATTGTCAAAGCGACCATTATGTCGTCCTTCATGAGGCGCCACTTCAAGGGGTACGGAAGGATCTGCAAATATTTCGGTCTTCTGCTCCTGCGCAGTTCTAGGACTTCGGAGTCCAAAGAGCAGTTCCTTTCCTGGAACAAGTGCTACCTAATGTATTCCGCCGCTTGCATGTTTCTGTGCGCCATCAACGAGATCGCTTATATTTACGAGCTTTGGATCACTGTGTTGGTGCACGAACTGATTTTCACAACGCACCTGTACGTACTCATTTGCGCCTTCGACAGTTCCAAGATTGCGCTGAACGCAACACTCATGCTCCTCAAAGCGAGAAGCTTGCAGAAATTCTTTCACGAATCGCACAAGTACGAGCAGCGAGTCCGGTTCGTTGCACCCAAGAATGGTCTTAAGGCGACAAATGCCAGTTATTCTATCCGTTTCCTGCTGCTAGCAGCATTTGTTGTGAACGTATGCACCAGTAGCTACCTTTCGATCGAATTCGTAGACAAACTTGCTTGCGGCCCAGTGCTGGGCGCTACCTTGAAGCTCACTTGCATCGCCGGTAACTTCGTGTTTTACGTGGTCGATGCGGCTCCCTTCCTGGTCATCAGGCCCTGCTGCGAAGTGATACGGCTCTACATTGAGCACCAGCACGCGGTACTCAAGCTCATCGTGCGAAGCGGCGGCTACGACTACATCGGCCCGGAAAGGCGAGCACGATTGGTCGAAAACGTCAGGTTGAACCTAGGCGCGATTTCGCACATCAAGCGAAGTTTGAACGAGACCTGGCAGCATGCTATAGTGGTCTCTGGCGCCATGGTCCTCTGGGCTTCCTGCAGCGGCATCTACCTGAATTTCGTCGAAGAGTTCTGGACGGTGGAGCACGTGCTTTCCATTACGTACACCGTTTCGGCGGTCCTCGACTTTCTGGACATCGCCATTCTCAGCGACGCAATGGTCAGAGAAGTAAGTATCATCGATCTTTGTCTGCATATTCCTTGCAGGTTTAACGAAAAATTTCATTCGAGTCGGAACTTTAAAAAAGAGACGAAAAGGATTAGCCGACAAAGAAGGTCGTGCCAAGCAGAGATCGCTTTTCGGATACCATAATATTCGATGAAGGTTTGAAGAAGCTGGCGCGAAGTGATAGACAGCCTACTTTTGACAGTATGAATTAGTTTCACATGAGAGCAACATCATGCCTACCACGAAAACGGAGATGTTTAACTACATCCGCGGCATTGCATGCACCTGCCACTTTGTGGCCCCACCACTACGGAAACACGCAGCCGAGTTCTTCACAAGCAGGACCATGCCGACTTCGAAAGTGAACTTCAGAACACAACAGACGTATTTTAATGAAACATAAGTCATTTTAATGCGGGAGGACTTACTCTAGAACCCCACTGGCTTTAGCCACCTGTCCAACCTGGTCGATCGGGGCTTTAATCAATCAATCAATCAATCAATCAATCAATCAATCAATCAATCAATCAATCAATCAATCAATCAATCAATCAATCAATCAATCAATCAATCAGCTCTTTATATCAGACAAGTGTATGTCTCGGGTACAAAGGCTTTGGGATACTGTCTTTGGGAGTGTATTTTGCCTTGTCGTCGTCATATTTACACTGCAACAACATAAAGAGTCCCCCGATCGTCTCTGGAAGTCTCCGTCACCGCCTTGTCGTGCTCACAATCTTTCGTTGGCCCATTCCGTAGTCACACTAGAGGCACACGCAGCGACACAGACTAAAATTGCACAGCTGCGCCTTATTTTGAGTCATGCTCCCGGCTCTACCACTATCCCTCTCTGGCTACGCAGCGCAGCCCCCACCATATTCCACGGCTTAGAGGGACGGGGCTGCGCATACACTAAAGGGAAGCGAAGAAAAGACTTCCGTGGGGTGCGCAAGATGCTTATTCAAACGATGTGAAAGCCTCGGAGGGGGCATTGTTATCTCCTCTATCATTTCCCCCTTCGTAGTCGTTTGAAGCTAAGACATAAGGAAAATTACGCACAGCAGCATATCTCGCGAAGACACGCCGGCAATCGGTCTGCCGATACGTTTTGCTGGTGTTTTCGGTTTCTCATCATGTTACACTACGAGGACATGCTGTCTTTTGAGGCGTCATCGTTGGTCGACTCGTCAGTCAATGGTCTGCGTCTGCTTTGTGACTTCGTCGGGGTAGTGTAAGTGTCATGTCGCTCTAGTGTAAACGCGCTCTTACTGGTAATATGCATTTTGCGCTTTTTTTTTAAATTCAAGTACGTCGCACAAACTCGAGCCAGCATCCATAATTGAGCTGCGTTAAAAAACGTCGCGATGTACTTTGCTGAAAAGTTTCGTCACTCGCTTGACATAAGTCAGAAATTTTTTATAGCATCTCTACTGCTGCTTTACTGCTGCTGAACTACAGCGCCCAACTTCTACCTTGAGGAGCGGTTCAAGTATACCGGATGCTGTAAAGGATTTGATGTGAAAGGGGACGCTCAAACTACTTTCAAAAGGACGTAGTTGATGGAGTCATAAGTATATATACAACATGAACTTTTTTCGTGAATATAAGTGTCCAGGGCAAAAAGTGATAGCTAAATATTGCCCCATAAGTTTATTCGTTCGTTGGGAAAGGGAAATTCGCCTCCACCTGTTTCGCAGCACGAATGCGTACAAAACTCCGTATGAATTTCTATGGGAAAGAAAGCTTTCTTGTTGCCGAAACACTCATCCTGGGCTGGAAATTAGATCTGGGACGAAAGCCTCTCCGGGGTGGTGGCCCCGGAAAATCGTTGGTCCCGGGTTCGGGCCCCGGAGCAGGACGAATGTATCGGCAATGAAGAAGCTTTTCTTCCTATAAGAATCCATACGGAGTTTTGTGCACATTTTTGAGGCGAAATGGGTAGTGGTCAATTTCTATTTCATAACCCTCCCTCCCGCAGAACTAATGTGCAATAATTAATCCTTTATGTTTTTATGTGGTCGGCTTTCAACACACACACACACACACACACACACACACACACACACACACACACACACACACACACACACACACACACACACACACACACACACACACACACACACACACACACACACACACACACACACACACACACACACACACACACACACAATTATCACAGCTCACCAAAGGCAGGGCCTAAATGCTACAAATTGCTTCATACTGTTCTGTCAAGACGCGCAGGCCACGAGCAATTGAGTTTATCCCTTTCAGGGGGCGCGAATTACAATTCGTTTTTGACGAATGTGTCAAACTGAGATAGCGCAATCCCAAGGCACGCAATGTAACATTCCAAAAAAGAAAATGAAGTAATGTGTTGTCTTGTATGCGTTTCAGGAAGTAATTGTACTTTTTATGCATTTAAATACTTCATAATTCTGCAAGCAGTCGTGTTTCGTTAAAGAATAAAATCATGGGCTCCTGATGCGTATGCAATAAGTTTTATTGTTGCATTAATTGCAAAAAGAGAAGAGTAACACTTTTGATGTTGGTTCTCGAACGCCGCACAACCAATCTGACATCGCAGTGTCTTCAGCGAAACGGTCGGCTATGGTCACATGCAGTAGATTGGGGTTAATTAAGTCAAGCCTTATTGACAATGCAGAAGGGCAAATTCATGCGATGAACGAAGCGCACTAAGTGACCACTGTCGGAAGAAAGAGAAAGCGAGCGAGCGGGCGCGGTTCGTAGTTCTGGCCCTGTACCCGTTGATCGGGCAGCGGCTAATGCCACCTAGCCGTGATACTTGATGAAACACTAACTAGATTTATCTGTTTTTCCCTTTAAATAGTGAAGTATAGGACAGGTACTTTGCAGTGAATAGTTTAATTTGCACTCGTGCCGTGACTTTAGCCACCAATCAGATAACCTCCTTCTAGTTAATTCTACCCGCTTAAAGTTTATTTCGCCCTCCCTGTATGTAAACCCCAGTGCTTTGAAAAGCTCTGCGCCGTGATCCCGAACTATAAGGTGAAGCCCTTGTCAGAACATAATCAAGTGTTCGGCAGTTTACTCCTCCTCTCCGCATGTACGGCATACTGTGTCTACCCCTTTGTATTTGGCCCAATATGTCTTGGTTCGCAATAATCCTGTCCTCGCCTCAAACAGTAGAGAACTACCCCGAGTATTATCATATAGATCCTTTACTTGGCAATTTCCTGCTTAAAAGTTCGATAGATCTCTAGTGCGGACTTCTTAATCATGCCAATTCTCACATGTCAATCTCCGCTTCCTTCACCTTCTTCTTAGCTGATAGTTCTTTTTGGTTAGGCCTCCTGCCGTTTTCTTAGTATTTACCCGTCAATTTTCTGGTTCGCTTCCTCCATTTTGTATCGACATTCTTCATGTACAAGTAGGTGAGAACCTTCCTAGCTCAACGCTCCTCCCCCACTTCTCTCAATCGCTTCTACAATTTCATCTTGCTGCTGGCTTCCCTGTCCTCAAATGATGTTCATCCGATATCACCTTGTACTGTCTGATTCGGTGTATTCCCGTGAGCTCCTAAAGCAAGATGACCTATTCCACGTTGCTTAATTTCTAATCTTGCTTGAACTTCTGATCTGATGCACAAGAACGTCTGACGCGGAACCATGTCCCCTTTACATATTACTCTCACAACATCGTACCTATTGTAATTCCACAGTGCCCCATTTTTCATCACTGCTGCATTCCTGTTACCTTTAGTCGTTACGTATATTTCGTGTTCCCTTATGTACTCGGTTCCATTGCTTATCTATACGCCCAGATATTTGTATTTATCTGTTATCTCTAGCGTGACCTCCTGTATTCTAAGCTCAGTACCTTCATTATCATTAAAAATCATGACTGCTGATTTTTCCTTACTGAATCTGAAATCTAACCTATCTCCCTCATTACCACAGATGTCCATCAATCTTTGCAAATCTTCCTTGTTATCGGCCATTAGCACTATATCATCTGCGTACATCTATGCTGGTAATGGCTGTTCAATGAGTTTTTCTTGTTTGACAAAAGAGAGCTTAAAGCCAAGTCCACTGCCCTCTAATTTGGCCTGTAATCCTTGTAGGTACATCATGAATAACAAAGGTGACGACACCTTTACCTAAGCCCCCGTTTTACCTCTGGGGGCTTGGATAGCTGTTTTTCCCACTTTATAACTACCTTGTTACTTTTATAGATTTCCTTTAAAGGATTAGTGACTTTATCTTCCACACCTATAGTGTGTCCAGTATTCCCCACAAGTCCTCTTGAACCGAACGCTGCAGAGCCAACTGCATGTAACGAGCGCTGCAGAGCCATCTAGTGATCTCCGTTCAAACTAGAATCGAGAGCACAGCTGCACCTCTTGTGAGCGCACCGTATATAGGCATCTGGATACGGCGATGGGGGCACAAGCCTCGACCATGAGGAGCTTCGCCCCCTCAAATGGCGCACTAAAAGGTTTGTCTTCGATCTAACGCTGGGATCAGTAAATAGCGCTGGAAGATTCGATAAGGCGTTTATGAAAGCCGACGCGCTTCACAGTCGAGCAGGTAACCGACGGCCGACGTCTTGATCGCCTCGATCAGGGTGAAACTGGTGTGGGCGAAAGCTCACTGAACAATGCGTTTTCATATGTGCCAGCTTGTGTTCTGCCTACTTGTCCAAACCCTGAACATGTTGAATAGAGATATAATAGACTACACGAGGCAGCGGCAAGCGAAGGGATGGCTTACATCACTAGACGAGGCATAATCATTCGATAGGGTAGAATATAAATACATTTTTGCCACTCTGTTGGCATTTGGTTTTACTAGACAGTTCGTGTACGTAATCATGGAACTGTATGATGACATTAATAGTGACTTAACGATGAATAGTGAAACGGTAGCTTCTTTACCGGTAACGCGAGGCGTGCGACAGGGCTGTCCCCTTCCCCCCCTGTCGTTTGCGCTGACAGTTGAACCTTTCCTTGTCCAGGTAGAAAGACACCCGAGTGTCCTTGGGTTGCAGACCCCAGGAAGTGGCACACTTATAGTAGCTGCCTATGCAGACGACATCACGATATATCACAGGGACGAGGACAGCCTCGCCACCGTCCTTAAAGTTTTCTCAACCTATGCAGAGCTCTCCGGAGCGAAACTTTATTTGCATAAATGCAAGTCTTTGTGTCTCCATGTATCCCCGGTAATGTGTCTACACAGAATCTCCGTGGTAGACAATGTAACTATCCTAGGAAGAAATTACAGGGCCACTGGCTTGTCCAACCAGAGTTGAAAGGAGGAGGTGAATACACTAAAACAGGCAATAACCAGGGCACTTGAATTTAGCTTTCCGTACTACGTATGTCGATATGTACTCATGGGCGTACATACTGGGTGCCTGCGGTTTTTTACAAACTCGGTAGTCATACCGAACCAAATCGCGCGTAAGGTCAAGTACCAAATAATTAAGTTTTTCTGGAATGGCAAAACGGCCCTCGTTAAATACGAGCAGTTGGGATTGCCTCGCGAGAAGGGCGGATGGGACATCCCTTCGGTGGTCGCCCTCGCGGACATGTATGCTTGAAGACGACCCTCAAGGTCTTGCAACTTCAGAAGGAACACCGCGCCAGGAAACTGGCAATGTATTTCTTGGGGGTGCAGGGTAGTTTGTTCCTGCCGACGCAACCCGCGGGGCCGAAGGCAATGAACCCGACGCTCTCTACGGGCATGTAGTAGGATTTTACAAGCGTATAGCCGCGCTAAATCTGGACACCACCATCCTGGAGGTGTGTAACACGGAGTTCACTCAAGAGCTACTTGTAAACTCGGGCTGCGAGGTCAAAGACCCCGGTTTTCCGTGGGTGTTGTGGACGCCCAGTTGGCTGCCGTGCAGCATCCAGGAGGTCGTGTCGCGTTACAGGTGGTCCGTCCTGCCCACGGCGAACCGAATGTACAAGTGGCACTACGTTCGGTCCGATCGTGCGTGCACTGCGGCATGGACGAGGACAACGAGCACACTTTGTTAACCTGTCGAGTGGCCAAGACTTTTTGGTCCCTCGTGGACAAGGCGTACCTCCCGTTGGGTGTAGAAAGATTTGTCAAAAGGGAACGATGTCCAAATGGCACGCTTGCACGTCTAGTGCTGACCGCTGGCATGTACGTGTTGTGGGAAAACAGGGGCTTGCCTGTGCATCAAGCAAATGCCCGTAAATATCAATGGGCTTTGCTGGTGCGGTTGTATAATATTGTAACGGGCCATTTGGAATAAAAATTTTTTTCACTGGAAGAGGAGGAGTTCATGAAACGATGGTCCCGTGCCTTCATTAAAATCGCCAACAACCGGGCTGTCTTGGCGTGTTCGCCGATTCAGGGCCTAAGAACTACATTAAAAAAACACTGTGTGCTGGGTGCCAGAACAATTGAGTGCAAACATGTGACACATTTACTGTGAATACAAATGTCAAGTGCCGTAATTTTGTGGAACCGAATTAGTATGTGTTTGTGGAACCAAATTTGAATGTAACCTGGTGAAATATAAAATTTCTTTTTCGCCTACTTCATCGTCCCTAACAGGGGACACTATGAAGGTGCGGAGTTGTCCAACACTGACGTCAGTTTCTTAACGGTGCCCTACCATCAACTTTTCTCTTTCTTTGAAGGTTCGGAACGTGCGACGCACCCTGCAAGAAGTCGTAATTTCCTCAGAAAGCGACAGCTACGTCAACCAAGTACGCATTTGTTCTCGATCACTTTCAGTACACGATGAACTTTGGGCGCGCCTCCACTAAAGCATGTTCATCGCACGGCCTCTGCCATTGTCGCGCCGCTGTCGAGGCGGCACCACCCCGCAAATGCTGTGGCCGCTCGTATGCGGAGTGTTAGGGAGCATTGGAATCGGTGAGCGCTCTGACGCCCTAGCGGGCATGACGCGAGGTATCTTTGTATTTCGCGGGCGTCTGTTTTAAGCAGTAAAGCACTATAATAACTAACAGATAAGTTTGAAACAGTCTGATCGGATGTTTTGCGAACCGATCTACAACTTTCTCACTGAAATTTTTGTTCAGCTTTTTTGCTTCAGAAGTCCATTAACGGAAGTAGCCTAAGTGAGCTATTAATCAGAACACAAACAAATATAGTATGACTAGCTCCAGGCGAGAGTCTGCAACAGGCACTTGGTCGCGTCGTCATTGCATTGGCATATTTTGAAACTTTCGCTAACGATGGCTGGAGCACCCTGAATATGCATATGTCCGATAAAAGATGCTCATAGACCCCTAAGCGCACTGCGTATTCACTGTTAGCAAGCACATGTCACTGAATACATTCTCCGCTTGCTCGAACCATATGCTCGAACAATACGACTTTTGCAGGTGATCTATCTGAGGAGTTCCTTGAAACCCGGAGAGATGGCTTTATCTGCAACTGGTTTCTTCTCTTTGAAATTACCGACGCTCGTTTCGGTAAGAAATGAAGAGTCACTCTTAATTCTTTCATTGTAGGCTATAGTGTCAGCGAGTCTAAGTACCAAGCATATTGTGCTACGTTCGAGAGCAAGGAAGCATTGACTGCAAATATGAAGTAAGATAAGAGCTCCACAATGCGCCACTGACCAGGCCGCCCTTATCATGAAACTACATGAACTCTTGGATTTATTCCATTATGGAGTGTGTCAACCACACTTAACTCGAAGATGAGCGGGCAGACAGACAGACAGACAGACAGACAGACAGACAGACAGACAGACAGACAGACAAACAGACAGACAAAGAACTTTATTCAGGTCCTGAGGAACTGCGTTGTAACGGCCCCGTTTAGGGGGAATCCGTAGCAGTCGCGGGCCGCTCCCACGTAGGGACCGGAAGACCGTGGCCCTCCGCCCTCTCGCAGGCCCTCTGGACAGCCCGAAGTTGAACCAAGAGGTTGCCGCTGTTAAGGGCTTCCTCCCAGTCCTCTTCTTTGTTGAACTCTGCGTCACGTAACGCAGGACATTTCCAGAGCATATAAGGTAATGAGCAATACGCCTCTACGTAGTCCGGACAATGCGGCTCGATGTTGGGCGAAAAATGACTGAACCTGCCTCGCGAAGGGAAAGACCCCGTTTGGAGCACCCTGTAGGCCGATGATTGCGGTCGCGTAAGTTTAGGATGAGGAAGTGGAAAAGCCCTCCGAGATAGATGATAATGAGTCATGATCTCGTGGAAAGTGAGTAGCGAGTCCCTGTATTTTCTGGCGTCCCCGCCTGCGAATCCGCCGGGACCGCCGCGGTGAGCGCTACCTCGCGCACGGTCATGGGCAAACTCATTGGCGTTGGGGACATCAGGATGTACGTTGGCCCTCATGTGGGCCGGGAACCATGTTATGGTGTGAAACCCGGCAGCCCCCTCACAGCCGAGGATGGCCGCTGCCTCACGCGAGATCGAGCCCGAGGCGAAAGCCCTAGCTGCGGAACGCGAATCTGTAAAGACATTAGGACGCGATGGGTCCTTCATTGCTATGGCGATGGCGATTCGCTCAGCCACCATTGCCGAAACCTTTATAACCGAGGCAGAGCATAGAAGTGTGCCACTATGATCGACCGAGACCACTGCGAAGCGATCCGAACGCCCGTACTGGGCAGCATCGACAAAGGTCGCGAGATGCGGTCTGTTTGCAACTGATTTTAATAAGGAACGGGCGCGAGCTGTGCGGCGCCCTACATTGTATTGTGGGTGGACATTTCTTGGAAGTGGAGCTACCAAAAACGTGCCTCTGATCGAGGGTGGTAGTGTAACATTACGCTGGTTAGTCGCCGTAGGACCGCAGCCTATGGATTCCAGGGTGCGCCTACGAGCCCTCGAGGACGATAGTCGCACGACCTGAGCCATCTGCTGGGCCTCGATCACCTCCGAGAGGGAGTTATGCATGCCCAATTGTAGGAGCTTCTCGGTGCTAGTGTGGATAGGCAAGCCTAGAACTCGCTTTATGCTTTTGCGCATTAGTGTATCAATTCTTGCCTCTTCTCTTTTGGACCAGCGCAACGCCGAAGCGACATAATTAATGTGGCTCATGAGAAATACATAATAGAGCCGAAGGAGATTGCTCTCGCTCAGCCCAACCCTGCGGTTCGAGACCCTGAGTATGAGCCTAAGCATGTTCTCCGTCTTGGAGGTGATGCGGGCTATAGTTCGTGAGTTGCCCCCCTTGGACTCTAGTAGGAGTCCGAGGACCCTGAAGGAGTCCACCCTGGGTATTTTCTGCCCAACCTGTGTGTATAAAGCTATGGGAATCTGTTCTAAAGGAGTGAGGTTCTTCTGTCCTTGTCGGGTGGGTCTGTATAGTAGTAACTCAGACTTTGCCGATGACAGGCTCAGGCCCGAACCGACTAGAAAGCTCTCCGTGATGTCTAATGCCTCTTGAAGCGCCTGCTCTACCCCGGCGTCGGACCCTCCCATGCACCACACGGTGATATCGTCCGCGTAGAGAGCATGGTTAACCCCGTGCACCGTAGCGAGTCGCTCCGAGAGGCCCTTCATGGCAATATTGAAGAGTAGAGGAGAGATAACTGCCCCCTGTGGGG
The DNA here is from genome assembly GCF_043290135.1 of Rhipicephalus microplus. Classification (NCBI taxonomy): domain Eukaryota; kingdom Metazoa; phylum Arthropoda; class Arachnida; order Ixodida; family Ixodidae; genus Rhipicephalus; species Rhipicephalus microplus. Next base: position 61,833,987 of record NC_134707.1, on the reverse strand, counting down.
TGCCTCTCGCTCCCAAGGTAAATTCCGTGGATTGGATTTGACCGATCCTAATGGTAGCCCTGCGATCCCCGAGAAAAGACCTAACGTATGCGTGGAACAGTTGTCCTAGACCCATAACCGAAATTGCCTCAAGCACAAACTTGTGCGAGATATTATCAAAAGCTTTGGCTAGGTCTAGAGCTAGTATGCCTCTAGTATCCCTGGTGTTGTGCGGGCAGTTCTTTTGACTTCCGTTTCTGTCACTGAAAAATAAAACAAAAAATGCAAAGTTCCCGCTTTTCGGCTTTTCTGGAACACGGTCAACTGTTCGTTATCACTAGAAAGAGACGTGTTTGACGATATCTACTTTTTTGTTTTACTATCGAGCATCCCCAAGGTCGCAAGGCAATAAAACTCGCTGGTGAGCGTATAGCACACCACTCCAGGTTATGCTAGATTCATTCTTACAACGAAATAACAATGCGGCCCGTGAAGAAGCTAAAGAAAGCGAGTGGCTGTTACAAAGTAGATACGGCCATAATTTGTGCAAAATTCGGTCATTCCAGCGACGCAGCTGGCGCTATGCGGCCGTGCCCCGAAGCTGTCACATGGCGATAGTCTGCGCCGCACTTCAGTCTCTCAGCGCGTCTTCACGCTCTGCAACGCTGACGTGCACGCTCGCGACATCACCGTTTCGTCCGCCACTTCAACGCACCATTGCGCCGCCTACAGTTGATGGAATTGTCCAATAGGTTGCGACTAAAAAAATCTGTGGAGATTCGGCCTAGCGACGAGCCCGAAGCATGTTAGTTCGTGCAGGTGATAATAAATGTGCTAAATTGGGCCTAACATACCAAGAGGCGCTAGGCCTAGCTCGTTTCACTGGGCCATGGTGATGGAATTGAATGGTGTCCAAACGAGCGCAGCAGGTGTGTCCCCTAACTCGAGTTGCTCGAGGTCACCGCTAGGTTCGCGACGAGCATCTGGGCCGAAAGACGTGCGTCGCAAAGTTTCGCTGAGTTGTAAAAGCCGGCTGCAATAACTATTTTCGTGGCGTTAATTAAAGTGTCCTCAGCTCGACCGACAAGATAATCAGATGGTGGCCCGGTTGGCTCGTAAAACGGCAGAGCTTGTAACTCTGACTTTGTATGTTGCTCTGTTGCCTGACAACATGAATACTAACGTTGTCGTCGCTCAATTTGCTCCTCTTGTCACATATAACCTTATAGTTATAGTACACAAGTTAGCTCTATAGCAAAGCATTGTTAAACTTCCATAATAGAGATGTCCGAATGCCATGCGCCCGTATATCGTATGTTTCTGACACTGCAGTCTTGAACGAAAAAAAAAAGATTGGTAGGAAATTTTAGGGATGCAGAAACCAAAGGTACTGATGTAGGTGCCAGAACTTTTGCTATGATGGTTAAGGTTCAACCTTGTACTGCACTGGTTAAAATACAACCCCGTAATGGTCGAATTCAATTTATCATTTGGAAGAAATGCTTTCGAGTGAAGAATGTGAAGTGTGCCCCATAATATTTATGTTGACTTCGGCAAGTGACCGTTGTAGGCTCTCTTTTTAAGCACGTAGCTTCCCACCTCTTGAAATGATATGTAAAGGTGTACACAAGACGGCGTCTGTATATCTTCTTCTAACAAAAAGAAGAACAGCCTGCATATGTAAAGCTTCAATATCACATGTCTTTCCATTTGCAGCTTGCCGGAGCAATGATCACGTACACGGTCATTCTCGTTCAGACAAGTGAAAGTGTCAAGAAAGTCTGACAGAACTTGACAAATGAACGAACCATTCTTCGATGTCACGTAGTTCTTAATCATGTCTACAGGAGGACAACGATAAACTACGACATGAGAGGAATGGGCTACCCTGCTGCGCTCAACGGACAAGGCCAAGCAGAAGATCGCCACTGACCAGGTCGCCCACGTGATGCCACTACATGACGTCATGAACGCGTAGCGCAATAGGGTCGTGCGGGGACCCAGTGACGTACCTTCCCGAATCTCTTGGTGGAAAAAACGCCAGGCCTGCGCGGAAGGCGCAGCACAGTCACAGCGAAAGATAGAAGAGCAGCCTTTCAGAGCCTTTTCTAAGCACTGATTGGGTAACTGCTGCGAGCACACTTGCTTGATGCACATTACGGCATTAACAATAAAAATTTTAGGGTAGTAGACCGGCAATTGCTATGCTATTTTTCGTCAATCTTCTGAGAAGCGTGGTATCCGGTAAATACTTGCAAGCAATTTTGCGCCATTCGTTCATGCAGTGGCTGACGACGATGATAAATTATGCCTGAAGTGGGTATGCGCCACAGCTAATAGGTGAACAAGAATACGCTTTTGTAATGAGTTGGATCATTGGATGACCCACTCGTTACGCCATTCGCACTGTGGGACAACTGGTTGTTCTTTCGCTGTTTTAAAACGCTTCATAAGTCTTATTAACGCGATTGCTTCCCTGACATCAAGCCTGCCCAAGGAAAGTTTGCCAAGTCCCAAGCACCGGCGTGGCTCAGTGGTAGAATAAAGTGTTTTCTCCGTCATTTATTTGCTGCTTCCTTGAAAGTTTGTTTCCTTCTGTTTATTGAGCAAGCAATGCCTTGTGCTTTGCTGAACGCTTTTTTCTTTGCAATATATAGCGCCATCAGATCATGTATACAGAGCAGTGTTGACCGATGCCACGGAGCGAACAAGCAAACACTCATGATGAAAAAAAAGTCAAAACAAACGAAAACAATAAATTTTGTGATTCTTGAAAATATTTTTGATTATGATTAAAATGTCATTAAAGTACGAAGGAGAGTTTCATAAATCGCGTAATTTTCTTTTCTTGTAGAGCCAAAAGATGCGCCACTATGAACGAAAGCACATAGTGATCTCTAACATTGTCTCAGGGAGGTCTCCCTTCAGTTGAACGCACTCTTGAATAAATAGATGGGCAAAACATTCTCTTAAAAACCTGCAGATTAGTGGCTGGGCCTATAGGCCACCCGGGTGGTCGCGGTAAGGTTTAACCTTTCCACCGCTTCCCGGGCCTGCTAGATGGCCCAAATTGGGTCTTCTAATTCTGAGCTAGCCACAGCGTCGAGCAAACGCATTTCAAGGAGGTCCGGGTTTCGGTGATCGAAAAGCCGTGTAGCGTGTAGTAATTTCCAAAGAGTGTGTTTCATGTTTGCGCATTCGTGTTTACATAGGATACAGCCAGCGTCGGGGAATAGCCTGGTGTATATGCGGTTGAGGTGCACTGGACCTCAGCTCTCGACTTACGGTATTTTTTACTCCGCCAACGTATTTTTGCCTTCGACACTGGACCACAAGCCTGCATACGAGGAGAAAATCAGGGGAGCCGGCTTCCCCTGTAGCCACTTCAAAAACGGGGAGGGGCGAAAAATCTGCCCCATGCATTGAGTTAGCAAGAAGGGGGTGGGGAGGGGCATCGCGATGAACCTTTGCCCTCGAACAGGCCTATACACTCAGCTACATTGTGTCATTGAGAAACACGCTATTAGTAAACGACAAACGTGCGCTGGTGAACGTGAGGACTGATATACCTATAATTCCTAAAGAAAACGCAATTAAGCCCCCAAAACGCGACAAGCGGCTGGAAAAATCCTACAAGCAAGTGGGCGTAGAAGGAAGCCCAAATCCTCTTATTATAAGCGTAACTGGCCACACTGACACAGAGATACTGCAGAAGGAAACGGATAGTTGGTCTTCCGGTTTTAGTGGCACGGGCGACGAGTGACACTTTTAAATTTCTTCCAAGCACTTTCATTCGATCACTATGGTGCCGGTTTTTCAAATGTTAGACAAATTCATTAAAAACATCAAACAGAAGCAAGATCAACGATAATGGTCCAAGGTAAGCGTTTTAATGGATACACATTAACGAGAGCTAACACGTACTATTACCAAGGAAAGTTTACGGGATGTTATTAGAAAGCAATTTTAGTGTAAATGTGAAGAAAGAAAAGTGGACGAAAAGATGACTTGCCACCGGCAGGATCCGAAGCGGCGATCTTCGAACAACGCATCCGATGCCGTACCTTCGAGGTACGATGGCGGTCAGCAGCGCCACTTGTAGCCATTAGGGCAAGTTTGGGAACACTCTTTTTGCATTTTTCCCGTAGTATACGTGATCGTCTTACGAAATGGCAGCTGGTCAATGATCCCCCACACACGAACCTTTAAAGCGCCTCACCAGGCTCTATTACAAGGCCTAGTTAGGCACTAGTAGTTATGTGTCTGAAGAAGAGAATTATGCCACAAGGTTTCTTTAGATCGGCTCATTACGAGCCCACAGAAAAAGAAAAAGGTGTTTAATGAGAAGAAGGAGGAGAGGTCGGTCTTGAAAGCGGGTTTCTGGCCTGCTACTCCACACGGTGGTAAGGGGAAAAGGGAAAGAAAGAGAAGGGTATCGTGAGGGGTGATTGTGGTATAGCACAATGAGTCACTGCACACAATTTGTCGTTCGGTGTAGTACACGCACAAAAGTCTCTACCATATCAGAATCTTTAAAGACGGGAATCTAGACCTGTCTTGCGTAGAAACGCCAGCAGGCCCTTTAAACTACGTTGGGCGTGGTCCACACGTTCTCAAGCACCCAAAAGTTTCTCTTCCGAAAGGGTCGGCAGTCTAGGTCATCGGTGAGGCACTTCAGAGATTGGCTTTCAACTGCGTATAAAGGGCACACACACAGGATGTGATTAATAGTTTCTGGCGTGTTACACAAGTGTCAGTTACACAAGTGTCAGCTCTTGTCCTATCATGCATAAGTATCGTCGCATGTATGCAACACCCAGCCGCAGTCTATGTAGTAGCGTTTCTTGGTATCTCTTTAGTCGGAACGGAAGGCGAAAAACACGACGAGAGTCAAGCCTGTAAATGCGCTTCTGGCGATAATTCGAATCATTCCATAGTCCTTGCATAGATGTCTTCATACCTTTAGACAGCAGGGCGTTGATGTCGTATCGGGAAAAGTGAATCGATATCACTTCACCACTAGTGTGCGCCATTTTCGCTTCTGCATCAGCTTGTTCATTCTCAGCTATGCCACAATGACTGGGAATCCATTGCAACGCAATGGTATGTCCAACGAGCCCACAAAACCAGTATTTTAGAGCGGCGCGAAACCGGGATGCTAGGAAGTGCGCTCGAAACCCTTTTCGCTCGCCCCGCGTAGCCTTCGCAGGCCAAATCTCTTCCCCACCCTCTCCGATCATGTGCGCATGTCGTGACAGAGGCCCGAGAAAGCCCAATCCTGCAGCACTCGGGCGGCATTGTTTTGTTGAACAGTGTTATTTTGTGGTCTGCTGTCTATTTCTGTGGGATGGATGTGCGCACTCGTTCGGAAATGCTTTAGACGCCGTGAATAGATGCGCAATATGAGTGCTCAAACGAGCAGAGCCAGGGGCTCCGCAAGTATATCGGAAGTGCATGTGGGGCAGAGAAAGGGATCATCGCAGCTGTAAGGGGGGGGGGGGGCATGCCCTCTCTGGTGCGAGGGGGATGGTTTCTAACCTTAGAGGGGCGGCCCCCACTGCCCCCCGCCCGGTTCTGGAGCCCCTGCGCAGAGCCACTTTGCTTCCAAGCCTGGCATCTTCTCGCTGCGCTAACCGCAGGGACACGAACGCATGCGAAACGCAAGCACATTAGCCCCGAATCTCGTTGCAACTCACGGGGGAAAAAAATGAAAGACGCACACAATACTTGTGTGTGTCTCATTCTTTATCTCAAGTTTTATTCACATGTTCAAGCAAGAAATTACACAAAACTACATGTGTGAAATAACTCATACATGTGTGAAACAATAATTGCCTTGTCACGTGCTACTGGCGACGTCACAGCACAGTCGTCTACGCAGAGGACCGACATCACAGCATATACCGTCTACGTTGGGCAATTCCCTTGTCTACGTCATTTCCTCATTCTCTGAGCGTGTGTCCACGAAAAGAAGGGCAACCAGCGCTCGTCTTGAATTTCGACCCATTTCCGCGGCGTGTAGCGTTGCCATATTTGGCAGACGTGATCGCGAACGGCCCATGTATGCATCGCGCTCGCCAGCTCAAAATCGTCAAACCTGGTGAAAGACCCCTTTTTTTAATTGGATACACATGATATCTGAGCATAGGCCTATTCCAAATAACGGCCACTTTGTTCTTACATTAACTGTAGACGAGTAATCGAATGAGTTCACTAATAGGCCAGGACACATGCAGGCATCCACCCAGGCACATGTGTATTTCTGCAGATCTACCATGGTACTTGAAGTATAGCATGGAGTTTCTTAGAGGAAACGCAATGTGATGCGCACCATATAAACATTTAATTTATTGAAGATAAGCGCAATGTCACTGCGCATATATGATGGTATGTACATACATCATGTATCCAGTGAAGGTAACGTGTAAAATTAAGTTGTGTCTAGGTATGTGCTTGCTGCGACTAAAGGTGAAGTAGTGTTTTTCAGGCGGCTGGTATCGACACGATTACACATCAGATCATTTGGCGAGACTGATTCCTGAAGTATTTAATTCATTCAAAGGCAAGATCCCGAAGGAAGAAACGTTCTATATTTGTTGTGTATCCAGACGAATATGCTGGTTACAATTTGACATTTTAGAGGCAACACATGGATGGAAACCGTGCAGTATGTATAACACTAGAGTGCGTCTTCTGTGTATCAAAGAAAATTATATTGATAAGTTAGAACTTTTGTAGCACGCGACTAGAGAACGCAAACGCACTCAGCGAAGTCAAACACCGAAAGCTGGTTGAGGAACATAACTTTCGATAACAAGAACAACATAACGAAAGATCCACATGATGAAACCTTGCAGACTAAAAAAAATGTGCAGGAATTAACGCCAGCACTAAGGCTGAAAATATCAAACTATCGCTTGGACAGTTCGGGTACGTCAATTTGCCCCCCCCCCCCTAGCACACACACATGAAAGATCCGTTTAAATACAGTTCAACGAACGGCTATATATACGCCGCCTACGTATCAGTATCACGCCATCTACGTTGCGGGTGAATGGAAACGTCGGTACGATCTTAACGAAATAGCCTGTATTATCACGTATAGGCGAGCTTTGAGGGGCGCACGTAACACGAAGCAATATGTTCGTTATCAGTGATCATCCACAGTAGTTTTAGTGTACAAATTGAACAAGGACCCAAAAAGAACGACGCGGACACCATGCCCTTGTCTCCCGTCCACGGTCAATTTGGGCGACCAAAAAAAAAGTGCACATGCATTACCAATACGTCCAAGCGTGTGGGCCTTAGACACTGTTGACGTTTAGAGCTAACAGGCTCACTGATTATTAAACCATGCGCAACTATTCCTGAACCGAAATAGTGGCTCGTCGCTAGCGGGGCACCAAACACAACTGCCAACAGAGAACGGCGCCGCCACAACTCGGATCAAAATCAGCCGAGGAATCACAGTCGCGCGCGCGTACCCTGTTCATCACTCCGAACAAAGAACTTGCCTGCACCTAACATCACACAACTTTGTCATCATCCTGACGAAACAGTACGCACAGACATGCTTCCAACGTGAGCAAATGCTCACTTATCGTCGACCTGTCAAGAAAAACTTGGTTGGCAGCGCTATTATTGCGCTCACGCAGTTAACAAAGCGCTGTCCGCGGGGACGTGCGAGCGGCACTTACCGTTTAACGTCGAGTGTTCCACGGTAGCAATATGCAGGTCTCCCCGCCAGTGTAGCGCATCTTCGCAATGAGCAGCACTGGCGAAACTCCCAGGACGAGCACAGGCACATTCAAACAACAAAACACCGACTACCATACAAGACCGATCGAGAAGCAACGCCCACCACACGCACAAAAAACGGAATAGTGTTTTCGCCAGATTTCACCAGCGCATTGAGTCACGTGGTACATAGAGCTGGTCTGTTCACCGAGCCTGTGTTGCCAAGTCAGGGAAAGCGGCGTAGCCAAAACCCAAAGACACAGTAGCCCAAATGTCGTGAAGGACGACGTGGTTATGACCATGAGTATACGGGGTTCACAGAAAGAGCCTCTATCCTATAGTTACAAAGAACAAAAGGGCAGAAAGTCGTGACTGCGGCTGTATGAAGCCTGCGCCACAAAACCTATAGAATAACCGAATACAACATCAGTGAACAAGCTTCAACCTCTGAAGGGTTCACCTGCTAACGGACATGTTTAAGTGTGTTTTCTAACAGTTTCAACTAAAAGTAATGGTAACAGTAAACGGTAAAAGCGTCTGTTCTTTGACGAAAGCAATGACAAAATACATTCAAAAGACAGATGTTTTAAACAAAGAAAATTAAACTGCTTTTCAAGTGGCTCTTGGCAGTATATCTGGAAAGATGCATCGGACATCGTGTGTGTGTGTGTGTGTGTTTGTGTGTGTGTGTGTGTGTGTGTGTGTGTGTGTGTGTGTGTGTGTGTGTGTGTGTGTGTGTGTGTGTGTGTGTGTGTGTGTGTGTGTGTGTGTGTGTGTGTGTGTGTGTGTGTGTGTGTGTGTGTGTGTGTGTGTGTGTGTGTGTGTGTGTGTGTGTGTGTGTGTGTGTGTGTGTGTGTGTGTGTGTGTGTGTGTGTGTGTGTGTGTGTGTGTGTGTGTGTGTGTGTGTGTGTGTGTGTGTGTGTGTGTGTGTGTGTGTGTGAGAGAGAGAGAGAGAGAGAGAGAGTCAGTGCGTGCGTGTGTGTGTGTGTGAGAGAGTCAGTGCGTGCGTGTGTGTGTGTGAGAGAGTCAGTGCGTGCGTGTGTGCGTACGTGCGATCCCATAGACTGCGGTGGATAAAATGTCAGGCATGCTCGGGTAAGCCTTAGCAAAGATTAACGGGAAACGTCAAATCCTGGTAAAACTTTCCCAGGCCACGTTTCCATAGATATAGACGAGCTAGTAAACTAAGAACGTCTGACCCGCACCCCTTTCCCTACCTGTACAAACGACCTTTCAAATATAGACAATAATAGCGCCATCTTTCGTTGTGCAATCGGCTTGTCTGTCCGTCAACAATAAGGGAGGAACACTCCAGTGTACGCCGTATTCCTGCGGCATGTACCTAAGCCTCGTACCCGCGATGAGGACCCGGTCCTTTTAACTTTTTTCTTCTCTTTTATTTCGCTTCCTGGCGCGTTCAAAATGCTGGCGGTCCATATTGTACGGTTGCACGAGTCACGTGATGTGCTCACGTGACGTTACGGACAGTGCGGGTTGTGCTGAACATCAGTCGTACGTGAAACCTTCGCACGAAGCACAATCCACCCAGAGCAAGACCGCGCTGTGTTCCGACTCGGGTTTAGACCGTTTACGTCTCGAGTACACGTTTTTTTTGTTTATTTTAAACGAAATCGTCACACAGCGCGATCTACGCGACCAGCTTGTACTTTCACAGCACACACCATGGCCTCCTAAATGGCGGGCGCGCAGCGCCGCCCCTCACTCGCCATCTTGGAGGCCACGCGCACATGCATAGTCAAAACTAACACCGCGCGTTCACCATCTTGGAGGCCGTTCGCTCAAGCGTAGTCATAGCCAGGTTAGCACCAGCTCATAAACACGGGCGCATGGCGTGCATCTTGCTTCTTCTTTTGGTGAACAAAAATAAAAGAGACAACGGAAAGCCTCCGTTGAACGGTGCCTCGCGTGTTCGACGTAATCAACAACTACGCTGGTGTCCCGACTCATCTTCGTGGACGTGAACCCTAATTTCGCTCGGAGTATAGCTGTTTTGTTCGTGTCTCTTTACAGCGTGCGGCTGCGCTGATAAGATATGCAGACCGCGCACCGTAAAGCTTCGCACCCGCCACCCTGCGCGCTGCATATCGACTTTGAAGAATAAATTACGAGCACCGCACCGTGGTTATTCAAATCGATGAACTTCTCGCACGTCCAGCGCCTCGCTCTCGGCGAAACACTCAAGGTCGTACTTGTGAGACCACGGCTGGCGCCCGTCGGCGTGAAACGCTTGCGCCGACGTAAGAAGCATTCATAATTCGGCGCGAGTGTACGGTATCCACGGTAACGCAAGCAAACATCGTTAGCAAGCAGTGTCGGCAGGGGTTATGCCTAACAGTTCACGATCGTTCGATGGCGAAAGCCTTCGAGAGAGCGTCAGTGATGATGTACCTCGAACTGTCAACAGCCACCAGGTAACCACGTACGAGCGGCCCTTTTAAAGCGTGAGTTGGTGCTTCACGAGAGGGGAAGTGCTGGGCACCATTGGTCATGTCTCTTGCACTGTTCAGATACGATGTGTTGTGTAGTGTAGTTATAATTGCAATATTGTGACCTAAGTGAAAGCAGGGGTCTAGATCATTTATGAAGTGATAACTTGGTGTACAAGGTTCTTGAAAGGGATATATATGTATGGTTCATTAGAATGCTGAATGGTCGGAGTGCCTTCTCGTCTGCTACTGCCCTTAAAACGCACAGATTTACATATATGAAAAAAAAACTACCATGGGTGTTGAACCAAGTGTATGCTTCAATAGAAATTGGGAATGTGTAGACATATTCACCTGAATATTGAAAAAGAACCATTCGAATAATTAATGTGCGGCACTCATGCAGTTAACATGGCTAACCTCCTTGCACCTCCACGATTCAAGGGATAAGCAGAATCAACGAGATGCAACAATGTGTAACTGAAACAATCGTCTTGCGTGAATGTTCGCGCACTATGCGTTATTTAATACTAAGTTTGCTGGTGATTCGCTGCGTTTATGTTACGCTGTAGAATTATGATGCGCCGTAGAGGAGCGTATTACGCCCAACCTTGTCTAATATTATATGCTAGTGTTTTATTCATTACAGAACACTGGTGTGACCACAATAGCTTGTGGTTCTGGTTCAAAGGCCTCCCTTGCTCACTATCGCTCTTCAAAAAGGAAAAAAAGAGAGACTATCGTTTTGGCAATACCGAAGTGGTCATTATGGCGTCTTTCATGACACGTCACTTCAAGTGGTACGGAACGATTTGCAAGTCGTTGGGTCTCATGATCTCTCGCAGTTCTCAGACGTCAGAATCTGATAGAAGAGTCTGCTTCTGGAATAAGTTGTACCTAATCTATTCCGTCGGTTGCCTCTCTGTGTGTGCCATCGTCGAGATAGGCTTCTTTTACCAGCTCTGCCTGGCCGTATTCGCGCACGATGTGCCTTTCACCACGACCGTCCACGTATTGCTCTACGTCGTCGTCAATGCCAAGGTGGCGCTAAACACAACTCTCGCGACCGTCAAAGTGAGAAGTATGCACAGGTTCTTCAGCGAATCTTCCAAGTACGAGGAAAGCATTCAGTTCGTTGCACCGAGGAATCATCGTAAGATGACACCTACCTGCTGCTTGATACGTTTCCTACTGTTGTCAGCATTCGTTGCGAACGTATGCACCGTAGTTACCTCTCGCTGGAATTTGTAAACCGACTCGGCCGTGGTCCAGCAGTGGGCGCAATGTTGAAACTTACGTGCATGGCGGGCAACTTTCTTTATTACGTGTTTGACGCAGCGTCCTTTCTGGTCCTCAGGCCCTGCTGCGAAGTGATCAGATTGTACAATGAGCACCAGCACGGGGTTCTCAGGTACATCGTGCGAAGGAAAGAATGTGACGTTATTGGCTCGGAAAGGCGAACGCGATTGGTCGAGGACGTAAGGTTCAACCTCTGCACCATTTCGGACATCAAGCGACGTCTAAACTACATATGGCAATACGCAATAGTGACCTCGGGTGGTGTGTTACTCTTCTCCTTTTGCATCGGAGTCTACTTGATCTTCGTTGAAGAGTTATGGACACTTGAGAATTTTCTCGCCTTTCTCAACACTGTGTCGGCGACACTGGACTTCCTGGACATCGTAATCCTCAGCGACGCGACGGTCAAAGAGGTGAGTACACTCTTCCACGTAGACACCGTGTAGTCGAGTTTTCCCATTGTGACAGCAGCAGCACAACGCGAAGCTTACCTGATAAAAAAGATTATGAGACGGAGTAGGTCGAGACGGAACGCAATGCGGGCGTCTTTCTCCCTGCAATGCTGGGCGGATTGAGGCCGTGTCACGTGGGGGACGCGTGCTGGCATCCATGATCTGCGCGCCCCTCTCGGCCAATATCCGCAAACTTGGGACGGAGCATGCGGCAAACGCCGTTCCCTCTGGTCAGTGGATCGTGCCTTATACGCCTGCCGACCAGAAAGTCGTGGGTTCGATTCCAGCCGCGGCGGTTTCTATCAATGTCATAACCCCGCGTACTACGATATGTGAGAGCACGTTTAGGAACAACGCATAGCCGAAAATACCAAAGCCCTCCACAACGGCGTGCCTCGCAAAGATATCGTGGTTTTGGCATGTCATCATCATCGTCATCAGCGCAACTACGCCCACTGCAGGACACATGCCTCTCCCATGATCGCCCAATCAACCCGGTCTTGTACTTGCTGCTATCACATTATACCTGCGAACTTTTTAATCTCATCGGGCCCACCTAACTTTCTGTGTTCCCCTTCGTGCGTTTGCCTTCTCTCGGAATCCAGTCAGTTACCCTTAATGGACATCGGTCGTACTGCCTAAATGCTACGTGCCCAGCCCATGTACATTCCTTCTTATTGATTTCAACTATGATATCCTTAACCCCGTTTGTTTCCTGACCCACTCTGCTCTCTTTTTGTCTTTTAAGGTTACTCCTATCATTTTCTTGCCATCGCTCACAGCGTCGTCCTCTATTTAAGCTGAACCCTCTTTGTAAGCCTCGAGGTTTCCGCTCCATAGGTAAGCATACCGGCAAGATGCAGCTGTTATATAGCTTCCTCTTGAGGGTTAGTGGTACATTACCATCCATGATTTGAGAATACTTGCCGAATGTGATCCACCCCATCCTTATTCTTCTTGTTACTTCACTGTCATGGTTCGGCTCCGCAGTTACTACCTTTTTTAAGTAGACATATTTCTTTACAACATCTATCATCTTCCCTCTTATCGCAAAGTGCTGTTTTCTGCCGAGACTGTTGCAGACTACTTTAGTTTTGTGCATATCAATTTTCAGAACTACTCTTCCGCTTTCCGTGTCCAGCTCAGTAACCATGAGCTGTAACTTGTCCCCTGAGTTACTCGTTGAAACAATGTCATCGGCAAACCACAGGTTAATGATAACTTTAGTACCTAACTCTTCCCTATATAGGGTCCTTAAAACCTCCTGTAAAGACGCGGTGAATACGATTAGAGAGATCGTGTCTCCCTGCCGTAAACCGTTCTTTATTTGCAATATGTCGCTCTCTTTATGGTGGCTGTAAATCAACTGTAGATTTTTTCCAGTATGTTTATGTAGGGTTCATCGGTGCCCCGATTTCGTAGCGCTTGCATCACTGCTGATGTCTCGACTGAGTCAAATGCCTTCTCGTAATTTATTAAGGCCTTCTCGTAAACGCCCTGTCGTGATCAGATTAATAGGTTTGACTTGTAGCGCTTCGGGAATTGTTGTTGAGTATGAAGAAAAACCCTTTCTCTGGTACGGAAGTTTGCTTAAGTGCAAAAGTGGGCTAGCTGGCTGTGTGATGCTGAGTAGCCTGCAGTATCATGGCCATATATCTCACCTAAACCTACCATACGTGGATTTGCCTCTACTTGAGGTTTCGCCGAGCTATCTGTGGTATTGAAGTTGCTACACGTTGTGATCTGTTTTTGTTTCTTTCTTTCTTTAAAATTGTTATCAGGCTGTGGGGTTCAACAGTTTCAAATGTCCCAGTTACGCTGTATGAAAAGTAATTTAGGTGTGCACACTCTTCACCCGCCGCGACGGCGAGCGCGTCAAATGATTGATTGATTCATTGATTGAAAACCTTATGGTGATGAGTGAGGCGAACTACAGGAGGGTTTCACCACTAAACCTTGAACCATCCGCGAATATCGCCCACTACACCGTCAGAGGCGTGACAAACAATGTATATATTTATACAAGAAATTTCATTATTCGTAAGTGGTAGCTATACGTCGCTTCCGTTCTCCCTTCATTATAACGGTTTTGTGGTCGGTGAAGTGGTGGATTGGTGATGGGTCATTGTGGGATGTTTGCAAGGACGAAGTAGTGGGCACTTCGCAAAGGTGAAACTATAGGTGGCCACGTACAAAAGAGGAGTAAACACAGTGGGACAATCTATGGTTCTTTAACGCACACCTGGATAGAAATACACGAACATCTTGCATTTCATATTGGCTATACTTATTAACAGTATTTGCTTAATGGTGGGTGAAGTGATGGATCGGTGATGGGACGTAGTGGGATGTCTGCAAGGACTTTCACGTCATACATACAAGGTATAGACAGGCCAACGCCTTTAGGAGCTTCGCCCCTAAAAAATGACTAAATATGCTCAACATGAAAGGGGGATAAGCAGATTGAACTTGAGAAATGCCCCACACAGGCTGGCCGAGATTTAGATAGGGAGGACCTATTTCTGTCAAAGGCCCCTTGTCCTCCTTGGCGTCTCATAAGGGGGTTAGTACTCCCGTCATATCGTGTGGTGGGGCTGACGTCAATACTAACGCCCTTAAAACTAACACGCCAAGGATGACAAAGCCCTCGTAATGATTTTGGAGCCAACATGAAAGCTGCTTTCAAAGTGCTTCAAAGCTAGTGTTTAAGGGGGACGTGGTAGATAGAGGCACGTACCACACGAGAACGTTTAATGCGACTAAATGTTCAAGGAGAAAGATAACTGTTTAACTATAGAGGTGCGACGCTCTCCGGCATTGATATACCTACCGCCACAGTTTTTTTCGATCGATTTCACCTTTCTTTTAAGGTGCGAGCGATAAGACACACCCTGGAAAAAGCTGCGATCTTCGCTGAACATCTCGACTACGTTGACCAGGTAAGGCGTGCGTATCGCTGGCTGTCAATCTACGCTAAGTTTGATGTGCAGTCTTTATTTTCACATTAAGAGGAAAACGGCTCGCCGACGATTAAGTCTTGAATACTAGTGGCGTGGGCAAAAAAAACGTGAAAATACTGAAGATATTTTTTATTTATTTATACAGTACTGCTAGCTTCTAACTGAGGCTGTAAGCAGGAGTGGTACTAACAGGTTCAAAATAAAGTGAATAAATCAAATAATAACACCCGTGGCATAAACAAAAGAACGCTCCAAACAAAGAAAAGTAAACTGTAATTGCAACTTATCAAGCACTGGTATGCGCAAACTGATTGCAGAAAGATATGACCGTATTCCTGTTTACAAAAAAAAAAGAAAAAAATTATACGCGATAGCCGTATCTTGTCAACTAAAAGGGTTTCCAAAAAAATTGTTATAATGCATTCTGCAGAAAAACACAACACAGCACCGTTCCTCTTTTTTTTTTGTCATTGGCATAGAACAGCGCAACTTTCCAATTATCATGCAAAAAAAAAAGCTAGAGGGACTTGCAGACTGACTTCCACTTTGCGATACCGACAGTCTCCGCCGAAGGGCGCACCTTGACTTCAGAAAACACCGTAGAGACTTTAAGCGGCTATAGGAACTACGAAGAGGGGTTATATCTCTGGTGGCTAAGACCAAGGGCGGAGTGAAAGTCAGTCTTTCATAACTTAGAGCTAATTATGAGTTAAAAATGGTACATCGTACCCATTTTACGACGCCTCAACCAACAATGTAATTTCCACACACTTCTTCACTTTCACGGGTCTACAATTAAGCCCCCATCGTCCCCTCCGTGCAAGTGGCCGGAGGCTTGGCCTGGCCGACCACCCGACTCTGAACGCTGGATTCGTGAACCTCACCACCACTCATTAATTGACTTCATACACGAAAGAAGTTTGCATGAGTATTTTGGAAACAAGATGCATAATTATGAAGGGCGAGTATTCGAAAAAAATGCCAGCGCGTGAAATCAAGGCTGCCTGGCTCAAAGGGTACAGCCACAATCACCCGTCAATGCAACGCACCGCCTCTTCGACTATTAAACTACTATGTTTGTTCAGTCCGTACAGTGAATACTTTTTTTTGTTTACAGCTGCTCTATCTGAGGAAGTCATTGAAACCTGGAGAGATGGCGTTGTCCGCAGCTGGTTTCTTCTCCCTGAAATCACCGATGCTTGTTTCCGTAAGGAATTTATTACCGTTCACAATTTCTACTAAGTGCGCTGCCCAAGTCCGACGTGTACAATTTGGGCGAACAAGGAGACACAACCTGTTGGCACCCTTTTGCGACGTATTCAGCTCTCTCATATGCAACATAAACACACTAATTAGCTATTTGCAAAAGAGCGTTGACGTAGTCCGCCTCGGTAGATCAGTGGTTAAGTGCTCGGCTGCTGACCGAAAGGTCACGGGTTCGATGCCGGCCACTGCTTGTCAATGTAGGCCAAATGGCAGATGCCCGTATAGTTTTAATGTCAGCATGCACGTTAAAGCACAGCAGAGAGTCAAAATTTCCGGAGCCCTTTATAACGACGTTCATAATGACATCATAGCTCTTTGGACACAAAAACCCAGATATTATTGTTATTATTATTAATATTACTACTACTAGGGTTAACGCGTCTCTTTACTGAGAATTCGTGGGCACAGGGTGTCCCTGTAGCCGACGTTTTGACAAGCGTACCTGCGTTCTCCAAAGCTCCGCCATTGAAATTTAAACCTTGATTTGTCGAAATGTCGATCGGCTCAAGTGGTGCCCCGTACTCTCGAATTCTCACCTCTTCATGCTTCGTAGTCCTGTAAAATGACAGACCGGTTCAATTGTGTGACAATTTCGGTTCTTTTGAAGCTTTCCTTATTCAAAGGAACAGAAATCGTTGCGCAAGCAAACCATCTATCGCTTTGCTGGACTTCAAACTTCAATTCGTGCGCAGCCACCTTTGATACACGTGTTGGTCTTTTCATTTGTGCGCATGCGCGAGAAAGAGAATATTCTAAACCTTTTCCTGCCAATAAGCAGTTGCGAGTAGCTCGCGCCACCGTTTCTATATGGCCGGCGGTTTTATTTCACGCTATACTCGGGGACGACTTTCTGTGGCAATGAAGGGAAAGCTATGGGGGCGGAGCTACTGCACATGTACTCCTCCGCCAAGTAGTCCGGCTAGAGTCCCTTTCCAGAATGCTGGGCGTGTTCGAATAATACCGCTGCACAGAATTCGCTACGTCCGCTTACACAGTTATTTGTGCGTGAAATTCGACACAAGCTCCTTCGGCGAATCGTCGGAACAGCCGGAGGGCGACGAGCACTCACCCGAAGACGAAGACGCCATTTTGACCGCGAGGTGCACCTAAAACGTGCGACGTTTTCAGACGTGCAAAAACGCGAAATGACACTTCATGAAACAAAACGAATATTAATATCTCCTGGGTTCGTGCAGCGTCTCTTTCTAAACAGCATCCCGTAGAAAATGAAGTAATTTTTTTACTATCTTCATGCGAAAAACAGACACATTCGTGGGATTATATTCCTCAGCGGTGGCACACGCCCACTTTGACTCCGTATCCTTCCCTTTATTGCCACAGAAAGTTGTCCCCGAGTATAGTATATCTCAGCCAGTTAGGCAGCACCAACTAACCGCAGCAATTAACCGTTTCGGGTGCAATTTAGTGGTTACACATATTTCAAAAGTCTTGTTCGAAGTAAAAACAATTCAACACAGGTCGCGCATACCTGCACACAAATCTGAATTACCTGTTTCAATTTGCAGCTTGCCGGAGCAGTCGTAACGTACACCGTCATCCTGGTTCAAACGAGTGACGGAATGAAGGGAGGACGACCGAACTTGTAAAAGAGAAAACTCGGTTTGCGACCAACTGCCGTCTGTCTGGAAGCGTGTCCACCAGAGGGCACCGCCAACAGTCACCCGGAGGTAACGAAGAGCCGCTTCAACGAGGACACGATGCTGTTGCTTCTTCGGCAGGAATAAAGGCACGATTTCTTGCTTCTCGCGGTGCGGCGTCACTATTTGTATCTGAAGACTGAATGTTCCCTAGCACAAGGAAAACGACGATGAGTGGGGCGAAGCGTCGGAGGGTTTTATCGGTAAACCGTGAATCGTCCGTCCACCTGTCTCTCTGATTGAAATGGGCGGACGCATGGACGGACGCTTCGCCCCACTCATCATTCACTCCGTAGATACGCTGTGAAAACCACTAACTCCATCCGTCCGTCCGTCCGTCCGTCTGTCTGTCTGTCCGCCTGTCCGTCCATCCATCCGTCTGTCCGTCCGTCCGTCCGTCCGTCTGTCTCATTGAAACGGGCGGACGCACGGACGAACGCTTCGCCCCACTCATCATTCACTCCTTGGATATGCTTTTAAAACCACTAACGCTATCTAGTTATATTATTCCCAAGGATACCCACAACACCATCTATAGGTCAAATCATAAACTAGAGGTGGCTACATACTACTTCTACTACTACTACTACTACTACTACTACTACTACTACTACTACTACTACTACTACTACTACTACTACTACTACGTTCCCTCCTACTACACAGGAGGGAACGAGCCCCCGGCGTAAAGAGCTTTGCCCCCAAAAGCCGTTCTGTTAGGTTGCACCGCCTGGTTCCACGGGCGAGTAGTGCCATATTCGGCTGCTGAGTAGGCCGCATGCACGGTGAAAGCAGAAAATCAAGAATATATACACGCACAGGCAACGACTTCACATTCATGCGCTAAGCATGAGTACATCGTCGAATGTTTCATGAGGTATAGTTGGGAATGAAACCAGCCATTCGTGGATTTATTTTAAAGAAGTATTACATTGCATTCCAGTCCACACACCACAATGCAAGACGCTTGGGGCACCTCACACCGACCTCGGCCATAACATATGGGCTTGTCATGCGGCTATCGCACAATAAAACACAGCACGAACCTTACATTCATCACATCCAAAGCTGTGTGGTGGAAGGCTATGCTACTCGGCACGTGCCCGGAAGACCAGATCTAGTCTTCCGGCTCGCTGAAAATGACGCCGGTATTCAAGGCCTGGCCGTCACCTGAGGAAAGGGCTACGCTTGACTCTCGCAAGGGCCCTTAACATCTCTCTCTATTTGGCACGTAAAACGCCGGCACTTAACATGATTAACGGCCTCATCTAATTTTTGCCTGATCTTTTTTTTTTCGCAACCTACTTCTAAGGAGCTTCGCTCATCGGTTGCTTTCGTAAATGGAACAACTGCTGGTTCTTTTTTTTGTAACGCCTGCTTTTCCTTAGTTATAGGGTAGCAAACGGCTTGATATGCTCGCATACGGTTTCGAAAAAGCAAGCGAAACAAGTGCATGCATCATAGCTGTGTCTCAAGCTAAACCTGGGGGGACAGGGGTGGGTGTGCAGAGCTGTTCTGAACACAGCTCAGGAGAACAATTTCCCTTTATGATTTTAGCTTAAAACAAAAAAGGACATTCGGCCGATCCCACGCGCTGTAGTAGTTAGCGTAATGCGAAGCAAATACATGTAGACCATCCTGTATTGCTTGCCTTGAGCGAATAGTTATAAGGTGAATGTATCAGTGTGAATTTTTGTGAAAGGGAGCGCGTGTCCTGCGGGCTCCGGCGGCTGCGGCCAGCGCGTTCAACTGGCAGCGAGAGCAACGACGGCCTCTTTCCGCGCCATCTCGCGACGAGCGAAACAAGCAGTCATTGACGATATGGAACCAGTGGCAAGATTGCAAACCCCTCCCCTTCCACGGCGACTACACAAGAGACCGGTCACAGACCTATGCAGCGCTGGTCTCCCATAGCAGAAACGATCGACGCCCTGCTTTTACGTTACGCACGACGCGAAGTCAGCAACATGCTTTTATGCGTGCTGTTACTTTCTTT
The DNA here is from genome assembly GCF_043290135.1 of Rhipicephalus microplus. Taxonomy (NCBI): domain Eukaryota; kingdom Metazoa; phylum Arthropoda; class Arachnida; order Ixodida; family Ixodidae; genus Rhipicephalus; species Rhipicephalus microplus. The sequence continues at coordinate 61,814,193 of NC_134707.1, read as the reverse complement.
TTAAAGATACGCCCACGTTCCTTTTTTTTTTGTCGTTACGGCTGGCCAATAGACGTATGCTGGTATACAAGAAGGCAAAAAAGAAAGGTTTGACAAGGAAACTTCATTTCATTAGTCAAAAGTTGTGTATCCCACAGACAAACAAGTGGGGTGGCAACGTCGCCTACTAGCACAATAGCCCAAAATGACAAAACTCGTGCTTCAAACTGACGCGGAAACGAAAGGGTCAAAGCAACAGCCACGAAAGGTCCGCTTGCCTCTGCAGCCGATCACAGAGCTGCGCTTCATCGGGCAGCGTGTACAATTTATATTCAGGATAGGGCGATAGAACGCCGGCCAAGAGCCAGAAAAATACATCACTGCAATGGCTGTTTACAGCTGATGTGAGCGAGTTTTGTGTCAGTGAAACGTCAAGCCAGGTGAAAAACGCACGTGCATATAAGTAGTGAACAGGCCATACGCGCGATACAGTCCCGCTGCAACGAGCGAAAGTGTTTCGGCACGCCAGTGCACCGAAATAATTGGAAGCCTCTATTCATAGACTGCCTGCGCATGATTTGTACAATAAAAATTTAGACTGACAACTACTTAGCAAAACGTCAAGCATACCACAAAGGAAATTGCCGATTTATTTTGTCACGCACAAAATTAAACCTATCAGCGATAGATTTGCACTCAGATTTCAACTTTCATTAACTTGCTCACCTCCACCTGTGACTCTTCGGTCGTACTCCGCGTGTTGGTGTATCCAGTAAAATAATATTAGCGCATGCGTGAACCAGCCTTCGATTAACTTACACAAAAAAAGAATCAAGCGCCTTAACTCTCATCTTTCACATATAACCCCCCCCCCCCCCCCCGTTTTCCGGAGTGATAAGTTCGTCTTTTGCCGAATCATGTGAAGCTACTTTTTCGTGCCTCCCTTCTTTTCGGCTGATATGCGTCTATCAAGCTGATAGTGGGCGGGCGTGTGTGTGGTTGTATTGACATATTTTGCACGCCCCGATTCCTCGAATGGCGAGCCAAGAATGTAAAATGTCTCGACACATATACACTTTTACATGACAGTGAAGCTATGCAGTATTGCGTCACAAGGAACCTTCCAAGCAAGAACCTAGGTTCGAGTGCATCAAAAACGTCGCTCTCTCGTAGCAGTGCCCTCTTGAGCAGGATGTGCTGTGGTCCTTGCGTGTTAATATCGCGCAATGGGGGAACGTCGTCAACACATGCTAAGTGTATTTTATTACGAGCAGTTCATATCTATTTTGAAACAGTGATCGTTGAGGCAGAATTTGTTTACTATCTGCTCTCACCATGTTTTTTTTCCTTGCGTACCCGAATCGTCAAAGCTGAGTTCGGACGCGAAGCATATACTTCCCGTCAAGGAGGTTACTCACCAGGAGGTTATATACGACACACACACACACACACACACACACACACACACACACACACACACACACACACACACACACACACACACACACACACACACACACACACACACACACACACACACACACACACACACACACACACACACACACACACACACACACACACACACACACACACACACACACAATATGCTGTTCCCCAAACTAAAATTACAGGCACGCAGTGCGAAGCCAGCAGACTTCACAGACGTGCCATATCTCTCACATTAATGAAATAGCAAAGTGACCAGGAGCGTAATATTAACTTTTTTTGAGTGCTAGACCAGCTGTCCGCTACAATCGTTGACCTTCGAAATGAAATATCACGGAATGTAAGAAAAACTGTTCCGCACACACTTAAGAACCACGGATCATTCAAAGACATGCTCTTTACGGAGCGCAGACTCTTCAAAAACATACTCGAAGAATTTCATGGAAGAAATCAGTTTCTTTTTGTATAGCGCTTCCATACTGCCTATTTCGCACCACCCAACTAGAGTCGTCTAACTTCAAAACTTCCGTGCGCTGGGCATTGGACGGGAAGAGCGCGATCACCCGTTTACCGATACCTATTCCTAGTGGCAGCAAAATCATTTCTTCCTTAATAATACCAAGCACCTCACATAAATCTGGTCTCACAGACAGCCCGCTATGTAGTTTGCTATAGGTTAGTAAATGAATGACGTAAAGGTAAAATTACATATTAGGGCTTAACGTTCGAAAACTGCAATATTATTACGAGAGATGGCGTAAAGGAGGACTTCGAGAAACTCAACCACATGGGGTGTTGTAAAGTTCACCTCACAATAAGCTCATAAGCTCGACCATCCCGCCTCCATCGAACGCAAATGCCGAGGTCGAGATTCGATCCCGTGATATTCGGGCTAGCAATTAAACGCCACAACAACTTGACTAATGGTATATTGACGTAAAGAAGCAGGCGTACTCTTACATATGGCCACATTCCGCGTTGCATTAGTCTCGCCGTTCAGATACTGTCAGTGAGTATGGACTTGTACTTGACGTCCAAGTGTCTGTAGCTAGTCTACAGTTTCAATGTCGATTTCAACACTCCCGCTATACCACTGGCAGATTGCATGCGATGAATGTTGGCTTGAGCTAGTGTCTGGTCGACGCCAGTGTAGCAGTCGAGAAAAATGTCGTTGCACTTGCCCTCGAGGATGTCGTCTACAAGAGGCTGGACTCGCGCCACACAACTCGTGCCGGGGAAACACATCGCCAGGTACGGCAATTCCTGCCACGCGCACATGCCCACGACGATTTGCGCGCCCTCGGGGTCGGACTGTTTTTGGGCGGTGATCGCACACGCGTAGCGCTCTCTCCCTCTGGTCAGGGTCACGTACCCGATGTCCACTTCCGGAAACGTTAGCGCGGTCGCTATCAGCGTCTGCAGCGTGAAGTCGTGGATGGGTGGCATGCTCCGATTCAGCGCGAAGAGCGCCCAGGTGAGCCTCTGACTGCGCGCAAAGAGCCAGCAGTAGGCCTCAGCGAGCTTGCGAAGTCGCACCAGGCGTGACTCGCCTGATTTTAGGGCAGCACAGACTTTGTCGCGGGCCTCTTTCCTATCCTGGACCTCTCCGAGGCGCAGGCCCAGTATCACCTTGTCGTCTTCTAGGCTGCGCACTTGGTCCAAGGACAAGTGTCTCATGTGAAGGCACAGTGTGTGGATGTCCTCTTCTGCCATGACCGGCTGAAAATGGGGGCCTCGTTCGGAAAGTCGTGTGATGTGGGCAGCCGGTCGCTGTGCAGTGTGACAGCACGAGTCTCGAAAGTTCCGTTTAGTCGCGCAGCAGATGTCCACGCGCTTTCTGTAGCCCACTGTATATGATCGAGCCTCCGCGCTGTTCTTGGCACGGATAGCTGTAGGAGTTCGCCGAAGAAGTATAGCCTGCCAACGAAGACCCTATCCTGGATCCGAATCGGCGCGAGCGACTAAGAACTGACCTTGTAGTTCAGTCTGCCGTAACAGACCCAAATGTGCACTTGAGATGCGACATCTGGTGGGCGGCGCGTTTCTTCACAATAGGAATCGACACGGAAAAAGATTGCGCTTGCTCTCGATAACGCAGCGGGAAAATATTACGGGGCGATATCAACTTCACGTGCGTCCTTAGCTGGCTTGGAGAAGGCTATCTGGTCAGAAAAAAGATTCTACAGTGTAGGCGTTTTCTGAAATCCAGTGCGTGCCACTTTCGTACACATTCTGCCATTTCACGGTAACGTAGGCATAAGAATGTGGGGCATGGAATAACGTACCCAGTGATTCATACTGAAGCTTTAGCGCGCACATGAAGACAAATACAATGGACAGACAGAAACCTAGCTGTGCATTCCCTATCGTATTTTTCGTCGTGATGATTTACGGGGTTTAACGTTCCAAAACCACCTTATTTGTCATCGTGTGCGTGCGCTAAAGCTTCAGTATGCAACAAAACCAACTAGCCCGCCTTTCCGTATTACTCCGGTGATTCGGTGCTAACACATTCGTCTCGTTTGGCGTCACTGGGAGCGTCATACGCGAACCACATTTTGAATTATCATTCCAGCGCAAACTTTTTTATGCAGCGTCATTTGTGTTAATCCAGTAAGCGATTATAGTATACGGGATTCTCTTATGTTTTGAAGTTAACCAGAGCTTTTGGCTCGGTTGGTACTGGTAGAATACCGCCCACCACTCTTCACCACCCATAGCTCTGAATGACTCCCCTGAAGTGCGTTCATGAGGAACAAATAGAAGAAACTGTGCGAACTCAACTCCTGGGATTCGTGCCAACCACCACGTGTTTATGTCAAAAGGAGTCTGAGCAGGCAGCCTTGCGGTGAAGGGGTGACCTACGCCACTGTGGGCGCCAGAGCGCAGACGCCATTGCTTCTGTTTTCTGCGTGCGTAACAGATGCGGGAAACACTCTACTATGAACGGTATATGATTTTGTTATGAAAACGGGAAAATTCAAACCTAGCGATGCAAAAATGTGTGCACTTGAAAACTTAAAAACAGTTCCACGCCTGTGCAATCTTCAGCGCAAATGGTGTGCAAGCGCTAGCAACCAAAGAGCTCAGATTGAGTTATATCGTTTGTACTAGCATATCTATCTTCCTTTACCACCTCCTGACCCCCTCGCCACACCTCTTCTCAATAGCTCCTCTTTCCCACCCCTTTTTATGCTATACTGTACTATGTAATACTATGGTTTACCCTTGCCTGCCTTCTTTCGTCCTCATCAGCCTCACTTTCCTCTGTAACCTATTGGTATGCTTTACCATGCATGAATATTCTACGCTAGGAGCTTTTTGGTACATATCTTCATTTTGTGGCGCACACGGGCTGAGTCCTCTGTCTGCCGACATCAACGGCCTTAACTCCAGCTTGAGCAGCAGAGCTCCCAAGCAGAGCTCCTATGGTCGGTCGTATGGCCGGTATATATATATAGTTGTGTTATTTCGTGTTTCCGGCTCTAAACTTTGCCTTTCGACAAGCTGGAAGCATGAATCTAATGTTATGACGGTGCACAGGCTATGGAATTCATAAATTCGTTTCGAAGACGCTAGACATTGCCGACACGGCAAATTCGGCGATTCGCAAGCCATGGGTTACGTCTAAGCAGAAAAAACTGTCATATTTGAGCCTCTCCGCGCGTGGCCTTCGAGAGTGGCTCCGGCAACAATCGACGACGCGCTGCGGCTCTCATCGCGGAGGCCACGCCGTGTTCCACACGCTTACCGCGGCCCCCATGAGGTTCCTCCACGTACCTGCTCCAAGCTTTACAGCGCTGGAATCAAGCTGTGCAGTATTACACTAGGGCGCTCGTGGTGGCGCTGGGAGTTATCCACTGCCTTTGAACTGAGAAAAATAAACAAAATAGTGATCAAAGCTTTGACACGCGCTGAGGTGGCTACTTTTCCCGGTGTCATCCCTTTGTTCGGCTTTCCAGCGATTTTCTAGGGACAAAAGGAGAGAGGAGGCAGTGTACGCGCATGACGAATCCTCGCAACTACGCTGGTAATATACGAATTTGGAACACTTTCGGGGCAATCGACTTATGAAGCGATTAATAAACGAGAGTTATATCATTTGATGACAACTTACAAAAGTGCTCCTGCTATCCTTAAAAAAGACAGCTCCAGTAATCAACAGCCAAACACGAGGCACTGCTTGGGTTTCGTTTAGTTTTCCATTATTGATATGCCGAGCCATACGACCTACAAAATCTTATCGTCACTTTTGAGTCATCCGGTTCCGACATTTTTATGTCGAACAGATATTCTTAGGCAATCGCCATCAGTCTCGTGCCCTACCTGACTACGCCCACTTCAGGACAAAGACCTTTCCCGTGTTCCAAATATCAAAGTGATCATACGCTTGCAACAGCCACGTTATCCCCCCCCCCCCCCCCCACAAACTTTTTATCTCACGTGCCTAGTGGACTTTGCCTCACCCTTGGGCACTCAGTTGTGATCTCTTGGGTGCCACCGTAGACACAGCCACTGACCATACCGCTTTAAGAAGTGAGATTCGTAATGAGCACGCGCGGTGCACAATAAACGCATAAGTGCACAATAACGCATAAGTGCACAATAACGTGCACTCACGCGGTGCACGAGTGATGCCAAAAGCGCCGGAATGGTGGTCTTCCAGCAGGGACAGCATACGCCAGCCCCACGTGAGTGACGTCACAACGTAGGTAACGCCACGCTGTCCTCGAGGTTAACAGACCCCACCAAGTTCGCTGTGTTTGTTGTAGCGTCCGTGGTGGCGAAAGGAACGAGTTGCTAGCTAAAAGAGCCAAAGTAGAGGCTAGTTAAAGTGACAAATGTGACAGTTTGCACTCGTTTTGTATACACCTGTCGCGTCCTTATTTTTGTTTGTCACAGCGCGTTTGTAGCTGCTTGCCGTTCTTGCTGTCGCATTCACTGCTCTGCCCTTGAAGACAACAATCGAAAGTACTATTTATAAGTGAAATAAGCCTACACTGTACCAAAGCATAGATAAAACTGATTTTATTGAGCCGCGTATTTCAGGCCACCACACGCTGCCTGGCCGTCTTCCCAACCCATTTCAACCGAAATATGCAAGTCAGCGAAGCACACTTTCTGGCGTTGTTAGAGGATACTTGTGGGAGAGCTTTCCGTTCACGCGTCAAAATTAAAACGCGCTGCAAGGTTTCCTAGCCATTTAAACAGAAGGAAAAGTTTTATAGGCAGATCAATCACCGCGCTCTCATTTGTAAAACGGTAATTTGGCGTCACGTTTAGGGTGGTAACTGCGTAGCTTTGGCCGTGTTGTGTCATTGTTCTAGACACCTCAGTCTCCGTAATTCGTCAATTGACATGGTCTTCCAGCTGGAAAAGTAAAAGAAAGCAAGAAATAAATTTAGGCATAGCAATGTTAAATGCGCTAATCACGTCAAATGCGTTAAGGCTTGCTCTTTCCCTGTGCTGGGTACGAGAAGAGGTAGCACACACGTAATCAAAATGCCTTCGATGGTATGCCCACTTACTGTCCTTTGACTTTTTCGTGAGCCCTCGCTTGTCACGAGAATGACTCTCGTTAAAGAGTCACGTAAATACTATTTCGATATCATTATACTCCCCTCGTAGGTTGTTGAGACCTCAAGGTAAGTTAATGCGAATTTATAAAGAGAATCACAGGGGTGAAAATGACAACTCAGCTACAAGAGTAAGCCATACGATCTCTTGAACTGAAGCGTTAGTTGACGAAATTATTTCAGCACCCAAATATAAATGCTCTAGCAGCTTCATGGACAGCGACTGCTTCGTTTACTTCGCGTTACGTTCTCTTTACGTGAATGATGCCCGCGCAAAGAAAAAAAAACGTTCTCGAACAACTCGGGGCGTACCGCACATTTTCAACCTACATATCGAAGTGTTATTCCGCGTTACAGCGCCCAAAAGTGCTCCATGTCCCGTGTTAAGCCAGCGTGCTTGAAAACGATAATCTTATTCGACAAAGCAGACATAAAATTCATTGCTATCACATTTTTTTTCATCTGTGCACATATCTCATAAAGGCAAGTGTGCAAGATGCGCAATCAAACACGAAAAGGAATTGACGGGAGCGTCAGCACGAGTGATCTATAAATCATCACCAAGCGATGATTTCACATATCCAAAACATGTGACGTCACCCTGGCATCACATGACATCGTCATCACATGGCACTGTCGGTAAGTCAAAAGCGCACGAATCACGGAGGCCCTACAAAAACGACGTCGGTTTCCGTCAGCGCCTATATTCTCCGATGCAGGAAGCAACGCAATGACACGTTGTCTGCAGAAAGCTCTGGGCCAGGGTCAATGCAATCAGTGCAGAAGAACTTACCATGCAATAATATGTCGGCTTCGAGTAGCGTGAAGTGTGGCCAAATCAACCAAGGGTCAGCGTTCTCCGACAATATCCATCAGCATGGCCGCCTCGTACGCCATATCCTGGTTGAAGTACTCGCCTCGCTCGAGCTCCTTAGGTTCAACGCCGAAAGTACGGCCAAGAACCTGACGCACTCCATCGGAATTGCCCTCTGGCGGTCTGAAACTGCCACCCACGGTGATGATGTAAAGAAAGCGAAGCAGTAGACGTCATGGCCCGTGCCTCCGCTTTGCGGAACCAGCGCACATCCTTGGGCGAGTTCTTTGCTTATAGACAGCGATTCAGCGGGGACGGGCTTCGAATGCACCTCCCACGAGAAGCGGTGGAAAAGGGAGTCCTGCTGGTCACCTTCCGCGTTCTCGACGCGATAGAGAACCCAGGGACCAATCGCCTTCGTAAGCATGAGGCACGTGTAGATGCCGCATAGACGCTGGAGCCGCTCATTCGCGTCTTCCATAGCAGAGATGCACGCGCGGATATCGGCGATGGCGCCTGGAACGAACCTTCCCATGATCTTCGGGATGCCAAGAGAACTGTCGCCGTCCAGGCAATACAGCTGATCGGCTTGCAGGCGGGAGAGTCAGGCGTCCAGCCTGTCCAAGTCTACAGCTGCCATTACGAAAAAACGGAACTACGCACTCGTGCGTTAGTAGATCGTGGCAATGATACACTTGCCGAGCGCCGACGTTCACCGCTGAGTCTCCCGAAGTGGACCACCTGGACCACCGTGCCGCCCGTGATCACGCTGAAGCTGTCACCCCAATGCAAGAATTGCTGGTGTACCTGTTGTTAATGCGTCGAAGTATTTTGCCCTATCTAGGTAAACGCCTTGTCAGGCTGTTGTCAATGGTACTTCTGCCATCGCGCGTTTTACGCAACGTAAACAGAACGCATTGGAATTTCCGGTGGTCGATAAGATGCTGGAAAGTCACGTGACTTGAACAGAAACGTCAACTACTGACGTCATGACGTCAGTGGTTGAACGGCACATCACCGTCTAGTTTACTTGGGGCAGTAGTTGTGCTAGCACAACTGTGCGAATGGAGGTGTATCGGTCGTTATAAAGTCGAGGTGTATGAGAACCGTTGGAAGACGTTGTACTGCATCCATCAAAGTACAGTGTACGTGCGAAGCGCGGCTATGGGAGGGGAGAAGAAAAATGAAAATTGAAATTTCATTGGAAATATTTGGCTGATAATTTTATTTGTGTGCGTGACAAAATATTTTAGCTATCAACTATGCGGTGTGCCTCACGTGTTGCCAAGTATATAGTTGACTGTCTGAACGATTTTTTTATGCCACGAATCATAAGCAGGCAATCTATTATTTCACGCTTGCGTTTAATTTGGCGCACTGCCGCGTCAACACGCTATCGTTAATTTTAGCGGGACGGTATCGCGCTCATGATCTGTTAACTAAATCTCTACACACATAATGCTCACCTGACCAGGCGTTTCAATCAAACAAACCTCGTTCACAGAAGCCGTAAGGAACCGTTGTCGTCCCTGCATTTTCTGACGCGTAACCAACGTGCTGTAGCTTTCCTTGAAAATGAATTCTTCACTCTGCCCGATGGAGCACACTGCTGTGAGCGGCAACGAAAGCAACAAGACCATACATGGCTGCTGTCTACGATCGCCCCTTTCGTTTCCACATGAGCTGGAAACACGATTTTTGACCGTTTGGGCTACTGTGCTCGTAGGTGGCTGTGAAATACCACCTCTTTATTTGTGGGCTATGCAACAGCAGCATTTGACGAATAAAATACAGCTTCTTCGTCAAAATATGTCTTTTTCAGGTTATTTGGTTTCATGTTATTGTTTTTTGGGTTTGCCAAAGGCAACGAGAGATCACGTGTACTTGCATCCATTATTCGAGCAAGTATTTATTTTGCATGAGAACATGAGTAAACCCGGATCTCTGCAAGCCTGACAGGACTGACGGAGGTGCAGTGTCGACAGACTAAATGGTCAAGATGGCAGCCAAGTTGCTGTCGGCAAAACGCGTTTAATGAAAGGTTTGAATTCGTGTTGACTGGGCTACATAGCTTTTGATTCCTTTACTTGTGGCATGTGGATAGTGTTATCCCAAGTACTTATAGGCTCCTTCCTCTTCATGAAATACACGTTACCGTCGTTTCTACCATTGTGGGTCTTTACTTTTTCACACTGTCACTCAAACAAATTTGATGGACTAAATGCTTTCAGAAATTATTACAGGAATGTTGCTGGAGCCAATCTTCGCTCAACTGAACTTATCTTTGTCAAGCGCTGTTACCCTGACGATCGGCTCGTCACTGTGCCAAAACACAGTTTCCAGCGATGTTCTCTCTTGGTAAAGCCAGTGGTAAAAGCGGCGCTGCCGCTGCGCATCAGATTGCGAGAACGCGTTACACGGGAGGTATGAGGAGTTTCCACCCCTTGGCAGAGCAGCGTTACCCGATTTAACCGTCTTTGTCGAATGCACGGTTGACTTGCTCGGCGCACCTCACTGCGGCGTCCGTTCTATGCCCGCCACAACGTGTCATCTCTCCCGTAGTTGGAATGTCAAGCGAGCGCGATCTGACTTGCAATATTGATCGAGTGAGTGGTGAGAAGGAGCGGAGGCAACTGCTACGAACTCAAGTCAACCACCTTGCTCAAGCTTCGCCTTATTTAAAATTCACAAAACAAGAAATGAAAAAGACATATAGGCAAAAGAAAGGTTTTTCACACTGGTATCCAATTTGTTTATTTGTAAAAACTTGTGGAAGCCAACAAAAGCAAACATTCACATCCACCTCACCCAGTAAACAAGATCTTCGGATGCCAGATCTTTGGTGACGTAATGAAAGAAATTTTATGTTCTTGTCTTATTTCCAGTAGGACACCCGGCTACCGCCAGTGGTAAAAGAGGCGCTGCCGAGAGCGAATACATGAGAGGTATAGGGAGTTTCCTCCCCGTGGCACAGTTTGCTGGCGTTCCCAAGGTAGTATTGAAGTGGGGGCTTCTCATCCACGCGTTAAAATCAAGTCGCACTGCAAGGTTTCCGAGCTAATTTAGCAGAGAAACTAAATTTTTTATTACCAGTTGAATCACCACTTTGTCTTGTGTAGAAAAACACTTTGGCGCCACATTTAGGCCCGTAGCAGCGTGGCCTTGGCAGTGTTGTGTCATACTTCTAGTCACCTCAGTCTCCGTAATTCGTCAAGTGACATCATCTTATAGCTGGGAAAGTAAAAAAAAGCTAATGTTTTAGTTTTTTTTTGGCTACCTCGTTTCTGTGCCGAGTACAAGAAAAGGCAGCGTACCCGAATCAAAACACCGACGATTTCGTCATTTCTTTGGTTGTCATACGCGCTTAGACACGGTGTCGACTATTTTTCTCAAGTGTTCACTTGTCATGTAAACGACTCTTTAAGGAGAGTTCCGAAATTTTACTCCCGTCGGAGAGGACTGCAAGCTCAATGAAAGTTAGCCCGTCCCTTTAAAAGGAGTCATTGCGAAAAGGAACTACTCACCTGTAAGAGTAAAGCATACTCTTTCTTGTAATGTGGTTTCAATTGGCGAATTGATTAAACTCAAGTCACTAAACGCTCAAGCAGCTTCACGTACGGGCAACGATTAATTGTTCCGCTTACTTCTCAATAAATCCTTTTACCTGAATTACTGTGGCCGTAGCACACATCTTCAACATACGAATCGGCATGCTCATTTTGCCTCACTTCGTTAAAAACTGCTTCATCATCGATATATACCGCTAACAGGCTTGAAAACAAAAGTTCTAATTGATGAAAGTGACGTAAACTACTTTGCTATCACACTTTCTTTCTTCTGCCTACGCATACCTCATCAATGCGAAAGCATCAACTGCATCATCAAACATGAAACGGGATATTCGGCTGTGTGAGCTCGACGGATGTAGAAATCATCCAATATGAGATGATGTCAGATATTCAAAATTCGATACGTCGCTCATAGCATCACACGAAGACGTCGTCATGACAAGGCGCCGTCGGTATAGGTCAAAAGTGAACCGATCAACGAGGCAATCACGTCGGGCTCCGGCAGCGTTCAGTGGAACTTTTCAAGTGAACACATTTTCACAGCGAAAGGTTTGAATTTTCCCCTTTTTCTTAACACATTTACATAGTAGCGCATTTCGAGCATCTGTGAGGCACGCAGAAAACAGAAGCAATGGCGTCTGCGTTCTGGCGCCCACAGTGGCGTTGGTCATCCCTAACAACGCAAAGCCGCCTGCTCAGACTCCTTTTGACATAAACAGGTGGTGGTTGGCAGGAATCCCAGGAGTTGCGTTCGCACAGTTTCTTCTATTTGTAATTAATGAACACACTTCAGGGGAGTCATTCGGAGCTATGGGTGGTATTCTACCATGAAGTGCCAACCAAGCCGAAAGCTCTGGTTAAATTCTAAACGCAAGAAAATGCAGTATACCATAATCGCTTCCTTTATCAACACAAAATACGCTGCATAAGAAGTTCGCGCTGGAATGATAACCCAAAATGTGGTTAGCGTGTGACGCTCCCAGAGACGCCAAACGAGACGAATGTGTAAGCAGCCAATCACTGGAGTATTACGGAAAGATGGGCTAGTTGGTTTTGTTGCATACTGAAGCTTAAGCGCGCACACACGAGGACAAATACGATAGAAACTACGCTGGTCCTTGTGTCTCCATCGTATTTGTCCTCCTGCATGTGCGCTTAAGCTCCAGTATGAATTACCGGGTACGGTTACTCCATGCTCCACATTCTAATGTGTACGTTACCGTGAAACGGCACAACGTGGACGAAAGTGGCACGCACTAGATTTCACAAAATGCCTGCGCAATAGCATTTCTTTTTCTGACCAGATAGCCTTTTCGAAGCCATATAAGGACGCACGTGAAGTTGATATCGCTCTGTAATATTTTCCCGCTGCGTTATCGAGAGCACGCGAAAACGCAATCTTTTCCCGTGTCGATTGCTATGTGAAGAAACGCGCAGCCCCCCAGATGTCGCATCTTAAGTACACATTCGGGTCTGTTACGGAACTACAAGGTCAGTTCTTAGTCGCTCACGCCGATTCAGATTCAGGATAGCATCTTCGTCGGCAGGCTATACTTCTTCGGCAAACTCCTCCAGCTATCCGTGCCAAGAACAGTGCGGAGGCTCGATCATATACACTGGGCGACACGGAAGGCGTATAGACATCTGCTGCACCACTAAACAGCACTTTCGAGTCTCGTGCTGTCACATTGCACAGCGACCGCCTGTCCACATCGAGCGACTTTCCGAACGAGACCCTCATTCTCAGCTGGTCATGGCAGAAGAGGACATCCACACACTGCGACTTCTCATGAGGCCCTTGTCGCTGGATGAAGTGCGCAGCCTCGAAGACGACAAGGTGATACCGGGCCTGCGCCTCGGAGACGTCCAGGATAGCAAAGAAGCCTGCGACAAAGTCTGTGCTGCCCTAAAATCAGGCGAGTCACGCCTGGTGCGACTTACCAAGCTCGCTGCGGCCTACTGCTGGCTCTTTGCACTCAACCAGAGGCTCACGTGGGCGCTTTTCGAGCTGGATCGCAGCATGCCGCCCGTCCATAACTTCACGCTGCAGACGCTGATAGCAACCGGGCTAACGTTTCCGGAAGTGGACATCGGGTACGTGACCCTGACCAGAGGGAGAGAGCGCTACGCGTGTGCAATCACCGCCGAAAAACAGTCCGACCCCGAGGGCGCGCAAATCGTCGTGGGCATGTGCGCGTGGCAGGACTTGCCGTACCTGGCGATGTATTTCCCCGGCACGAGTTGTGCGACGCGGGTACAGCGTATTGTCGACGGCATCCTCGAGTGCAAGTGCGACGAAATCTTTCTCGGCTGCTACACTGGCATTGACCGGACACTAGCTCAAGCCAACATTCATCGCATGCAACCTGAAAGCGACAGCGAAAGTGTTGAAATCGACATCGAAACTGTAGACTAGCCACAGACACTTTGACGTCATGTACAAGTCCAAACTCATTGACGACATCTGAACAGCAAGACTAATGCAACGCGGAATGTGGCAATATGTAAAGGTATACACACCTGGCTCTTTACGTCAATATACCATTGGTCTAGTTGTTATGGTGCCTAATTGACAGCCCGATGGTCGCGGTATGGAATCTCGGCAGCCGCAATCGATGGAGGCGGGACGGTCGAGACCCGTGAGCTTACGGTGAGGTGAACTTTACAACACCTCACGTGGTCCAGTTTTTTGGAGTCCTCTTGTACGGCGTCTCTCGTAATCGTATAGCAGATTCGGAACGTTAACAGTTCACGCATACAAAAGTACACACACATCTAATTTTGGGATACCATTCGGATGATTACGTTCCACACTTTCCCAACTTCGCCAATATATTATTAAAGCTCCTGACAATTCAGATTTTTCTTCAAAGTTCAAAGCAATAAAAAAGATTAACAAAACACAAGGGATGAAAATGCAGTTACCGGTGCACGTGAATCATATGTTTTTGTATTTGTGGTTTACAAATTGTGACATTTTATTTACATTTAAATATATGTTTACTGCACTGTTTTTCATTCAGCGACCGCTTGCAGTGACATTCAAAGTTTTATAATTCCTAATTTTGTTTATGCTATGTACACGTTGTGTACTTTTGTCAGCTGTGGTGTTTTGTTGCCACCACCGCCACTGCCCTATGTGAATAGGGGTTGAGAACGTAGTCGAGCGGATAGTCTCTTTTATTCTCACCCCCTCCATCAACTTTGTATTGATAGAAAATAAACCATTATTATAATTTTTTCTTGATTTTATTTCAGTTATGTGTTGTATACCCTCATTGCACGTAAGCCTGATTGTCCAGTAACGGCTACACAAAGAAAAACCTTACATTACGACACATGTATCAACATTACACACCACCCACTGGGGTGGTCTAATAGCTAAGGCATTTTGCTGCTGACCCGCAGGTCGCGGGATCGTATCCCAGCCGTGGCGGCCACATTTTCGATAGAGGCGAAAATGCTTGAGGTTCGTGTGCATAGATTAAGGTACACGTTAAAGAACCCCAGGTGGCCAAAATTTCCGGAGCCCTCCACTGCGCCGTCTGCCATAATCGCATGGTAGTTTCGGGACGTTAAACTCCAACAGCTATTAACATTACACCACGTCTTGGCGTTCTGTGACACCAAATTACCATATAGCTCTACAAAACAGGATATATGCCAGTTTGGTTATCCAAGGACAGACTGTTATTGCGGCTATTTCGGTAGCGCTGTTATTGTGGTGACATTGCATTGCTGAGTAACTCAGGGGACGAATTGCAACTCATGATTACGGAGTTAGACAAAGAGAGCAGAAAGGCGGGCTTTAAAATTAACCTGGAAAAAACAAAAGTAATGTACAACAACCTCGGAAGAGAGCAGCGCTTTGAGATAGGTAATTGTCCATTTCTAGTTGTAAAAGACTATGTATACTTAGGGCAGGTAATAACCACACAGCCGAACCACGAGATTGAAGTAACTAGAAGAATAAGAATGGGGTGAAGCACATTTGGCAATCACTCTCAAATTATGGCAGGTAGATTGCCACTATCTCTCAAGAGGAAGGTATATAACAGCTGTATCTTGCCGCTACTTAGCTACGGAGCAGAAACCTGGAGACTTACAAAGAGGGTTCAGCTTAAATTGAGGACGACGCAGCAATAAATGAAAAGAAAAATGGTAGGTGTAACCTTAAGAGACAAGAAGAGAGTGGAGTGGATTAGGGAACAAACGAGGGTTAAGGATATAATAGTTGAAATCAAGAAGAGGAAATGGACATGGGCCGGGCATGTAGCGCGTAGACAGGACAACCGCTGGTCAATAAAGGCAACTAACTGAATTCCCAGAGAAGGCAAGAGAGTTAGGGGGAAACAGAAGGTTAGGTGGACAGATGAGATTAAGAAGTTAGCGGGCATAAATTGGCAGCAGCAAGCACGGGGGGGGGGCGAGTTAACTGGTGGAACATGGAAGAGGCCTTTGTCCTGCGGTGAACGTAATCAGGCTGATGATGATGATGTTGATGTTACTGTGGTGACCACATTTCAAAGCTGAAATGATCGTTTCTTTCTTTATTTGCAGGAGATAAGTACCACAGGGAGAGCTCTGCTGGCGATGACCATATCAACATGAGAAGCTTCTGAAAAAACTACTCTTTTTTTCGCAATTTCAGGAGTGACATCATCATCTTGCGCTGAAACTAGATATATTATTTTTAACTTCCCCTTAGTTTAAGAAGAGGCAAGGGTTCCAGGGAAACCACAAAGTCAGGCAGGCAGATGAGATTGAGAAGACACTTGAGGATAATTCTTTGCCGATATAAGTGCAGTTAAGTTTTTTCTTTTTCTTTCTTATAAAACGGCAACATATATTTTATGTGACTGTTGACTGTATGCATCAGTTGCTCTTCAATCAGTTAACAACATCATATATGCACATATGTGTGATTGTCGAAGACATTTTGAAATCTCATGTTTTACCCAGTTGTGCTATTGTGTTCTACCTAGTTGTGCTACCTAGTTGTGCTAGTTGTGTATATTGTATATGCTATGGACTTTTTGCCCCGCCGCGGTGGTCTAGTGGCTAAGGTACTCGGCTGCTGACTCGCAGGTCGCGGGTTCGATTCCCGGCTGCGGCGGCTGCATTTCCGATGGAGGCAGAAATGTTGTAGGCCCGTGTACTCAGATTTGGGTGCACGTTAAAGAACCCCAGGTGGTCAAAATTTCCGGAGCCCTCCACTACGGCGTCTCTCATAATCAAATGGTGGTTTTGGGACGTTAAACCCCACAAATCAATCAGCTATGGACTTCCTCCGCACATACACTTGTACCCTACGTGCACTGTCGCAACATCAGTGAGAACAGAAAGAAAACCAAAAATACAAGGCAGAACGCTGTTCCTTCCTGTCCTCATCGATTCTGTGCTACCAAAGTTTAAGATTATGAACGAACGCATTCATTTGAAGTGTATATGTTAGATACCTCTAAGGGATAAGGAGTAGCCGGCGTTGTTTTTGTGCGCCAACATCTTCTTACGTCGCGCCATTAAATACAATACCGCGAGGACAGCGTGGCCGCAACAAGCACAGGACAAGGTTGGAGGCCTTTGACCTGCAGTGGGACTGGTAAGGGTGAAGAGCTTGATCATGATGGAGTCAAAGACGCCTGTAAAATCTCCGGCCTGTTGCTCCTCAAACGCTTTCTTCCTATATTTTCCTTTGTATAATCTCTTTGTAATTTAGCACTGCTGAAATTTGGGTTTGTTGGAAATGTAGCGTCGACAAAAAAAAATGGTCTCGATGAACATGTACACCCAAGAGGACACGACACAGACGCCAGCATCCAACAAAGTCTTTCCGTAATAGGTTACTCATATTGCTTGAAGAAAAAACGTCACAGTATCCATCAGCACCTCTGTTGTGTCCTCTTCTTGAGTCCCGATCCATCCAGCGCTGTTTATTTTTTCTACACGACACCTCGCGATCCCATTGTTATCCTGGAAATTACGTATATGGCTTCTTATCGAATTGGCGCAGTGGTTGTATGCTTAAATTTCAATACGAAAGGTTAAGCTGTATCGAACCTAGGCAGTTTTCTCTATGTGCTGTGAAAGCGTGTTCGCATCCAGATATTTTCCCCCTGTGGTAGCTAGTGCAGCCACTCTGCCCATGCCAGATTTTTCATGATGCTCTATCGTATCATCGACGGAACTAACATACTAGAATGCGCAGGAAACGCCTCAGTTTTGTCCATTCATGAAATGATACAGCAAACTACGTTACAGGCCTTTGATACACTCTCGAGCACATCAGCTTGTCTAACTTGATAACCCAGCTTGGCATTTCTTTTTTTTTTCTGTTGCTACGTTTATAGACAATGATCATTCCAAACTATATGTTACAGGAAACGTTCTTTCGACGCCATGCACAGCGGGTTTGTCTGGTTGATGTCATTCTTCAGATGTGCCAAAATAACGATAGGCCAAAGACTCGCAGCGTCTATCCCCGCTGAAAAGAACAGTGTGTGAGTGTCGTGGTCGAAGCTAGACCCTCATTCGCCGCCGGGAATGACGTCGACCGACTGGAACTCACTGTGCTTCCACCTTTCGAGCTTGTCAGCGAATACGCTATGCTCCATCGACGAACGATTCACTTTGGACTTCCCAAAGCGAGAGCCATGACCTTGATAAGGGCTGTGAGTGCTATTCGCGCCTACCTGGAACGTATAACAGTCCTGGAGAGACGCCTGTGTTGCATGGTCCAGACATACTGCCAGCTGATCGAACTAGGTGCGATCAGACCACGGAAGCTACTATACTGGCGCAGACGCTACAGGCCACCCATGAGCTGGGGAAACACTTATTGACCATACACGGTGCAGAAGCCAAGAAGTGCGGTGCACGAAGGAAACTCGGGAAAGCCCGGCATACCTGTTGGTTGGTCGCCATCGAAGGCCGGGCATGCCATGAACTTCGCTGCTTCACCGCACGGAACAAGCTGCCTTGCGTCGCAGTACTCCAACCACCGGGAGGACGTTCTGCGCTTCTCGATTTTCAGTCCTGGAGGCACGTTGGGAAGCTCTGGACAGTCGCACTTTCGGGGACCTGGAATCGACGCCAACTGTTACGGCAACGCTGGCCATTAAGGGCCGACATAGCCACTCTTACGCCACCTACGAAATATGATAACCGGCGAGAAGGTTTTAGACGGGAGCGAACATTTTAGCTGTGGAGTATGGCCATTGCAGAGACAGATGAGGCTGTACGCTTACAATCTTGCCGTGGTTCTCGCCTTTTGAACGTAACTAAATTAGGTAGATGTTTGGGGGAAGGTGGAAACTTGTGGGCATGAAAGAACATGGCTAATCTTTTGTCATAGGAAACGAGATACGTTGTTAAGCGCTTATTGTGCATAGTTTCGTCACAAGGGCGAAGAAATGAAAGCTAAAGCAACAAACTGCTGCAAAGTCACGCAAACAACGGCGAGCGGCTTCACAAGCAAAAAGGACACGCAAAGACGAGCGCAAACAAACTGCCACTCTACAATTGCAGTGAACCGCACAGACACAAAGGAGCACGAACTAAAATAAGAGAAGTTTAAAAGCTGCAATTATTGTCGGAGTCTTCATTCCGACATTGAGCCACGGTCGCATGACGTGCGCCATGTGACCGCGGCTCAAGATACTTGCGTCTTACGTCGAAGCGCGCTCTGAACCCACGCTTTATTACGCAGCGCCACCACCAAGCGTACGTGACGATGACAGCGAGTTTTACCCGTGACCCCAGGTCTCCTATAGGGTCATTGAGAAGGCCGTTTATGTGCTCGGAGGGATAGAAGAGTTTGAGATCTGATTGTGTGAAACGCAGGCGGTGTTGGCAAAATGCGAGGGACTCCACACGAGGCGAAAATTCAAATTAGGCGAGACGTGGTCCCGACGACCCACGTCGCACGCACAAACTTGCCCACTGCGGTAGTTTAACGGTGCTCGCATGTGAGGACGCGGAGCTCTACAAGTATACTTACTACAGACATTGAACAAGGCGACTAAGGACAGTGAGATCAACAGCAGGGTCTTTCCCCCGCTTCACGTCAAGCTCTTCCGGGCTCACAGTTTTCACCCCTTTGCATGTTGCAAATCGGTTTCTATACCAGCTAAGCCAGACTCAGTATTGGTACGTGGGCTCCTACGAACTCGATCTGCCGGATTGCGGAGACCCCTTCTGCATGCTCTGGCGGTGTTCCTCGTTACAGCACAACGATCGTCTCACCACGGAAGCGGAGTGGGAGGAGGCGCTCAAGAGTTCCGAGCTCACCGCTCGCTGCGGGCCGTCCAGAATGACCGAGACGTGGGGGTCAGCTATGGCCAGCTGTCCCAACGTGGGAACTGCCAGCTGTGGCTCTTCACGTGTGAGAGGGCTTTCCGAGTCACCCCTCTATAGAACGCCATAATGTAACAATGTTTGTCTGTAATACTAGGTCGCGGCCCCACACTGCGTCTGCGACGTGTAGCTGGTGACATAAGACGTCTTGATTACCCGTGCCAGGTTTCGATTTTCGGGTCTTAGGATGGCGTGAGCGCGACAAGTCCGTGAGTGAGATGGGTTCTGCGCATGCGCCTCTTTATGATTACGTCACAAGCAAAAACTGGCCGGCTACGTGTCACTCGTCCATTCCAATGCAGCAAGCGAGCTTTAAGTCGACATGTGGACCGCTGCTGAAGCTAACATCTTCCCTATGTTTGAGTTTTGCGAGATTGCACGCGCATCGTCTAGAATAGAAAGGAAGCCATAGTTGAAAGCCGCATCCACGGTCGCGGATAACACGATCGTAGTGGTTGCTCAAGTCTGGAGAAACGCTCGTGGTCTTCGTGCGCAGTCGAAACAAAACTGCTGAACGCTGGTGCTGATGTATAGCGAGGCTCAATGATGGATGGAGGCTACAATGGATGGGTGGAAAAACTTTATTTCGTCAGAAAGCAACTGAGGATGATTCCGTGTTAGATGGCCATCAACCCAAGGTTGGCGGCGACCTGTGTGGCCCACTCCACGACACTTAACTGGACGACTGGGTCTGAGCTGGTCAACAGGGCCTCCCGGTGCTCAAGGGAGGGATCACGCATATTATCCACCGGCGGCGGCACTATGCTACATTCCCAAAGTATGTGATCATATGTTGCCACAGCCTGACACCATTTGCATTGCGGCTTAATCTCCTCCGGGTACATTTTGTTCAACACATAAGGGTTGGGAAAAGATCGCGTCTGCAGTTTTCGCCAGACGCCATTCGCCATTTCGCCATTCCTGCGCCTTAGTCAACCGCTTGTGTGGGGGCGGATAAAACCTCCGCTCTAGTTTATAATGATTCGTTATGTCATGAAAGGACACCAGCCCATCTCTCGCGGACCTCCCCGGAACTGGCGGCTTACCTACCCGGCTGACGAAACCTCGAGCATTCAGGTGAGCCTCATTCCCAGGGTTCCCAGAGTGTGCTGGTACCCAGACAATTTCTGTTTCTCTAATTTCTCGTCCCGTGGCCCCATGCAGAAATCGTGCGGCGGTCGCCGATATTCTGCCCCTCGCCAGATTTCGGATGGCTGTCTTTGAATCACTGAAAATCAAATCTGACTGCGAATCAGTTATAGATAGCGCTATATCCGCTTCCTCTGCAGTTTCCGAGGAACAGGTTTTGACCGATCCAGAGGCGACCAAGCGCCCCCGCCTGTCCACCACCACAATCACTAAAGCGTCTTTGTCCTTATATTCCGCGACATCTGTATAGACTGCCGCTTTGTACTCGCCGTACTCAACGTGTAAAGCTCTGGCTCTTGCCTGCCTGCGCTGCGTATGGTGACTGGAATGCATATTTTTGGGCAACGGTTTTATGTACAGAGCCTCATGTAACTCTCGCCGCACCTGAATTTTAGTGTCCCCAGTGGGAGCCTCTGCTCCAATGCCAATCCTTTCCAATATGATCCTGCCCGCTTTGGTTGTCGAAAGACTAGCGTGCTGCATCACCAGATGCGCCTCCCATAATTCATCCAGGGTGTTGTGTACCCCTAGTTTTAACAGCCTTTCTGTAAGCGCGTTGTTAGGCAACCCAAGCGCTGCCTTGTAAGCTTGCCGGATCATAGCCTCGACCTTACCTTTTTCTGCGGCATCTAACTTCATATAAGGTGTCGCGTAAGTAATCCTGCTGAGCACAAACGCCTGTACCAGCTTACAGAGTTCTTTTTCTTTAACCCCGCTCTTACGGTTAGCGATTCTTCTGATTAGCCTGACAGTAGCATTGACCGTGGTCTTAAGTTTTTCAAGGGCCACCCTATTCTTCCTGTTAGTTTGCAGATATAGGCCAAGAATTCTAATCGTTTGAGCTTCAGCTACCGGCCTACCCCCTACCTTTACCTCTAACGGCGGTGGCGGAATATAGTGTCTTGCATGTAGCCCTCTGGGTTTGTCCCGAACCACAAAGAGCTCGGACTTGGGCTGAGAGCATGAAAGTCCCGCCTCCCCTGCCAACTCTTCGACAATATAACTGCCTGTTGAAATGTTTCTTCCAGATGCGCGTCACTATCCCTGGTTACCCATAGAGTAATATCATCTGCATAAAATGTGTGTTTGAGTCCCGGTATCTCCTCCACCCTCGGCGGTATTTTAATTAAGGCGATGTTAAACAGGAACAGTGACAAAACTGAACCTTGCGGCGTCCCTTGCTTCCCAACGCGAATGAGTCCGATTTGATATCTCCTATTGAAATTTCTGCGGTTCGGCCCTCCAAGAATGATCTGATGTGGCGAAATGTCCTGACCCCTGGGCCAATTTCCGATAGGTTATTCAATATTGCCTCATGCGAAACATTGTCGAAAGCTTTATTCAGGTCAAGCCCCAATACAGCTTTGGTGCCCGTGCCATGCCCGGGATCGACTACATCATGTTTGAACTGTATCATGACATCCTCTGTGGACAAATTGGCCCTGAAACCTATCATGGTTGGGGGAAAGATGGCCTTGTCTTCTGCATTCTGAAGCCTGTTGAGAACCACGTGCTCCATCAATTTGCCCACGCATGATGTCAGCGATATGGGGCGCAGGTTCTCCAAGCAGATTTTCTTGCCTGGCTTCGGAATAAATATAATCCTAGCTTGCTTCCATTGCGCTGGGATCTCCCCGGCCACCCAATACTCATTTATCAAGTCAGTGATCGCCCGGACCGATTTGAAATCTAGGTTTCTCAGCATTTTATTAGTAACTCCGTCTGGACCTGCGGCAGACGTAGTACGCAGCTGCCCCATGGCAAACTCCACCTCCGCAATTGTGAACTCTTCATCTAGGTCTGAGTTTTCCACCCCCGAGTAGTGTGGTAAGCATCCGTCTACTCCATCAGTTATGTACCGATTCCGGAGTTCCTGTATAAACTCTTCAATTGTGCCATCATATTGATGCATTAACCGAGTCATTTGTTCTCGTTGCGCCGATTTTGTTGCTGCCGGATCTAAAAGATGCCTTAACAGCTGCCATGTCTTTTTGCATCCAAACTGTCCACTCATGCGATCACAAATCTGGCCCCACTGCTTGGCTTGCAACTTAATTGTATAATTTTCGATTTTACGTTCTAACTTGGCAGTCCTTGTGCGAAGGACGCCATTATGTTTTTGCTTCTTCCACCTTCTCAAGAGACTCGCGTGCGCTTCCCACATGTGTAATAGTCTCGAGTCAGCGGTAAACCCCTCCTGCTCGACTGGCACTTCTACAGTGGTATTATTTACATCCTCCTTGAGCGCCTGTACCCATCCATCTAGGTCATTAATTTTCCCGTTTACAGTGTCTGCTGTTTTTCCTAAATCTGTCCCAATCTGTAATTCTATGCCCCCTCACTTTGTCTTTATGCTTCGCAGCGCTAAACGTCGTGGAAAGGATATAGTGATCACTTCCTAGAGCTTTTCCCGTGTTAATCCACTTTACATTACTGATGCCTCTAAAAAACGTAAGGTCTGGGGAGGTATCCATGCTTATGCTGTTGCCCATCCTCGTATTATCTTGTGGATTGTTTAACAGCGTCCATCGCAGATCCCGGGCAACTTGCCAAAGCCGATTGCCGTTTGGGCTGGCTCGAATATAACCCCACTCCGCGTGAGGCGCATTGAAATCTCCTACCACTATAAGCGGAGCGCGAGCTGCTATCCGTTGAGTTTGAATCAGGAGTTGTGGCAAGCCCAATACCTTATATTTTGGAGAACTATACACATTAAGTAAAAACAGACTCTTCTCATACTTTCGTTTAGGCAAAATCTCTAGCAGGACATAGTCTTCCCCGCTGCTATCTACGGAATGCTGAATGGCAGTGATATTGCGATGGACTAGCACGGCTGTGAAGACGCGTGATACGCCCCTTGAATCAATTCCTGGCGCTGTAAATGCCTTAAATCAAGGTAATTTTACGGAACCACTAGCCTCCTGTAAGGCTATTATGTCTGGTTTACTGTCCAGATTTTGTACGTGCAACTGCAGGTTACCCCGCTTTTGACGAAAGCCCCTGCAGTTCCACTGCCAAACCTCAATTTGCTGGTGAGGCGCCATGATGAGGCACCAGGTTGACAATGGCACTTGGCCACCCACGGGAGGCAGTCTTGCCTCCAATAGAGTATGAAGCTGCTGAAACATGCCCATGACCTGGGTTTGGGAATCCCTAAATTCAGTTGAGAGCATGCCGAGACGCTCCTCTATTGTGTCTAATCTGGCTTCGATCTTTTCGACTCGAGCCTCCAACCTATCCTGTCTTTTCCCTTGTTTGCCTACTTTATCCGCAAGTGTTGTTACATCCCACTTAAGACTAATGACCTTAAAAACAGGCTGTGGCATGTCTACTGGTGACGTTTCGGCTAATCGTTTTGCGTTAGCTACCTCATTCCCCAGCAGTGGTCTCTTCACTGTCCCCGATTCTCCACTTCCATAGCTGCACACTCCTGTACGCGAGCAGACGCCTATTGCGTCATTTTTTCTGTCAGCCTTGCACTGCTGGTGCCTGTGTCCCCTGCCGTTGGTCGTTTCTAAGTGCGCGTTCCATCTCTGCAATTCTGTTTTCCATTCTTTTAATCAAGTCTCCCTGTCGCTGAACCAGCTCTGCTAACTCCCTCTCTCGAGCGGTTTCGTTCTGGGAGGCCGTGCTTGACAAGCTCACCTTTTTGTTGGTGTAGCGTGCGTAGCTGTTGGTACTGGATGCTCGTCCACCATCTTGGCCGCCCCCGCGCACTGGCAATGGCGGGAAGGAACTCGACCAGTCCCTGCTTTTGCTTGTGCCTTCTTTACCCCTCGGTGACCGCTTCGTGGCCCTCGAGGACCGCTTATCGTTGCCAGCTTCGCTCTCTCTTTCGATGCTCTGCTGCCGGCCTGTCGGTGGCTTGCGAGCCAGGCGAAACTTGCAGTTCCGGCTCCCTGTGTGATGCGCACCATGGCACACGATGCAGTCCGGCGTGCACGTAGGTGGCTCTCCTTCTGGTGGGGCAGGATGGTCCTTCCCGCAACGGTGACATAGGTTGCTCTTCGGACGATAGCAAACGTCGTCTCGATGTCCAACTCGTCTGCAGTTGTAGCAGGTCTCGACTAAATTCCTGTACGGGATCACAGCGTACAGACAGTTCCAGTAAGTAATCTGCCGGGGTATGCGTTTTCCCCCGAACGTAATCTGAATCGCCTTTGACTTTCCCAGAGGTCTCGCGTCCAGAATGTCTATGCCTTCATTCTTCTTCAGGAATCCCGCCCGAACTTCTTCCACTGGGCATTCATCATAAGCATTGTATATCACTCCCCGCACGGAGTTCTCCAAAGGCGCCACGAACGCCGAAACCGGCAGATCACGATCACCCAGCTTGAGCGTCTTCACAGTCGCATATGCCCCACTGCGATTTATGCACGGTGTGCTCACCGTCAACGTGTTGTTTGTGCCATTAACCCGCACAATGTCTTCTTCCGCGGCAATCGCACTCGTTAGACGCGCTGCTGCTCTCAGTGCACATCCGAGTTCTCTCGCTGTCACAACACTCAAGTCCCAGTTCTGGGGCCTGTACAATCTTGAAATCCGTGGCTGGCAACTTGAGAAACAGTCCGCGTTTCTTCCACACCGGCGCTTTCCCCCGCTTGACTTGCTGCACTCCGTGCGTCTTGCGCCCGTCGCTGCCGGCCTGCGTCTCGCAAGGCTTACTCTTGGCGTTGTCGCCATGCTGAGTCTTCTTAAATCGGTCCTGTGGCGTCAGCACTGGAGCCCACTCTCCCGCTTCAAAATCTTCGGGTGTTATAGTCTCCCCTTCGACGTAGTATTCCATCTTCAGCCCAACAAAGCCCACGGTCACCGGGCGCAAGTCAGACGCCCGGCGACGCGGCCCAGGCTTGGCCTAGCAGATAGGCCTAGCCTTGCCACCGCGGGGTTGATAGGAAAATTTCGGAAACTCCAAAAACGGGGACAAACTTGCCTAAACGAGTGGTGTCCGTAGGTACAGGGCAACCGCTTGCAGACGAGCCCACTGACAGCAAGTCCAGAACACAGCGCGTCCGCCGATAGTCGGTCACCGGGCCGGAGCTCATGCGAAATACGTCCACACAGCGTCTCACTCCAGCCGCCTCTTCCACCTTTTCGATAAAAGGCCCATGGCCCTAGATTGGTCGCGTCAAGGCGTGAAGGCTTTGGCGCCTCCTTAAAAGTGAAAATTGACTGGCGCCTTCCTTCGGCAGCGTAGATACGAGTGATGCGATCATCGCTTTATGACGTTATCACGACTCTGGAGGCTACAAACTTTCGAAAGGATGCGAAGCTGCTGCTTGTCGCAGTTTTCACTCGTCACTGCCTGCGGGATCACAGATAATGGCCATGCAGTCCGAGTGCGCCGGGGAAAATATAAAATCAAAGGTGTTTTCCGCAGCCACTGAAGCCTTGGTTTCCAACAACACGATTGCGGGAAGATTGCAGATGGTGACGACGACTTCTGAAGGAACGCCGCCGTTTCGGTCGTTCTCGAACGCCGTTTTCGCTCCATTGTGCAGCACAGTTGCGACGCTATACGTGTTCTGATAAATATCGGAATTGGCAGGATTTTTCAACTGATAACAAGTTAATGGGAGTTTGATGCCATCAAAGAATGCATATTCTGGTCAGAACCCCAAAAGATGTCCTGGTTATCCAGTTTTTCTTATTAACAGTGGTGGCATTAACGAAAGTTACCGTGTTTTCATGCATGCCGGCGAACTTTCTGCAGAGCTCTCGAAATCCTATAAATGTTATTCAGCAATAATTATGCGCAACTAAAAATGAGTCTCTTTAAGTTTCACGCTTTAATACAATTGGCTGTTCAAAACGCATTTTTTTACTGTTTTTCTCTTTTCCAGCATCGGGCAGAACTGAAGTTAGATGAAGTGGTGAAGAGAAACCCGCAATCAGGGAACAAGATGTGTCAACAGGACACCGCCAGAATTGTCACTGCATGCGTCGATGCAGTGGCAAGCTAAAACTGGTTGCGGTTGCACCTCCTCCGATTCTTCAAAAGCTGCAATAGAAATGCTGAGCAAAGTTGCACCGTACATGTACATGATACTGCCTGCGACGATTTCATATATTTTGCATTGTGTACTTGCAAAAAAAACAGAAGTCTTCCGTTCGACATGGCCTAATGTCTCAGCCGAGAACGGACAACATATGGTTGCCCTAATCGTGATGTGAAGGAAATAACAAGCCCACTGTCCTTTCCATACAATAAACATACGATGTCTCAATGAATAGGAAAATGCTTGAATACTCTTCTGCCTACCACGGTGGCTCCGTCGTTAGGGTGCTCAGCTGCGGAAGCAAAGGTCACCGTGGATTGGATCCCGATCGCGGCGGTCGCATTTTGGTGGGGCCGAAATAGCAGAGGCCCGTTTGCTGTGCAATGTCAGTGCTCATTTTAAAGAAAGTTATGGTCGAAATTTCCAGAGCTCTCCACTAACAGCACCTCATAATTATATCACGATTTTGGGACGTTAAACTCTAAATATTATTAAAGACGACAGTCTTTTTTTTTTTCGGATACGTGAACCCAGACATTTTGGTCCATTTTTCTGTCTCACGAAACGATTCACCCATACGGCCAAAACTAAGCGCTTGCTGAACGCCCATCTATCTTGCACTGGTGGCTGCGTTCATACTTGCGAACATTGCCGATCAAATATAGCGAATATTACGCATATCTGAGGCGTAACATCAATACGTGCGTATAAGGTGATGTGTTTCATTTAAGACAATACAGAGACACGTAATTTTAAAGACCCTAGCACTTCTTAGGCTGCGCTGAAAATGCGACGTTATGCACGAAAAAAAATGCCAACGGAAGACATTTGCAGTGTGTCACGCAGATACGCCGACAATTTATATTATTCAATACTGATCTGATTCGTAAGGATTCATCCGTGCTTTGTGATGCCTTGTACTCGCTTTTTGTGAATACGTATAATTCTCGTAGCATTTGCTGCACTGTCTTCAATGTGATGTGCAGACGTTTATATGCCGCTGGAAAATTCACATGAGTTGCGAATGCGCGCAGTCGAAGACGACACCATGGATTGATTCATTTATTGATTGATTGATTGATTGATTGATTGATTGATATGTGGGATTTAACGTCCCAAAACCACCATATGATTATGAGAGACGCCGTAGTGGAGGGCTCTGGAAATTTCGCCCACCTGGGGTTCTTTAACGTGCACCCAAATCTGAGCACACGGACCTACAACATTTCCGCCTCCATCGGAAATGCCGCCGCCGCCGGGATGCGAACCCGCGACCTGCGGGTCAGCAGCCGAGTACCTTAGCCACTAGACCACCGTGGCGGGGCTACATGAAGTGTTTATGCAAATGATGGGTATTTTTAAAAATCATTCAATCACTCGAACTTGCTAGAATGAAAAACAAAAACTGCCGATTTGATTCATAATCGAACGCCTCTTATACGTTACGCGTCATATATGGGACATGTTACGCCTCATATATGCGACATCCGACTAGCGGGATTAGGCACCGCATATATACGAAACAGTAGAAATGAAAAACGAAGTTATGAAAAATTGGCAGATCCCTCCGTGATGGTTTGCGCCAAGACTCTGAGGAACAACCAACCACGTGCACTGGAAATTGATGACATGCGAAGCACGAATGAGGAAGGTTGATATGTCACTTTAAAATCAGCACAATGTTACGAGGTGGAGGTAAATGATGCCGTATACGACTTCCGCGTCATGATTATCATGTTCACGCCTGAAATTTTTGTTCGTCGTCCATTCAAGTCACGCAATGTCAAATTTGGTGTATCTGAAGCCGGTGAAACGGCCGCGAGCACGCTATGAGTGTAGCATGTAGTGATGTTTTACATGACACGCATGTCATGATTATCTTGTTTGGACGTTCCATTTACCTTCGTCATCTATTCACGTCACGTAACACCAAATTTGGCATTTGTGAAGTTAGCGAAACGGCTGCGACCGCGCTATGAACGTAGCATGTCGTCATGTTTTACATAACATCAATATCCTGATTATCATGTTTGGACGTGTCGTTTACCTTCGTCGTCCATGCACGTCACGTAACAGCAGATTTGGTGCATGTGAAGCTAGCGAAAAGGCCGCGAGCGCATCATGAGCGTGGCACGCAGTCATGTTCTTACATGACACGCATGCGATGATATCCACATGAGGGCCTGTAAATTACGTTCGCCATGCAGTCATGTCGTGCCATACCAGTTTCGCGATATTACATGTGGACGAAACGACCGCAGTAACAGCAAGACCATGACATGTAAATCCCGACATTCATGACATACATGTCATGATATTCATGATATGACTAGTTAGTTATGCCTATCATAGAGTCATGTTATGCCATACTAAATGTGGTATATATTCCGTTATCTCAGCGGCCAGAAGAGCTTAAAGTCGTAGGCAGCTAATTAGATAGTTAGACAGATAGGGTCAAACTCGCCGAAGTTCGCTAAGAAATTCTTCGCAATTAGATATGAAAGATCCTGGTTTATAAACACCTCTCGGACATTACATCACAGCCCTTAAGCGCGTGTATGTACGGCTGCTTGTAATTTCTTTTTATCAGAATGACGCCCCTTCCAGCTAAATCCATTATCAGACACGTGACCAGTGGCCGAGTAAGCATGTGCATTAAAGTCCTTGCGGCGAGGCATTGCATTGCAATCCGCCGCCAACGCTCGAACGAAGCGGAGCCTGTCGCCGTACTCCTGAAAAAAAAAGTATGTTCAAACGCCCCATCGGCCGGAAACTTTTTAACCTCAGGCTCGACATCTGACTAACGGGAGGTGAACGCAAGCTTTTTCTTTTCACCCTTCCAGGTCGCATCAAGTACACCGTCACAACAGCAAGTACACTGAGGGTTCCCTCTAGCCATAGGCCAACACCCCACGCAACATTCAGCTTCCATAGGCGCCTTCAGGGTCACTGGCAGCCATGGCGTACGTGGAAGTGCTGTGCTCACACCTTTCGAGAGTGCCGCAACACGAACTGCGATGCTTGGACAACGACGGCTTCACCGACCTTCCAAAGCTCGCCGACAAGTCTGTACCAGAAGCAGTCAGCGCGGTTCGCGCCCATCTGGAATCCATAGCCGCTCTGCGCGACCGTCTGGACTGCGCGGCCCACTTGTTCACCTGCATGGCCGGCCTGGGCGTCATAGGGTCCTGGGTTCTCTATCGCGCTGACCGTAGGGAGGACCCCACTGATATCGTCGGCGACATCCTGAAAAAAATGCGGCAGAGACGCGTCCACGGCGTGTTCGCCAAGGCGACGGAAAACGTCTGTTGCACCTGCCTGCTCGTCCCCGAAGAAGAGAGAGGCAGGGACTTCAGGCCTTACTTGTTCGTCGACTGGTACACAAAGCCCTGCGTAGCCATACACGAAACTCCCGACATACATTCGCCGTTACTCGAAACCGTCCTCCGACAGACATTGGGAAATCCGCCACGAAGCTACCGTTGCGGCGTTTATCGAGACCTGAGGTCGCTGTATGCTGGCGTCCTCCAATTGTTCCCGTGATGCAGCCGCCGGCTGTCTCCCATGCCATCCGTGGGCAACGCGGTGAACTGTCCCTCCTTTTCGGCCACCGACTTTATACCGTAAGTCATTTTTGCGGGTTATTCTCTTTCTATGTATGGCGTAGTTGCTCTGCCAAGAGAATTTAAGCCCGTGATCTCTGTAGCAAACGTCACAAACAGGTGTGCTTTCGCGAATAGTAACCGAGTAGATCTGGCTGAACACGCTCATTTTAATTATACCGTTATTGGTGTAGCGTTCCTTGGACAATCCCGAATTCAGCGTATAATTATCAAGCACGAAAAATTATGTGATGCCGTTTCCTTGATTTATACACTTCCGCTTAATTGAACGTAACGCTCAAAACAAAATGCTCATTGAACAGTCATTGCTAAACATCTCTGCTGAACGTGGTTCCGCGGCCATTAACGTCGGGACACACAGCGATGCTTCCAAGCCCGACAGTCTTTTTCTGCGCCCTTGAATTTAGCACTGCTAATTTCCGTAACGTCGATTACCAGTAGCGATTTGCTTGGATTCATAACTGCCGTAGCCGGTTTAATGCGTTATCCACCGTAACTATTTCATTTGTGAAACAATTCTTCATTGGTTGTCTTTCTTTCCAGCATCAAGACGATGTCATTTGACGGACCAAAATTTTTCACGAACTGTGCAGTTTGCCGAAACCACTTGACGACTTCCAAATAACCACGCATCCCCATCGGACACTGCAGCCACGAAAATCTCGAAAAGTACCACACCTGTTAAAGCTGTAGTGACAGCTGTGTTGAACATTATTTTACTCAATGTTTCATTTTTAACCTAAATTTCCACTTTTAGCTTTATGCATTAAATTTCTTGCCGCGTTCCTTTTCGAGCGCCACTTTTGTGTGTGTGAGCACCACCTGGACGAGAGCATCATCCTATCCGTTCACCATCTGTTGTCACCTGCGTAGTAGAACATCTTAATCTTAGCTGATTGACGAGGCCTCGACAGAATGGCTTAATGCTGTCTATGTACATGTTCCTTCATAACTGTGACAAAGGCGATGAAAGACTTCGCACTTCGTGTTTTATGAAACATGTTGGGTCTTATGCAAGCCGACACATCCTGGCAAATACAAGTCGAATAAAGGAACTTTTATATGCGCCCATGCTTTTTGGTATATTTGCTTCGCAACTGTGTCTCTTGTGGCCAATTAAATTCAAGCATTGTTGATATTTCTACTCTGCAACATACGCGATCAACCCCCCCCCCCCCCCCCTTCGCGAGCATGCATGTCATTCCTCAAGTTTCACGACGCTTAGCAGTTTTCTAGCTCGGGTGACAGCGCAAGGTGTACGAAGTTGCATCTGTTCTAGCAGGACAGCCGAAACATCACATGCCGGAAACAGTGGGCCTTGTAAACAGTGGAACGCCACAAACGATTTTCTTTTGAACGAAATATACCTTCTTAGTGCGCAGAACGTTTCAGAAAGAAGTCAAATGGGACAGAGCGCACACTTGCAACCACTTTATTGCACAGATGGCGGCCGTATATATAAAGCCAAGAGTTCGAGAAGATGACCCACAGAAACGAAAAAATGATGGCGCATGTGCCAGAGCATCTTATTATACGAATCTTTAAATTACGTTTAAGTGACAAGATACTTGTACTCATTGTCCAAATGGTGCGCTTACACACTCGGTTACCATCTTTCGAGTAAAAAAAAACACTTCATTTCCCGTGCCTTCTTGTCAATCTTGCCATTACTTCGCATTCATCAAGCATCGGGGTGCACTAACAATGGGCACAGTCACTATCCAGGTGGCTGCCCACTGATCCACGCTTGAAATCCGCGTACTCCTTGAGGAGATAGTTCAGACATGCAGCGCCCCATCTGACCGATGTAGTATCGGCCACATGATAAAGCAAATCGACATACAACACCTACATTACATTCTACGAACATTTTTGCAAGCTTATTATAATACCCTATACCTGAAGATCCTTCGTTTTTCATAATTTTGTATAGAAACCCTGGATGGTTTTTGCTGTAAAAACAACCTTCACCTTAGTTTTTTTTCCAAAGAATTCTTTTTAGGCAGTGTGAACGTTTGTGCATATAAAGTATGGCAGAAATTTTCGGGTTTGGCTGTTCCTGAATTGTGTGCTTCAAAATTTTTCCCTGCTTTATTTAATTCAGAAGTGACTCTTCTGTGTCTGAGAGCAATTGATTAGGAAAAAGACTGCTTTCTTATGTCTGTTAATATGGCTGTCGAAGCTGCTCTCAACCTGGTTATGACAGAGCCTTGACACTGATGCCATCTCGCATGCTTTCGCAGTTCCTCACTCAATAAGCTTGGAATGCGCTTAACTAAAATGTATCAGGGCTTTCTGGTTCTGGCAGAAACATCTTTCTGGTTCTGGCAGAAGCTCTCGGTCTAAATATCTAAGTTTGTTATTCTCGGGGAACTCAACCGTCAGCATGCAGGTTAGTCATGTTATCAGAAATAATGCTCAACTCTCATCGGCGTCCTGCCGTGTGTCACACTGTTCCGCACTATAAAATGACTAAGAAATCATCAGCATAGAGGAATACCTTAACGGTATTTGTCTCAGCAAGCCTCGCTGTATGCGTTTGTCATAACGAGCTAATGAAATACCACTGAGTACTGGAGCTAAACATGACCCAATGCACACGCTCTGTATTTGAGTGTACCATTTGTCGTTTTCTCGTGATGAAAGTCAACTGCAAATAAAAGTTCAGAAAGCTATCTACGTTAGTTCCACAAAGTCTACAAAAAATTATTCCCACCACACTGCAGCGTTAGATGCAGACTTCACCTCCTCGCACAAAATGTGCTGAGGTAGGGAATAAAATAAGTCTTTAACGTCTGCCGAAGACGCACAAGCACTTTGAGGGCACTCATCCCCTAGAAAATCTAAAACGTCCTGATGATTTTTTACGAGGAACGTATCTTCAATGGTCAAGGCATTTGCAGATGTCGTCCGACAAGTTTCTTCCAAGAGTCATACTCCGAAACAGACACAACTCCTTGTGGGTCTTGGTTGTGAAAGAGACAGAGAGGCTGGCACTTTCGCACGTCCTCCCGGACAGGGCCAACCTAATGAGTCCCCCGCTTGGTTCATACAGCCTCTCACCTTCTCGTTTTGCTTTTGCCGGAGCTACTTTCCGCAGTTCCCTGAAGTTCCCTGACAGAGCCGCTGCAACCTTTTCTTCGTACAGTGGTTCGGGAACCAGGGCGAATCCTCCTTCCTCGTCAGACTGGAGTAAATTTATGTCCGCTTTTTTTTTAGGAGCAGACACGACATGCCGAATTCCTGAAGTTTCTTCTTTCGCGGGTTCCTTGGGTAGACGCTTGACTCCTTGTTGGATGCAGCTCTCCGTTTCATCAGCCTCAGTTCTCCTAGAGGCTTGTCCGACGAGACTGACCAACTCAGTTTTATCAAGCCTCGGGTGGACGCAGTTCTTAGGACCGAGTTCCAGAAGGGCGTCTTTGGTTATCCTCTTATTGCCAAGGGGGACAACTTTCTACCCCGAAGCGGGTGCTTTCGGTTTTTCTCCTTGGTAGCTTTATCCCCGCGGAATGCCAATGGAACTCGGCGGTTTGCGACGAATTGCACAGATCCTACAGGAACACTTTCTTGGCTTTGTCCATTTGTCTCACGCATGCGCACTGACGGGACAAGGAAGCCTTCGCTCGTTTTAGCAGCAATCGCTTTCAGCGCGAAATCCTTGAATCAAAGAGGTTACCGCAGTCATTGATGTGTCTGGTAGTAGCCTTCGCGTACACTGGTGCGCTGCTTGCGTTGACTGTGCTTCGCACTCAGCTCGGAGGCCACGCAGAAAGGAACGCGTGGTTCAGATCTGCTCCGCCAGGTGCCGCAACGGTCCCGAAAGATCGCAATCTTTCAATGAACTTCGTCCGGTACATTTCATCTTCATTTACCAGCGCGCTGTTGGTACATGGCCACGTGGTGCGCCACATTCCGATCGAAGTATTCGCCTCGCTCGAAGCCGTTAGTATCACCGCCAAGAGTGTTGCCGAGAACTTCGTGTACTTCCCTGGAATACCCCTCTCGTGGTTTGTGGAGTGCAACACATGGAGACGAAGTCTAGAATGTGAAGCAGCATACACGTCGGGGGCCCGTAGTCGGGCTGTCGTTTTCTGGAACCAACGAGCACGCGGGAACTTTCTTAGGTTATAGCCAGCGAGTCGGTGGCGACGTACTTCGCATCCATCTCCAGCAAGAAGCGGTCCAAAAGCGCGTAATGAGCCGCACACTCGGCGTTGGGGACGTGACAGAGAATTTAGGGACCGATCACCGTCTCGAACATAAAGACAAGTATAAATCGCGCAAACGCACTCCAGACGCACCTTTATGTCCCACATTACAGCGATACTCGTGCGAATTGTGGAGATGGCGTCCGGAACGGACATTGCGGTGATATTCAAGATGGAAACAGAACTGCCACCGTCCAAGCAGTACAGTTAGTCCGCTTGGACGCTGGACATATAGCGTTGAGCAGTGTGTGACCGAATCTACCGCAGCCACCAGAAATAACGGAAAAGTACGTAGAAAGAAAGAAGGTTCAACTTCTGAGTAGGATTAGGATTAGAATTAGGATGTTGTA
Organism: Rhipicephalus microplus; assembly: GCF_043290135.1. Classification (NCBI taxonomy): domain Eukaryota; kingdom Metazoa; phylum Arthropoda; class Arachnida; order Ixodida; family Ixodidae; genus Rhipicephalus; species Rhipicephalus microplus. The sequence continues at coordinate 61,779,122 of NC_134707.1, read as the reverse complement.
GGTAGCCGGTGGATCTAGTCTTCCAAAATTTGCAGCGATTGCCCTATCCCATTCTTTGCTAACTGTAGCTAATGTCCTTTTGTTTGTTTGTTTTTTAACTAAGCAAGGGCAGGATTTGAAACGGTCGCGCGTAGCTCGACGTAAGCCGTACTGTTATAGCCGTTGTTGTAGCTGACGTAAATATCATCTACTTAGCAGCAATATTTGTTATAAGATCATAACATGGGTAACGCTCGGCACCGTAGTTGTCCACCGCCGCCGCCGGCGTCCTAACGAATTCGCACGAAATAAGAATAATTAATACCAATGACACAGTGGTGCTCGAACCCGGGTCCACTGAGTGCCAGCCCAATATTCTACCTCTGAACCACCCCGGTGCTTGGGACTTGTTCGCAAACTTGCCTTATAAGTAGGCTTGACGTCGGAAAAGAAAATCGCGTTAATACGACTTATAAAGCGTTCTAAAACAGCGAAAAAACAAGCAGTCATCGCACAATGCGAATAGCGTAACGAGTGGGTCGTCCAATGCTCCAATTCATTACAACAGCTTGTTCTTGTTCGCCTATTAACTGTGGCTCATACCCAGTTCAGGTACAAATCCTGATCATCGTCAGCCACTGCATGAACATTTGGCACAGAATACATTGCCAGTGTTTAGCAGATACGACACTTCTCAGAAGAACGACGAAGGATAGCATAGCGTATGCCGGCCTGCTACCCAGAAATTATTGTTATTAAGAATGCCGTAATGGGTACCGAGCAAGTGGGCTTGCAGCAGTTACTTAAGGAGTGTTTAGAAAATGCCCTGAAAAGCCACTCTTCAAGCTTTAGCTGTGACTGTGCTGCGCCTTCCGCGCAGGCCTGGCATTTTTTTTTTTACAAGATTCATGCATATTCTCCCCACGGGAAGTAAATGCTCAACTGAATATGCTTTGCAAAGTGTCCATCGTTGCACGTGCCAGTGGAGAAAAAGGATGGACTTTACGAGAGTGGTTCCCCAGTCATTTGACTTTGCCCGTGCCGTAAATAATTGGGTTAAAATATTCTTTGTTATCTACGTACTTTTATACGTGGTACCCGAGATTGTCTGTACTAAGCCAACATCGACTACACAATATATCACGCGTAATAAACACCGTTTGTAACAGGTTCTACGTGATTGTTTACGAATAAGAATGTAAGAATAGAGTAAACTGGAGCCAATTTTTTAATTTTATATAACGCGCTCGTCCCGAACCGCTGGAAACACAGGCATACAAACGTCCATGCTATAGGTGCCAAGATCTTTTAGGTGACCAAATGAAGATTACATATTTTATCAGAAGTCATTTCGAGAGACGGGAACAGGAACAGACACAGCCTTTGTTTGTTTGTTTGCTGGTTTGTTTGTCTGTAGCCTAGAATCCATGTCACATACCTGCTCTGGGGGATTGGCCAAGAAAATCTAAGTATCATATGGATGGTAACTGCACTATTGCTTACCAAAAAAAAACATGCACAAGACGGAAGACATTATCAAAAAAAATCCAAAGGGTGAGATATCAAAAACAAGAAAATAATTACTATTATAATAACGACAACTTGATTTTTTGGAGCCAACCAGGCAGCTGAGTTTGCGAAACACAATTAATTCGGGAAGCACGTCTCATACTTATTCGCATATTAGAAATTACGTCTCGACTTCTTTCGTTTTTTTCGATCGCGAGAATTCGTAAAAGTGGGCATTATGTTGAATGATTGAAATTATGGGCTTGAATGAAATTGCACACCGTATCAAGTACATCTCTGTGGGAATGTGCCAAAACGGAGCCACAAAAATGTAGCTGAGTTTATCTGGTTAAACTTAAACCTAGCTTCGCAAACAGAATAGCTAGTAGTGTTTTCCTAATTACTACCTAGTTACGACATGATAGAAAATAATGTTCAATAGATACCGATTCTTCGCAGAACAGACGAAGGCAGGAAAGCCATCTCGCACTTGGAGTGATTTTGTCGTCTTCTCTTCCTCGTATTCTTGTGGCACGTATTAGTGCATCACGCCATCGTCAAATAACGGATAATCGAGCGCCATTGAAACAAGAGCAGTATACATTGTCGTATTATAACTACATAAAAAAAGGACGTCAGCCATTGTCACTCGATCAAAACAGCTTGACAGCGAAGCTAGAATGATGGTGAGTTTCGCTTCGGTACAAAAAGCATCATCATCACCGCCATTTCATTTCACTAAAATAAAAGCCCAATTATCATCATCATCTCGAGAATCGGCACTCTTAGGCCGCATTCACACTGAGCATTCCGGCCGCCGAAAGTGCTCCGAATCTGATTCGGCGGCGGCGAGATCCGCCGAAGGGCCCTCTCCGCGCCGATCGCTCTCGGACCGATTTTTGCGGCGTCTGCCGCCGAATCGGTCACTGCGGACCAATAGGAGCGCTAGTCAAGGAATTTTGAAAAATGGCGGCCAAGCCCTACTCACTTGTTTTGCCGCAGTGCACGTAACTGAATGTTGAAACCAACGGGAGTTTAACCTACTCTGTGCCTACTTCGCGTCCGTATTTCGTGGAAGAGGTGACCGAGCTTGCTGTTGGCGTGACCGAGCTTGTTGCGGTCTTGCAGAGCAAATCGAACCCACCAACGCCGCTGGCGTCGGTGGTTTTTCTGCTCTTCGTGCATTACAAGACGGCCACTTGCCAGCAAAGTAAGCAGTACTGTCTTTTCTTGCTTCTTGCGTACGAGAATCGTCGAAGTATACACCACCGGATAGCGTAGTGGCGTTTGCGAGCCGCGACAACAACCGGGTGACAGCGCATCCATCCCGCATTCGCCCCGTAGTAGATGGCATATTCGGCGGCGCGGAGCGCGTCCAGAGCGAACGACGCTGCGTTTCGGCGGCAGAGGAATTTCGGTCGCTGTAGAAAGTGGATGTTTCAGTGTGAATTAGTTCACGCGACCTGCGCCACGGACGACAGTGGCACGGCGAAGACACAGCTACTGCAAAAAATAATAATGAACAAACAAAATGAAAGAAAGCACACGGACGCAGGGACGCAGTCCAAGTACCACCTTTTCGCATCTTTCCATCCCATATTCATCATATACAAGTACCGCCATCCAGCTTGCATTTCAAGGACTAAACGAGAGGTGGTTTCTACGACGACGACGACGACACGGAACATACGAACCGACGGCGTAAGGAGTTTCGCCTCTAAACAAAATCGTGGTTGGTGATTCGTGGATACACAAAATTAAAAGATAATTGAACACGCTGACACTTACCGTGCAATCTTTAGGCAGACGCTGTAGACTCTAAACGGCTGCACTTTGTGAAAGAAAAAAAAAGCGCGCAAAGAAACGAATCCGTGGTGGAAGCCGTCGCTACTCCAGAAAGGAGAAAATACACCGTCGCGACAGCGGCCGGCCGCGGCTACCCACGGCTTGTGCAAATACCGCGCGCCCGCCTGTGTTCTTGCGCGCCATGGCTGTAGAGCAGCGCCGCCGCACAACTTCCGAACAAGTATGTAGTGCGTTTAAAATTTTAATGCTGCCACAACGAAATCGCTGTGGTACAGACTGTTGTAAATTGTAGAATATCACCACCGTGACCAAACGCCAATCCTGTCAACGGCACTATTTATTATGCCCCTTCACAAAACTCTGGTTGGAGACGGGTTGGGAGTGGTTTAAGGCGCGCAACAGAAAGCACCGGCCACGGCACCTCTGCGGCTGCTGTTTTGTCGGCCGGACATGTAAATGGTATTCTCTAACTGTGTACGGACGGCACAGCTCTTCGAACCGGCAGTCTAGGCGGTGAATCTCCGCGGCCGACGTGGATAGTATTGCCCCAAGCAACCACCGACTCCTCAGACGTGGAACCCTTCGTCTGCGTACTTTTCTGTTATTCCCGATGGCTGCCGTAGACTGGGACAGGTTGTGATCGACGCTATCCAGTGTCCAAACGGGCAAACTGTATTGCCTGGACGGTGACATTTCTCTTCCCATCCCGAAGATCACCGGAATGTCCGTTCCCGAAGCCATCGCCGCAATCCGCTCGAGCATCGCTCTCATGTCGGACGTGAAGGAGCGTCTGGAGTGCATTTGCGCGATTTATACCTGTCTTATGTCCAACAGGGCGATCGGTCCCTGGATTCTCTATCACGCCCCCGACGTCCAGGAGGCACTTTTGGACCGCTTCTTGCTGACGATGGATGCGAAGCCCGTCCTCACCGACTCGCTGGTTATAACGGAAGAACGTATTCACGCGTGCTCGTTGGTTCCGGAGAGCGAAAGCCCGACTACGGGCCACGACGTGTACTGCTTCACATTCTGGACTTCGTCTCCGTGCGTCGCACTCTACAGACCACGAGAGGGGTATTCCAGCGAAGTGCATAACGTTCTCGGCAACAATCTCGGCGGCGATCCTAAGGACTATGAGCGAGGCGAATACTTCGACCAGGATGTGGCGCACAACGTGGCCATGAGCTTGGCTCCGTCGAGCCGAGCTTTGTAGGACGTCGGAGAACGGTGATCTTTGCTTGGTTTCCCACAGACACCTTTTTTACCGGCCGACACCGACTTACTGCACGGTAAGAACAAACAAAAAAAAAGCCGCGTATCTGCGCGTTTCGCTGCAAATGTAATAGGAAAACGATAGTCTTCTGTGTGGAGGCGCTGTGTGAGATATGGACAAATAGGAGTAATGCCGACAAACAGGAGATCGTACAGAACCTGGAGCTTTTGGCAAATGGCTGAACCGTGTAGTCCACAGGGTGCGTTTTCGTGCAGAGCGTCACTTTTTCATAGCACCGTAAGAAACACGTAATTCGTGTGAGGTGTAGAATTACTTAGGTTTTGAGAATTAGGTATTTTTGTAATCCCAAGTCGAAAAACACACCACCTAATACTTGCGTATTGAGACTACTTGCCTAACGTTTGTTTTGTTTTTTTCATCGTCAATGTTCACAAGTATGAACACTGCCACCAGATAAAGATGACTGGGTCATACGGAAGTGCTAAAACTGGGGATGAATTGAGTGGTAGAGACAGACGCAGACCGAAATTTCTGCGTTCAAGTATCCTAACAAAGACTGTCGTCTTTAAAAAAATCGTACCGTCTCTTGAGCACTCGCCTAAGATGGCGGAAACGGCGTGAGCCATTCTCATTTCTCTCCGTTGCATTGGTCTCTCCTGAAACCTTTTAACAACATACGTAGTGTCCAATGCCTCAGGTTTGACAGGAATCGAAAGCTTTCTGTCCCTAAGGTGGCCTTGTAGTGGGACCACATTTTGACCAACTGACGATGTCATGTGGTGAGGTCATCCCGTGACGTCACAGGTTCTAGCCATCGGTGATGTCATCGACTTACGATTATGTCCACATCATTTGTGTCAATGCCGCTGACAGTCAGCTCTCACATTTGACGAGGCATGTAATACTTTCTCCTAAACAAAAACATTGGTGAGGTCTGTAAAACGTGTGATCTATTCGTCCAGGTTGTGGGGATGCTGGCACGCCCTGTAATGCGGTTTGCGCCGCGTGGTCCACGTGTCTCGCCCCAAAACCGCAATTCGGGTTACAACAACCGGGCGATAGATGGCGCTGTGTTCGCGTTGAGCACCACTATCGTCATCATCATCATAGGGTATCGCCGGCAGTGACTCCTGTCTAGGGTGGCTAGAATTCTAGCCACCCTACCCTGGCGGAAGCAAGCCTTGGTGGCGGGCGAGAGTTGAGTCTCTTTTGCGCGTGCCGGTTGCCGCGAACGGTTGTCTCTACCGTGGTTCCCCGGTGCTCGGCACCGCGGGCTGCGCGCCGGGGGACCCTTGTGGTAAGTCGAGCGTTGGCGACGCCGCCTTGGGTGTGTTATTGTGTTTGGCATGGAGTGTATGGTAATACTGTGTGCGGATGTTCTAGCGTGTTAATTATGATTGATATATAGATTCGGCGGACGATATCGTTGTTCGAAAAGTAGCTAAATAAATGTGTGTTTGGTGTTTGATTTGTACCGACCATATCTGCTATGACCTTTCACTCCAAGAGCGTGGTGTGGCGTAGCACTCGCCAATTCGAGACCACACAAGGTGTAGGTGACGGCAAGCGTGTTCGCAACAAAAATCTCTTTTGTCGATAAGCAAGTCATATTGAAGTTTGTGGGAGCCACATTTCATGTGCAAAACTTTTTAACGCAGTAAGAGAAATTCGGAAGCAGATTTGTGCGTCTGAAATGTGCGCATCTCTCAGCTGACGTCCTAAATCGTGAATAATTGCATTCGCGTCACTCAAGTAAACAGACTGTGTTGCGATGAAAATGCAGCTGTTGCTACCCTTAAAAGGTTGCTTGCTAACTACACAGCGATATATATATATATAGATATTTGATTTCCCCGAAGAACACCACAGTTACCGCAATGAACACCACAACAAGAAATATTGTGTTACCCTTTAGCGATGTTTGCTGACTTGCTGCTTCAACGACTCTTCGACGAGAGTATATTGACTCCCCAAAACGCTCCCGTTACTACTTAAAGGGACTAATACACAGGGCTCGTCAAATGATTCCTTTTTCTTAGCGTGTACATCTTCAAATGGAATGGCGGTACCTTCGGTGTTTTGATTAATGCGCTATGTCTTGTCTTTCCTTGTGTTGAACACAGATAGCACGCGAAAAAAAATTATTTGACGAGAATGACTAGGGCAAAAAAAAAACGGAGCATACGAGAAAAGCACACAACGGACATTTTTCTTGCGCCAAGCAACTCTCGTGAATATGCACGAACTAGGCCCTCAAAGTTTACGATTTATTTTGTTCGTTTCACGCGACTGGCAACAATGCTAATTTTAGAATTCATTCCTTGCTTTGTTATGCTTTCCAGCCCGAAGACTATCTCTTGAGAAACCAATGGGAAACTGCATCGACCAGAGCTACGACTCCCTCCTCTCGGGCCGGAAAACGTTGTTAGTAGCTTAAGGGCTGTGCTGAATCATCACCTTCTGCGTGCCTTACTTAGAACTTTGACTCAACTGCCTAAAAAATATTTGTGGTACTTTTAAACTAACCAGCAAACCTTACGATGACTTTTTTTTGTTTTTACCGCGTGTACATTATGTTTTGACTGCCTGTAACCTTTAGAAGCACCTGAAAGTTATACTTAGTTTCTGTGCACTTTTGCTTCATAAGTGTGTTACATGGCTTGTGATACGTGACCGAAATATCAGAACGTGTGCTCTCCACTTACATTGTGACCCGTTGCGTCCAGCATTAGACGGATCGCCAGTACAAACTGTCACCAAGATTACTTCGAAGCGGCTGAAATGTTTTGAGAAATGAGCCGAATAAAACGAATTGCATCGAGGCGGTAGTGCGTTGTGGGGTTTCTTCTCTTTAAGTACCGTAAAGCATCACAGTTAGGTTTTCGAGTGCTACGTTTTTCTTGTCATTAAATCGCTTTTGGCCGGCCCCAACATGGCTCCCGTAAGATTCAATACACTGGGAATGTTCCTTATTCTTGAGCTGTTTTCCACACTGCTGAACATATTGAAGCTTGTGCTCACTACAGCTGCCCATGCTGCATTTTTCATTACGCTGCTTTAGGTTTACAATTACGATCTTTTTCTTTATTAGCCTAAATTACATGATGAGTATTTTAGTAGGCGTTTCTAAGGCTGTGATTAGCCTGCACATTTGCCCGTGTTGCACCTTCGTCACTAGACAACACTTCGGAGTGTCTTTAGCCGTTTGGGCATAGTAAATACATGTATGAATATAACAAGCGAAGTTCCCTGGATGAGCTGATTATTCTATCGCGCGCGTGTGTGTGTGTTTGTGTGTGTGCTTAGATGTTATCGGAACGTGCAAAGGTCCAAAATAAATGTTATTGTCTGGCTTGAGTATATCTTGGCACACGAAGAATCAGCCTGTAATATGCTTTAACGTGGCCTATCACACCCTGGAAAATGTGTCTGGTTTTTTCCATTAAAACGAACCTCTGCCTATTGAAAATTATCGTATAGTGATCGACTCCGGCAAAGATCTGTTCTGGTGGGTACAAGTATAACCATCACTGAAGCATTAATTCCGCTGCCGAGCCAACTTTAAAAAATCGCAGCATATCCACAGGGTGAATGATGGACAGTGGGGCGAAGCATCCGTCCGTCTGTGTGACCGTCCCTGCGTTCGTCCATGCGTCCGTCTATCCTTCCGTGCAGCCATCCGTGCGTCCGTCCATGCATCTGTCTGTGTGTCCGTTCGTCCATCTAGTCGACACTCCAAGTACCACCATCTCGCATCTTTTCATCATATATTCCGCATATAGAAGCACCGCCATCCAGCGGACATTGGCACACGCACACTTTCTTACGGCTTGCGCTCCTTGTCTACTTTCCACCTTTAACCACCTCGAGTTCATGGTATATACTAGTTCACTGTATTCATGGCACTGCGGCCCAACGCTCGCTAAACCTTTCTAAAACCAAGGAGGTTACGCCCAGCGAGTATAACCTAGCAACCCTTTCTTGTCAGATAGTGCTCAATGTACATGCCAATGGCTGCTAATTGGGAATGAGAGACAGGAAAATTCGGCTTTTAGGTAACGCGCACGCTTCGAATTTTTGATTGTTCAACAACGCACAGGAGAAATCTCCCACCGGCACCACCTTGCAGGTCAAAGTGTAAGACTGGTTACGCACTACGACTACAACGAGGGACTAACGGTTGCCGCTTTGAGGAGCTTCGCCCCTAAAACACTCGCGGCAGAGATTCCTGCCCGAAATCTCACAGAGTGCCAAAGCCTTGAGAAACACCGCGACGCGTTTTTTTTTCCGTATGCAGACATTATTCATTGTAGATGCGCCCAGGAATGATATTGTGATAGTAGCAGCGCTTAGTTTTTACATCATATTGTTACGGTGCATCATCGACAGGAGCAAGCGTGGCACTTAGCGAAGATGAAGAAGACGCCTGTGCGTTAGGCGCTTGCACGAGAGGGCAACTCAGACATCTTGTTCGGCTGCCGACTCTCGGTGGACGCTGTCCTGTAAGCCAAGACCTCGCTCCGTCACATTTGGTGGAGGTGCTGGGTAACCGCCTCGCAACGGAACTTCGCAGCGGCCGATGTTTGAAGGGTCATTCCACAACGATGACGGAGAGTACGGCGTCTGCATCTGCTCCTGGTGTTCCTGCGGCCGGAGATGATGCGGTAACTACATCTCCTTCTGCGACCACAACCTTTGTGCTCGAACCCCCCGCGGGATCCTGGCACGTTCAGCGGTTCCGGCGATCCAGATGAAGTTGACGTTGAAGATTGGCTGGCAGAGTACGAACGTGTGAGTACTCGATACCGATGGGGCCCGACTCTTATGCTGGCAAACCTGTTATTTTATCTTAGGGGAACCGCCAAATCGTGGTATGAAAACCATGAAACAGAACTTGTGAGTTGGGCAGTGTGCAGGGAGAAAATGCTAGACCTGTTCGGAAAGCCGATTGGAAGAAAAATGGCCGCGAACAAAATGCTCGCGTCTCGGGCGCAGACCTCGACCGAGTCTTACGTCCCCTATATAGAAGATGTGTTCTCGTTGTGTCGCAAAGCCAATGCCGATATGCCGGAGGCTGACAAGGTCGGGCATATTCTTAAGGGGATTGCGGATGACGCATTCAACCTCCTCATCTGCAAAAATTTTTCTACAGTGGACGCCATTATAAAAGAATGTCGGCGCTTTGAGCAAGCGAAGAGCCGGCGGATTAACAGCGTGTTCACCCGCCTTCCGAATACGGCTGCAACATCATCTTGCGAAGACCGTGCAAGAACACAGCCACCACCTCTAGATTCATCGGATCAGGTGACCCGAATTGTACGGCGCGAACTTGAAGCCATTGCCTCTGCTCCGGCTCACACCACTGCAAGTGACACCACCCCACTCACTGCTAACATGGTTCAAGCCATCGTCCGCCAAGAACTCGCCAGCATAGGTATTCCCTCGGTGGGCGCTTTGCCCAGCCCGCAGCGAGCTTCATGGCGTCCACCCTCGTCCTATCGCGAGCAGCAGTTCACGGCCCGATCTCGCGACCCTGCGGCGTGGAGAACCGTCGACAATCGACCAATATGTTTTCATTGCCACCGTATCGGTCATGTCGTCCGTTACTGCAATTACCGCTGGTCCTCGCCACCTCGGACTTCATCTCAACCTCACTACCGACAGGACAGCACCCGCTTCGCGTCTGCCGTGCAGCCTTCTCCGCAAAACAACTACCGAAGGTTCAACAGCCGATCTCCGTCACCGCATGGTCATCAGTCGCGTTCGCCTCCAGGACGTCGCCAGTCGTCTCGCTCACCGCAGACTCACAGGCCGTCATCTCCATTCAACCCCGCTCCTGCCTACCCGGAAAACTAAACGGTGCAGCGCCCGGAGGTGACGCTGCATCTTCGACTCCCTCCACAAATCCTCTCTTGACGCTTCCGACGAGACAAAATTTGTTAGACGTTGCCGTTGACGGTGTGCCTATTTCTGCCCTTATAGATACTGGAGCGCACATTTCTGTAATGAGTGCGAACCTTCGCCGACGCCTACATAAAGTGCTCACGCCTGCCGCTTCCCACAAACTTCGTGTCGCTGATGGGAGGACCCCTGATGTTCAAGGGATGTGCACGGCCCGTGTGTCCATTGCTGGTCATCCTACATTAGTTCAGTTTGCCGTCATTGAAATGTGTCCCCATGACCTAATACTTGGTTTGGACTTCCTGTCACGTCATTCTGCGCTCATTGATTGTGCCACTGGTGCTCTTCAGCTTGAACTGCCGCAGTTTGCCGATTTTCCAGCAGACTATTTTCCCCGTTTACGCTCTCGTCACCACGTTCGCTTGCCTCCGCAAGCTGCTACATATGTCACTTTGTCGTGCTCACGTCATGTGCCCGACGGTGACTACCTCGTCACTCCTATAGTCGACGTACTGATGGCCCGAGACGTCGCCCTTGCTCACACTGTTGTCGCCGTCACTAATAATACAGTGGTTATACCCCTACTCAACGTGAGTCTCTTGACTCAAGTTATTCCGCAAGACATGTCTTTGGCCACCCTATCTCCACTTGACAGCTGCAACGTTACTGGTTTGGACACCGATACTACATCCCCCTGTCTTGGCCGCAATTACACTCTGCCTGCAGATGACATTAACAAGATGATTGCTCCCGACCTCACTGCAGTGCAAGCTGCCAGCCTCCGTAGTCTGCTAACATCATATAGAGACGTTTTCGACTTTGACCACCGCTCTCTCAGCCAAACAACTGCAGTGACTCACCGGATCAACACTGGTAATGCTAGTCCTATACGGCGGCGTCCATATCGCGTATCTCACAAGGAACGCCAAGTAATTCAAAATGAAGTGGATAAAATGATTACTAAAGACGTAATAGAACCCTCATCCAGCCCCTGGGCCTCCCCAGTCGTGCTCGTTCAGAAGAAAGATGGCAGCTGGCGCTTTTGCGTGGACTATCGCCATTTAAACAAAGTGACCCACAAAGATGTCTACCCTTTGCCACGGATTGATGACGCCCTCGATTGCCTCCATGGTGCCCAATACTTTTCGTCTATTGACCTTTGATCCGGCTATTGGCAAATTTCCGTCGACCCCATGGATCGTGAAAAAACCGCTTTCGTTACGCCCGACGGCCTCTACCAGTTCAAAGTCATGCCGTTTGGACTGTGTAATGCGCCGGCAACTTTCGAGCGCATGATGGACTCCCTTCTCCGAGGATATAAGTGGTCCATCTGCTTATGTTATTTAGACGATGTCATCGTCTTTTCGCCCACCTTTGACAGCCATATAACACGTTTGTCAGCTGTTCTGGATGTTTTTCGAAGAGCTGCTCTCCAGCTCAATTCTGTAAAATGCCATTTCGGACGTCGCCAAATCACCATACTCGGCCACCTTGTCAGTGCCGATGGTGTTCAACCAGATCCCGAAAAGGTGCGAGCAGTACAACAATTTACTGAACCACGCTCAACCAAGGACGTCCGAAGTTTTGTAGGGCTATGTTCCTATTTTCGTCGATTTGTCCGCAACTTCGCCGACATCGCTCGACCGCTTACTGATCTCTTAAAGAAGGACGTTCCCTTCGCATGGGGTATAGAGCAAGCGGACGCCTTTTCGGCTCTTATCCATCTGCTGACTACGCCACCAGTACTGGCCCATTTCGACCCAGCATCACCTACAGAGCTTCGGACCGATGCCAGTGGCCATGGAATCGGAGCGGTCCTCGGCCAACGACTGCACGGGAAGGACCGCGTGATTGCTTACGCCAGTCGTCTTCTTTCACCTGCCGAACGGAAGTTCTCCATCACTGAGCGTGAATGCCTAGCTTTAGTGTGGGCCGTGGCGAAATTCAGGCCTTACCTGTATGGCCGAACTTTTTCCGTTGTTACGGACCATCACGCTCTTTGCTGGCTGTCATCGCTAAAGGACCCATCTGGACGTCTTGGTCGCTGGGCGCTCCGTCTGCAAGAATACTCATTCGTGGTCCACTACAAGTCGGGACGCCTCCACACAGACGCAGACTGTTTGTCACGTTATCCGGTTGAAACGCCCGACTTGACAGACCTTGATTCAGACCCCTGCGTTCTCTCCATCCACGCTTTGGGTGAAATCTCCACCGAACAACGACGTGACCCGTCGTTACTCTCTATTATCGAGCGTCTGACCTCTGCTCCGACAGACCCTTCCGTTCGCCTGTTCGGACTGCACGACAACATTCTGTACCGTCGCAGCTTCAACGCTGATGGCCCGGAATTACTACTCGTGCTTCCCCATCACCTGCGTACCAGCGTTCTTGAACAACTACATGACGTACCTACAGCCGGTCACCTAGGCGTCTCTCGTACCTACGATCGTGTGCGACGTCGCTTTTTCTGGCCCGGACTGTATCGTTCTGTGGTTCGCTATGTCACTGCTTGCGACCGCTGCCAACGCCGCAAGCGCCCCTCTGTGCTACCGTCTGGCCTCCTACAGCCCATTGACATACCAACGGAACCATTCTTCCGTGTTGGCCTTGACCTGCTGGGCCCGTTTCCTACGTCCACCTCCGGAAATAAATGGGTTGCAGTCGCCACAGACTACGCCACACGCTTTGCCATCACTAAAGCACTGCCGACAAGCTGTTCCACTGACATCGCTGACTTTCTCTTGTATGAAGTCATTCTTCATCACGGCGCTCCGCGGCAGCTGCTTACTGATCGAGGAAGGTACTTTCTTTCACGTGTTGTGGATGATATTCTCCGCGCCTGCTCCACTGAGCACAAGCTTACCACCGCTTATCATCCACAGACAAATGGATTGACCGAGCGTCTGAACCGAACGCTGACGCAGATGCTGTCAATGTACGTTTCGCCAGATCACCGTGACTGGGACAAAGCACTCCCCTTTGTCACGTTCGCGTACAATTCTTCACGGCACGACACAGCTAGTTATTCGCCGTTTTATTTGCTATTTGGCCGACATCCAGCATTACCATTTGACACGCTCCTTCCTTCGGCTGCCCCCTTGTCTACTGAGTACGCCAGCGATGTCGTTTCTCGAGCCCATGCAGCCCGTCAGCTTGTCCGTGATCGGCTGCACTTGTCGCAAGCGCAGCAAAAAGACCGCTATGACAGTCGCCACCAAAGCGTGCACTTCTCGCCGGGGTCTCTGGTACTTCTCTGGACACCAAACCGCCAAGTCGGCTTATCAGAGAAGCTACTATCACACTACCATGGCCCCTACAAAGTGTTACGACAACTTAGTGACGTGAGCTACGAGATCGCACCCCTAAACAATGCCTTTTCGACCACCTCACTCCAGACAGACGTTGTACACGTTTCCAGACTGAAACCGTATCACCCTCCTCGTTCGTCGCCGCCGTACTAAGCGCCGTGACGGCGCTTCCGCCGCAGGGGAGTGATGTTACGGTGCATCATCGACAGGAGCAAGCGTGGCACTTAGCGAAGATGAAGAAGACGCCTGTGCGTTAGGCGCTTGCACGAGAGGGCAACTCAGACATCTTGTTCGGCTGCCGACTCTCGGTGGACGCTGTCCTGTAAGCCAAGACCTCGCTCCGTCACAATATCATAGCAGAGTGCACAAAAAATAAGGTGGGGGAGAAGTGGGGGTGTTGTTCGAAAAATTTCTGGGGTGGGGTTGACCCTCCTCTCTTTTAAATACGCCACTGCAAGCGCTGTAAGCTCATATCGGTGAACAGAACGTTGGACGTTGACAATCTGAGAAGCGGCCAAGAGCAACGACTTTTACGCATGCATCATCGAAGATTCCAGCGCCATCGCTTCAGTGGTCGTGCATGTTGTACAAATAACTCCAACGCGTCGAGAACGTGACCGCATCAAAAGGTTTCATAAAACTATCTAAATCGTTCTCAGTCACTCGGACACTCGCTGCTCAAGGCAGCAGCTACATTGCCATGAGGTGGTAACATGAAAGAGGAGAGATAAGAGTGGGTGCAGCAATACAAATGATACAAATACGTGAGATCAACAGCTTTCAAAGCGTCGGCCAACTTAAAGACGCATCACTAATTCAAAAATACGACGTGACGCAGAATTCTAAACTCAAAATCCTTCATGAGACGTCGATTGGTCCGTGAAGAGTGGTCGTCCTTAAGCTGAAAGATGAACTAATCGAAAGAAGTTCATTTCACCGTTTGACTATTGGGCCAAATGGTAAATACGCTGCATGCACGGTGAGCGGTTACTGCACTCGTGCAGTTCTGCAAATCACCGAAACTTCGGGAACAGCAACGAATTTGTCAGGCGCACATGGGCGACGTGGCACGCTTGTAACTGTGCTTAATTACCTAGTGTAGCGTGTCTCATAGGGACAAATTTAATAAGCACATTATGCGAGCACACTGCAGTCGTCTGAAAACGGAATTATGTGCTGAAGACATCGCTTTGCGCTTGCGCACATTTTAGAACACCTATTCATAACTTGATTAGGCAGTGAAACAGCTTACGACCGTTGGTGCGTCAAATTCAACACTGCTCGCCACCCTTTCTAGCACATAAATACTTCTGTAAGAAAGAATTGTTATCGCATTAACCTCGTTCATAAGCATGTGTTATTCAGGAAAGGCCACGAAGTCCTTGAACAAGCCTAAATGTTTACTTCTTGTGCAACTACGACGCTGAAATCAAGAAACAAGCGTAGAGGTCTTGCAAGATGGCCGACGAGAATATTTTGTTACAAAATTAAGGCAAAAGTGGCTAAGCTGTCAATTGCCGTCAATCGGAGGAGTTGACAACGACTTCGCGGGAATCAATTTCGGGCTCCATCAAGCGCCTTGTGTACACATATTTATGGTTCCATAATCTGGCTCTTCATTCAACATACGTTAAATCGAATTTCGTACATCCAATTGAATCATAATACCACCTACGAATTCGCGCACGTGCAACTCACGAGAGCGTTCCAGAGGTACAAGCGGCTGTCGATCGCAACGGCACCAATCCAGCAGAGTGATAAGTATTCGTAAAAAAAAGTTAATGCAAGACAACGCACAAACACTCGTAAAACATTGCGACTCAGATGACTATTGGGGCATCTTGCTTTAGAATAAAAAGTCGTATATTCACTAGATATAAAATTAATTCGTCTTGTTCTTTCCTTCGTCTCCCGATGAAATACACGCGTTGTCTGAGTTCAACCGCAAACCTCATGCGTTGTCGTACAACGGTAAATGGAAAGCTTGTTCTTTTTTTTTTCGCACGCACGCAATGCAACATATGCAATGAATTTCATATGTTGCATTGCATATATGCATCCCATATGTTGCACCGCAATGCAACATTTAAGAAAAACAGTGAAAGGTAACGGTTAAAACAGCTTTTTTTCCCTATCGAATTAGTACTCGATTCTGCTCAACTACCCCGGTTTCGGCAGTCGCCATAGTTCGGGTCTCGCGCGCGAGCATCGTCGTTGTACCACGATGAAAGTCCTCGACAGCACGTGCTTTAAGTTGATATTTTTCCAAGAAAACGGGTTGGTGGGGTGCAGTGACGCCAAGTGTCACGCTGTCATTTGCCGGATCACTGACGGGCCGGTGCACTCACTGGCGCTGCCTGGCGGGTAAAGCACAGTAACTACCCTTATACAGGTCGGCATTGCGCCGCATAGCAAGGAAGCTACCTGTTAAAATCACGTGATTCCATGCTCATATTTACAAGAAAAGAACGGCTAATCGCCCAGCAGATGGAAAAAACGGGCTAAGAGAAAAAAAAAGAAGAAAGGCCTAACACACAGCAGAACGCGCAAGTCTTTCCCTGGTGAGTTCGGATACGATGATGCTGGGGCTAAGTGTTTTTGATTACAGCCCGCACCGGTCCTTCCTCAGTTGAAAACTGGGGAATGACTTCTTAGGGACTTTAAGAAAGTTTAGTACCCACCTATGCACCGGTAAGCTTTCTGCGCTGCGGCACTAAAATGCTCCGCAACGGATTTCAGCACACAGGCGCTCGGGCCTGCCACGGAAAAACAGCCTGGTATTACGCGAGCTTGCAACAGCGTGCAAATCTCACAATACTCGCTCAGCAAACGCCGGGACTACAAATTTGCGCAGATGCGAACTATTGCGTGTAGGGCGTGCCACGGGGTGTCTATACTGTTCTATTCGCCAGTGCCGGTTTGTTTCCCCCTGGACATTTGACGTCACTTCCGTGCATACGTTTTGCTAGACATTGAGATGCGATAAGGGCTCTCTTGAGTTTTCCTTGCTCAGTGCGTTTTACAACTGGGAAGACTGCACAAATGAAGCGGTTCTTCAAATAAGGGGAGTCTTCTCAAAAACATTTAGCCGCTCGCGTTGTCCAGAATGCACAAACGGCTAATAACTTGATTGATAATAGAATGGAGTGAGCATTGACTACATATAGAAGAGTAGATACGTAAAACACCAAGTATGAATCGTTACCGATTTTTAAACGCCTCGTGCACGTTACATCACGGGCATGCACCACTGTTTGTTTTCATTTATTTTATCAAAATGACACCCATTCCTGCTAGATCTATTATTAAGAACGTGAGTAGCACCTCACTCAGCACGTATTCCTTTAAGTACTTCTGGCAGGGTAGTGAGTGCCAATGCGTCGGCTGCGTTCAGGAAAAACAGTGTCTGTTGCTCTGAAGAAGACGCGTCTCCGTGCGCGTCGGCCATCGGGGCGCTTTTCAACCTCACTCTCGACATTCGGCAAGCTGAAGGTGGACGAAAGTCGCATCATTTCACCCTCCAAGGCCCCATCAACGCCGTGCAAAAAAAAATAGTTACGACCGAAGTTTCCGTCCCCAAAGCAAGAAGGAAGGGTTCATCTCTGCCATAGGTCGACGCCAAACTCGACACGAAGCTTCCGTAGGAACCTTTAGCATTACGGAGAGCAATGACGTACGTGGATGTACTGTGTTTGCACCTTTCAAGGGTGCCGCAACACGACCTGGGACGCCTGGACGAGCCGGGTCTCCCTAGCCTTCCAAGGCTCGGCGACAAAACTGTAACACAGGCCGTCATCTCTGTTCGTGTGCTTATGCAATCCATGACAGATATGTACGCGCGTCTGCACTTCGCAGCCTACTTGTACAGCATTCTGGCCCATATGGGCATCATACGGCCCTGGGCGCTCTATCTCGTGGGCCAGGTGAAGGACCGCAGTGACGTCGTCGGGGACATCCTGAAGAAAATGCGGCGCGGCTCGCTTGCTGGATTTCGGGCCGACCGGTCGTGCGCTCGCGCGCTCCGCGCGCTTGCGATCTCCCGCGTCATCGTGGCTCTGGCCGACTGGACTCGCCCTACGTCATCTCCTGCCGCCGACGACCTTCCACCTCCGACGACAGTGCAGCTCTGACTTACTGGACTTGTTCTACGCCATCCACCGACGCCGAAAGGAGCTCTCGCAGGTGCGCCCCGTCCTCGGACTCCAGTGACCGTGCTCCATCTTTCCTATCTCTTCTATCCCCTCGGTTTGTCCTCGCTCGCTGTGGCTTACCACCACACGTCTCTTCTTCTCTTCTCCTTCTTCGGCTTTCCCACATCTTTACTCCTATCCTTTTTATCCCTCCTCACCCCCATCCCTCGTGAGCTACTGTGGCGGTGTCGCTCATTGAAGCAGACAATAACGGGGCTCGCTTTTCTCTTCTTTTCTCTCTTTTAATAGCCACTCCGAAAATGCGGCGCACCAATGTGTTCGGCGCGTTCACAAAGGCGACGGAAAACGTCTATTGCAGTTGCCTGCTCGTCGCCGATGACGGTGGAGGCCATGACTACAAGCCTCACTTGTTCGCCACCTGGCGTACAGAGCCTTTCATAGCAGTTCACGAATCGCCCGAGGGACAGTCACCGTCACTCGCAAGCGCCCTCCGACTGGTATTCGGCCCACATATGGAATCCTTCCGTTGCGGCGTTTACCAAGACCTGATGTCGGCGCATGCTGTGGTCGCCCGGTTGTTCCCGTGATGCCGTTGCCAGCTCCCGTGCATGGAGAACGAGGAAACGATTGTCTTCATTTTGGCCTGTGATCTTATTCCGTAAGTCAACTTTCTAAGTTGTTTAGCTTTCCTTTCTAAATCCAGCGCAGTTGCTCTGCCATCGGTAAATTTAAGCCCACGATCCTTGCAACCAACACTGAAATGAACAGGTATCCGTCCTGCCTTCTATAGGAACCGCGTATATATAGCTACATAATTTAAGCACCTACCCATTTAAGCACATGATCAAAAAAAAAACTGACAGGTGCCCGCCGTGTCATGCGGGGGAACTACGTATCATGACTGTTAATTTTTATTTAAGCAGTTATCCATGTGCCATTGGTTAAGCAATCCTGACTTGAAGCATTGTTAGGCATGGAAAATTTTCTGATGCGGTTTTGTTTTGATGACGTATTCACTCGTATGTAGATGAACAGGAACGCTAAAAAGGAAGCACTCTCCTAACTGTCCTTCGTCGGAAAAAAGCTCTGGTGACGGTGCTTGTGCAAATTAATCCTTCAAGCTGAGTCATTAATTGCTGGACCCATAACAATGCTTGTAAACCCAATACGTCTTGCTGTGTGCCCTCAGTGTTACCACTGCTAACTATTCAATGTCGTTGATTTGTAGCAATTCATTTTAATCGCAATGAAGAAATGTTTCATTACTTCTCTGCTTTGCAGCACCAAGACAGTGGCCTTCGACAGACTAGCGTTTTTGCTAAGACCACTCCACTAAGTAAAACACCAGACCATCGATCATCGAAGCCAAGAAAGCTCCTGATAAGTACCACGCCTGTTCGAGATACTGAGAAGAAGGCGAAAGGCGTATTCGAAGTGTCTGTGTTGAACAGGCATTTATTCGACGTCTCATTTTTAATCCAATTTTTTTTACGTTACTTTTAGCCCGATACGTCTTAAATATTCTGCAGCCCGCTTCTTTGAGACTCCCCTTTAAGGGTTAGTGCCAGCCAGGCGGAGGACATGACCCTAAGCTCACTCTTCACAATGTGTAGTCACCTGCGTCACGAGACATCTTTTTCACTTCTTAGCTCTGTGACATTGTCTCGACGGAGAGGCCGAAAGTTGTCCACGTATGTGTCAATGTCACCCGACGCAAGCGGCCACAATAGGACCTCTGCTTTTGGTATCTAATGAAAGACGACAGATCACGGCATCGATTAGCCGATTACAAGAACTCAGATGCTCTGGCGCTTTAATAAAGTTCTTTGTATGCATGTATGCGCTCGTGTTTTGTGGTACGTTTGCTTTTCAACCGTACCTGTTCGGGTCAAATGCCTTCAAATATTATCAAATATTATTATTGCTAGGGTGGCACATTTTCAGATTTCAGTGTACGTGCTTGACGCCCCCGGGCATGCGTATAGCTGAATAACTTGCGTAATGCATCGCAACATCCCAGCTCGGGCGATAATTAGCGCGGTATCCCGTACAGGGATGCCACCTCATCAGTGACGTTGCATATATACTTGCAGACCAGCCCAAACCTCTCATGCCCGAAACAGCAAGTCTTCCAGAAAGTAGGACGCGACAAAGAGTTTTTAGCCGGGAAACATGCACTAATACTTTGGATTTAACGTCCCAAAAACCGCAACATGATAATGTTGTGCTCCGGGGTGCTATGCAGGATCGGCCGAGTTACGAGAAACTATGGATTTTCGAGCACTGGCGACGACCCCTTTTGAACGGGCCAACAGTATACGCAAGTCAAATCCACCCGTCAGCACGCTGCGTTTGATTGGTTACGACGGAACTAGTCATCGGGCCAAGGACGGTCGACGAAGTTCGGCGGTGTTTTCAAACCAGATACATCTTTCGTTTGTTCGTCGCTGCACTGAGTGCAGAAGTGCACCCATGCAATAAAAGTGCCAGAAACTTTTCGTGATGATATTTATAGAGGCACGGGGCGTTTATATTTACTTTGAAGCTTTCAATGCCTGCGCTAAGTCTGTTTCAGAATAATCAGCACGGTGGCCTCCACACTGTAAACAGAAATAAGCCGAAATGGGAGTAAATGACCTTGTCCTCTAGCGCACACCCAGATGGGAGTTTTAAAAAACCCGTCTCTGGGAGTAAAGAATTTACTCCCCATCAGAAGGGGGTTTTCGCATGGTGTCAGGGGGGTTTTTATTTACATCCATAGGGGAACTTTTTCAGGTCAGTATGGGAGTAAATTTTTTGCATCGACCGAGAAAAAAAATTACGTCAGCAGCCGTACCATGCGCAAGCGTAACTTTAATTACATTACATTTATTACGCACAACAATGATTACAGTACACAAACATTATCACAACGTTCACGTAATATCACAACACTCGCACTCACCACAGCTTGCCACACGCAGTACACACCTACCATATAGTCACCGAGTATATATAGGCACCACATTCTGACCTCCCGTAGCCCAGGTTAAAGCCTTTTTGTTTCTAATAATTAAGCAATAAATACGCACGGCGTAAGTATGAACTTGCGGTGGTCTGATGTAAGCACTTCAACACACATGCCTTTTATCCTAATCCTGCCTAATATTTAATATTTTTTTACTATAACGAAAAAGTTTTATCAGTTGACGCTCTGTCGTACAGGCTGAATTCGCATCAGCAGTGCTGCTTGTGGACCCGTAAAATGCTCTGAATCATACACAAAGTGCGCGCGGTCTTGAATGAACACATTAACGAGGCACATTCAGCAGCTCCAGCGATGAACCGAGGTAGACCGCCGCTACCGCGTTCGACGACTAGGCCTCACTCACGAGTACGGCACGGTGATTCGATGAATGACAGCTGGCGATCACAAAATGCTTGCTGATGTGCAGTTTACGTCTCGTTTTTCCCATGCACAGAAATAGGTGTCCGCTATCCACGCAGTTTAAGCTACGGAGCGATAGACTTAAACGAATGAGACGGTTCGCAGTCGCTGTTCCCGTTGCTCGCATGCCTTGCATGTATAGCTCGCAGAGCTCGCCACGGCGGCCGGTGCGCAGTGCGAGCTCGATACGATGCCGGCTTGATACCGACGCCATAGCGAGGCCTTCCTACCGCTTAGATGTTGCAGCCGGTGAAATACCGGTGACACTCCGAGAAGCCACTATCGGAGGAGACGGGGCTAGCGCGTCGCCGGCGCAACTCTCAGACCGGTTGCCGGCCAGCCTGCCGTAGTCGAGCGAAGCCTACTTCGAACCGCTTCGAAGTTTTACGGTGCAATCGCTGACGATCGTACTCCGCTTCGTTCGGCGCTCGCCTTGTAGTTAGTCATTGACAGCTGCGGTCGCAAGGCGCAGAAGACTGTTATACATCCCAGCAGCCTTCATTTTTTGTGAAACACATTCTTTGCATCGCCGGTGGTCGGTGCTAGCTCGTAGCGCTTGCCGCGGTGGCCAGCGCACAGTGCGAGTTCGATACGATGCCGGCTTGATACCGACGGCATAGCGAGGCCTTCTTACCACTTAGATGTTACAGCCGGTGAAATACCGGTGACACTCCGAGAAGCCACTATTGGCAGAGACGGGGCGAGCGCGTCGCCGGCGCAACTCTCAGACCGGTTGCCGGCCAGCCTGCCGTAGTCGAGCGAAGCCTACTTCAGACCACTTCGAAGTTTTTGATGGTGAAACTCCAGGAGCAGCCGCTGACGATCGTAACAGCTTACTTTTGCTACCATTAATTTATTCTTCGAAGTTTTTTGTTACTCGGCCCTTTGAAGCGTGGCATTCCGAACGTTTCGTTGAGGAATCGGACCGATGTGCAGCGTGGTTTAAGGTGCGAAATATATTGAAATGTTCCCACTAAATACCAACCTGTCGTTGCTATTCTTCGCTGCACTTATAATTTCGTTGCCTGTTGACAGATGCTTACACGGTTAGCCACACAAATCACATGTGTTTCACACCGACGTGCAAACATATGCCCGTACAGACACATACACACACACACACACACACACACACACGCACGCACGCACGCACGCACACACACACACACACACACACACACACACACACACACACACACACACGTCACGCCCAAAGAGGTTTTTAAAGCTCCTGTAGGGAGTTTGTAACCACGTGATCTGAAACTCCCTGGGGAGTTTAACAAGGTCATGTCGTTCATAAACTCTGTGATTAAGGAGGGGGCGTTTTACGATGACATCTGCCGAGTTCACTCCCTACCAGGGAGTAAATAATTGGGGCAGGGGAGTTTTGTGGGCTCATGTGCTGGAGAAACTCCCATTTCGGCTAACTTTTGTTTACAGTGCAAGATTAGCGCCGGCAGAGCGTCTTATACAACATCGCGACCACACCTAAGCCCGAGGCCACGTGGTAATTATCACGGTCAGCCAATACATTCTATCACGCTGCTCGGCTGGTGCGCGTATTCTTTGTCCCCTAGCACGTGCGGCCGGCTAATTAGGTATTTGCCAGGACATTATACTTGGCTAGATAGGCCAGCGCATGTTATGACCAAGCTAATTACGCCAAGTCATGGGAAGGCCGAGGCAAGGGCATTACCTTGACTCGGTCATGGTAAGAGATTCAACAGTTGGCTACGATAAAAATTTGTCCCTAGATTACTAAAAGGGAGCCTGCTTACCCGAAAGGGCGAAGCAGACAGCGTGATATGAACATGTCTTAATGTTATTTATTCACCCATACTGCAGTCTCAGTTTTTTGAGACAAAACAGGTGTAAATACAGATGTTCAGCAACTCGAAGGAACACAACTTAACAAAATGCACGTTTACACAATTTTGTTTTTCAAACTCCTCAGCACCGAGTCTGCGTACAGACTTGATCAGGCTTATTTCATAAATCCACGTTCCGCACTGAAAAAAGAAAAGAACATATTTCAGAATATATCTAACGGGGAAAATATTTAGAGGATTTTTAAAACGATAAGTGCACGAGCTGGTTGGCATGTATGCATATTTAGTATATTTCCAATGCGTATATATTTGTTCACACGAAGTAAACGCTCATGTTGTAACGCCGTTCCGTCCTGTCGTCTTTCTTCTCTCGTTCAGCCGTGCTGTTTTTTTACGAAAAAAATTTAGGCGATAAATTAGCCGGGTATGGTGTGCAGAAAGTGCAATAAAGGATATGAGTGCTAGAACACTCGATCTGGTGTGGACAATCATATGCAGGAGGATGACACAATTGCGAGTTCGCCGATGTTCGAGAAGGGCCGCACTGATAAAACATGCGCGTAAGAAGTGAGCAAGACACGCTGGTCAAAGAGAAAAAAAAATAGAAGTCTTGTTACTCTTTTTTCAACGGATTTTAACACACATATCTATGTCATGTCTGTGTTAGGTGACCAAACAACCGACGAATATTTGAGTATGGTCAAAACCGTACGCGCTGTCAGTCCGCATTTTTTTTTCTCGGGTTGCTCATAGCGTGCGCCCGGGATACGAGTTTTAGAAGAGTTCGTTGCGGATTGTTTCGACGTGCTGTGCCATTTCAAATATGTAGCGAGAGTTACACCAGTGTATTCAAATTCCGTAGGTGTACTAGACTTACATGGTCATTATATATATATATATATATATATATATATATATATATATATATATATATATATATATATATATATATATATATATATATATATATATATATATATATATATATATATATATATATATATATATGAAAAATTAAGAAGCTGTTTCTTAATTGAAGAAATCGTGACTATACAGTCTTTTTAAGTTCATATATATTTGTCATGTTTCATTTCGGTCACAAAACAGCGAAATAAGCCTATTCAGCGCATTTTGATCCCGCGAATTATAGATGGCTTTACAGATAACGCAGTCATCTGCATACGATAGATAACTCAGCCATCTGAACACATGCAGTATCATCTGCATACATTATAAGTTCAATTTGAGTGCTATATAGCGATAATTTTTGCTTCGTCATTTATAAAAATAATAAACAAAATCGGCCCAAGCACCGAGCCTTGAGGTGTACCTGATGCGATCGGTACGTAAGACTATACTTCACGTGGTTAAACGTAACAAGTTTCGAGCACGACCACATCTGCTATCCAATAAACCAGCATGTTGTCGCAAAAAAAAAAGAAATCTGAAGAAGCTAAAATTTCGGCATAGAAAACTATGCGAGAGGCTTCAGAATAATCAATAAATATGGCATCAGTCTTCGGTCGTTAGGAAAGAAGCAATGCCGTGTGTGAATTCAAGCAACTGTGTCGCAGTAGAATAGCCAGCACGAAAACCGTGCTGTGATCGGTAAAGTTTATTGTGTGCGTTCAGGTACTCTAACACGTATTTGTCAGTGACACGTTCCAAAAGTTTGGAGCTGGTAAAGAGCAAAAATATTGGCTTGTAATTTGATATTTGATTGTTTCCGGAGTCAAATGCGGGCACAACGTTTGCTAATTTCCATGGCTAGGGTTACTGCAGAAATTATTGATTTTTTCAAATATTAGAGTAACATAATTAGCACACCACCCTGAATATCACTAAATCAATAAAGGTGGCGTTATTCGTCTACGAGTATAAGACGCAGCTTCGTAGGAAGAACATTCTGTGGCAAAACAAATTCTCGGATGTGGTTACATAAACGAGTTTACGTATAAGGAGTACGGGCGCCCACACCTCGGGCTGTTCAACGAGTCTTTTCTTATTCTCGTATCTCGTGCCTTGAATCGACAAGGTCGTGAAACATGGAATGCATCTACGTAGAACTGTTTGCAGTGTGTTCAAGATGCAAAACGGTAAAGTTAGCATCCTATATATAGTAAGGTGGCAACAAAACCAACCCGCGATATAGACGATAACAGACAGATCTTAAACTTGCATATTCTGTCGACTTAAAATTTCCCATTTGAAATGCCCCCAAACAACCTCTGAAAGTGCGAAGAACGAACGCGTTATTTTCCCCCGCGTTTCCCACTCTTGCCGCGCAATTTGCGATTGATTGACTTATTGATTGATCGATATGTGGGGTTTAACGTCCCAAAACCACCATATGATTATGAGAGACGCCGTAAGTGCAGGGGCTCCGGAAATTTCGTCCACCTGCGGTTCTTTCACGCGCACCCAAATCTGAGCACACGGGCTTACAGCATTCCCGCCTCCATCGGAAATACAGCCGCCGCAGCCAAGATTTGATCCCGTGACCTGCGGGTTAGCACCTTAGCCACTAGACCACCACGGCGGGGTTTCGCTAAATTTGTGACGCCAGCGGTTTGTTCACCTGACGTCAGGATGAAGTGGGCTTTGGATTGGTCGGTACACGAGACATGTCTGTTGTCAATCGTCGCCTACCTTTCGTTATCACGCTGTTGCGTGCCTGTTCCACATTTCCTCGCATCACTGTCGTGTGCGAAAAACTGATCTCACTTTGTTTTTTGTTGATTCGTGACTGCGCAAGCGGAGGCACCAGCGTCACGGTAGTCGAAAAGCGCGAAATCCTGACTGGCCCAAGGCTAATTGCGGACACTCGAAGTGCTTTATGAACAAGCGAGTGGCGAGCAGGAGATATCATTTGTAGTAAGGGTAGTGAAGGCGATAAATAAAACTAACGTCTTCCTTTTAAACTGGGTGCGCCATAAAAGACTTCGCCACGTGACGCTACAATTCTGGGTCGGCTGTGGGTCCGGGCGTAACCCTTTACCAACTCATTCAGATATCGCATTGGTATGACTGACTCATCCAAGAATGACAAGTGCAACTGTGAAGAAACTTGACTGTCGTCATCCTGTGCCACCGTCCTGACTTGGAACAAGATTGGCGGACTCTCCAGTGTACCTTGAGGAGAGTGGATGATCGTCCCTTTACTAAGGAGAGGATCTTGGGTACATGGTCTTCAAGTACATCAGCCCAGAAAGCCACACGAATTCTACAATTCTGCCAGGCAACATCACTGAGAAACCCCCTGCGAAACCCTGTAGTATGTGGTGGTGGTGGTAGTGGGAGTAGTTAGAAAAGGAGAAAGGCATCTAATTTCTGCAGCCCGGTCGGGAGCACGGCGCAATGCCTGTATGTGTGGTGTGCAATGTGCATCTATCTATCTATCTATCTATCTATCTATCTATCTATCTATCTATCTATCTATCTATCTATCTATCTATCTATCTATCTATCTATCTATCTATCTATCTATCTATCTATCTATCTATCTATCTATCTATCTATCTATCTATCTATCTATCTATCTATCTATCTATCTATCTATCTATCTATCTATCTATCTATCCCTCTTTTCCCACCGCGGTGGTCTAGTGGCTAAGGTACTCGGCTGCTGACCCGCAGGTCGCGAGTTCGAATCCCGGCTGCGGCGGCTGCATTTCCGATGGAGGCGGAAATGTTGTAGGCCCGTGTGCTCAGATTTGGTTGCACGTTAAAGAACCCCGGGTGGTCAAACTTACCGGAGCTCTCCGCTACGGCGTCTCTCATAATCATATGGTGGTTTCGGGACGTTAAACCTCACAAATCAATCAATCAAGTAATATATCCCTCGCTCTCATATCGCACCAGCAGCGACACGATGCGTCACCATATCGAAGCGAAGAAAGATTCCAAAGCTTGTTACACGCGCAGCAGAGTTCCATGCAGGCTGTGCATGCATGCATGCATGCATCTAGGCGTTTCGCGTACGAGATTGCAACTGTGATGAAGCGAGTCTTGAGTGTCACCGATGCCTCGAGACACGTCGTTAGAGGACATGCTAAAAACGTGTGTGTCTCACCTAATTTGCGATACCTGCCAAATAAAACCAACTGCGGAAGCTATTAAGCAAAGGGGGCCGGGGTAGACGCATGCCCCGTTCCATGAAGAAAAAGTTGGCAAATCCATCGTAGTGCTTTTTATTTAGGCACACCTGCAAAGCAGACACATTTAAACTTCAGAATGATTGTCCGATGCTGTAGAATATAATATGGAGAGACGTGAGTCATTAGTAAGTCGATTTTTGTAACAAATACACTTTTTAGATAAAGTATAGAATATCTTTGTCAGTTTTTACTGTTTATATATCGGTGGGGTGGATCATTCGTTGCTGAAACTTATCTGTTTAAAATGAGCCTGCCCCGCCGCGGTGGTCTAGTGGCTAAGGTACTCGGCTGCTGAACCGCAGGCCGCGGGATCAAATCCCGGCAGCGGCGTGATTTGATCCGATGGAGGCAAAAATGTTGTAGACCCAATTGCTCAGATTTGGGTGCACGTTAAAGAACCCCAGGTGGTAGAAATTTCTGGAGCCCTCCACTATGGCGTCTCTCATAATCATATGGTGGTGTTGGGACGTTAAACTCCACATATCAATCAAATCATCAATAAGAATAGGCTCACAGCAGGTACATGGCGATACGATGGCTTTTTGTGAAATTGCGAACCTTTTCTTAGCCACCAAAAGTATGAGATCCCATACGAATCTCATAAAAGGAGCTCTATCCCATAAGCTGCTGCATCCGTAAATTCTTTTAGAAACAACGCTGTGCTGTTTTAGGAGTGGGTAGAAAGAACTAAATCACAGATTCGCAGGTATGCAGTCAGAATGCACTAATCTTATTGCTTACTTACACACCAAGTTCGACCTCGTGAAAATAAAGAAACACAAAACAAAGGCTCCATTCATAATGTACAGAAAGATTTGCACCAGTTGAATTAAATTTATTGCGCGTCACGTAATCAATCCTGTAAATTGCTGCAGACAATCCAAATCAGCCTTAAGGAAAAACATGCCCAATGAAAAATTTCTTTACATGTGCATTTATGATTGAGTGATGTAATCAGCGGCGCGTGAAGGCAATATTTGCGTGACGCGGACTTCCTGATTAGTCCAACTGTCACTCCATCCAAGACTTGGGCGTGGCTGCACTGCAGTACATCTGGCAGAGCAAGCCAGAAAATGAGAATCCTAGAGTTCCAAATACGGTGAGTGGAGGTGGGGGAGGGAAGAAAGCTCTTAAAAAAAGAAAATTAATTAAAAGCATCATTGTACTCTTAGTATTTATTCACTAATGAGTACCATCAATATCTCGCTTCGGGCCCCTACTCAAATGAGACGGTAATAAACGGGCGGCCTAATGAGCTAACATACAAGCGACTGTCGTTATCAACCACGCCAACTTAAATTTCAATCCCGCAAGTAATATTCTATAGCGCGTCGCCAAGGACCTTCTGCTGCCAACGAAGAAAGCTACGCTAGCGTGTTATTGCAAGAGCGGTACAATGTGGCAAATCCCCCTTGTGGGTATAAGCCAAGATCTTCTAGGCGACAAGACAAGAGCGGTGTGAGTGTGCCACTCATTGCGTATTCCGGAGGTAACAGATTCACATTCCAAACGAGCTTGCCCATTTCTGGATTTCGCATCAATATTCGCAATCCGTTGTCTTGAAAACGAAAATAAGCTTCTCGCCGACGGGGAAAATCAGTTTTTAATGTTTGTAATACTGATGATTTTTTCAGACTGCACGAGCAGCTTCTCTTGAATAAATCTGGAACTCGCGATGTATTCCTGTAATATATAGAACTATGTGCTAAAGAACTGACCGCCACAGCCTACAGTTCTTTTACTTATCGTAGCTTCAAAGAATACCAATGAAAATTGTTGTCAGAAATATTTTTTCCACTTTAATATTATTGAACAGTCACTTCGCAAGTAGGGCTTCAATATATCCGACCATGCTAAGCATAATGAACGCCTCGAAAACGTCTCCCGGGCGTCCAGTGTTACTGTATTCTTTGTCGGACATGGAAAGCCTCCTCGGGAGTCTGAACGATCTGCCTATTCCAATCAAGTTCGTTCCCACTTCTGTGACAAGTCTGTGCGCTGAATTCTATGGATATAATTCAGATCATTGCGCTGAGCTCGAAATCAATAATGATTTCAATAAGCTACCGGAGTACAGATTGATTTTTTTGCTTGACACCTGGTCCGAGGTACCAAAGTATACCAAGAAACGGTTGATGCAATCAACTTTGGAGCACAAGAAAAACGTCATCTTCGCGTCGGTGAAGTCCCATACCGGAGTCCTACGAGACGTTTTTAACGCCTATTGTGAAGTGGTAACCGTCACCGATGCAGATATTAGTGCTCCCGAGGACAGGTATCGCCGGTGTGACTCGCGAAAGACGGTGCAGGCGTCAGACTTGTTCACCGAAGATAGGTCCGAAGGGAGTTTCCCCAAAGGGCACAAGTTACGAGTAATAATGAAGGATCAAAAATGAGGCGGGAGGAACCTGAAGCCGGAACGCTTGGCTCTTGTCGACGCATACAGATCGCTGAACAACACCATTGACGAGGCGAGAGGAACCATATTTTCTTTGCTCACAATCGGTGCGGACTTGTACATTCCTCCAGTGCGAGCAAGCGTTTCTCTTATCCCTGACGTATTCATTGGTGCCCAGTATTCACCGGCACCGCTTTGTTTCTTCACTGCAATGGAAACTGTCTACGAAACCACCTTCATTGATTCCTGGCGTTCTCTCATTTTGTCAACTACAGCTATCTTCATTCACTATGACCTCTTGGCTCTGTACATGACTGTCCGCTGCCGTCTCTTCTACCGGAGACAAATAAGGCAACACGGATCCCGTGTTTTCATGTTCTTTGTGTCCACCTTCCTGGGAAAGTCTCCGGCCTCGTCGATAGCGAACGCTCCAATATTCCGAGGCTTGGCCGTCGCAGTCTGGGCTTTGGGCATGATGGTTCTGGGCAATTACGTTCAGTCAAGCATCACCGCTATTCAGTCAGCCCCGCGGGCTGTCAAGGTTGTGGAATCCTACCCAGAACTCTTTCGTGCAGTCAACAATCGTGCTTTGACTCTTTGCTTTGAAAGGAACTGGTTTGATACGCTCTTGTTTTCTTTCACTCCCCAAACTACACCCCTGCAAGGAGTTCTTGTGACGGCCGGAATGAATGACATTTTCGGCGCCGCTTCGACTGTATCTGACATCGACTGTTACCGCAGAACCCAGGCCCGAACTCACATTGCCCTTTCTGTTTGCTCTGACGACGAAGTAGCAGCAGCCTCGCAATGGAAGCTCGTCACTGGGGACCATTTCTTCACTCTGATTCAAGTATCTGCAATACACACCCTGAATCCACTCAGGTAAGACGCATTACTTGTTGTGCAATGCGATCTTTCACAGTGATGCTGGAAAGTGCATGGACATAACCGCTGAACACAGAACGCACACTATGAGAAAGAGAAAGCAATTTAGAATTCGGTGAGTTGGTATTGTCATTAATTTTACATGTGGAGCAGGGTTTGCTGGGGGCTATGACAGTACCTTGGCGACCGTCCACGGCCCCATTGCACATGTGCCCAACTCTCGCGCTCACGCGAGGAGGTGTGGTGGAGGAGGTGGCAGAGCGCTGCCTCCACCTCGTTTCCTCTCCCATTTATCGCTCCGCCACAGCTGCGCGCTTGCATATAATAAACAGTTATAGTATACCGGGCTTACCGGGATACCAGGCGTACCGTGATACCGGAATCGAAGTGAGCATGCGCAGATACGTACGTCACCCGTGCTGCTTACCGTACGCGCGGTATTTTTCAGATTTAAGGTAGCGTAGGTGAATGTAGTGTACGTAAACATGGCGGCGCTCTCGGACGCCATCTTTGAAGTGATTTTGGCGTAGTTATTGAAAGATTCCCCTTGTTCGCAGCAAACGACTGTTTAAAGTGGTTTCGCTTACCTTCAGTTAGCTTCGATGACCGAGTATTACGGATAAGTTGGCGTAACTTTTGAGATAGCTTTCCATTTCGGAAGCGTCTAGGCTTAACTACAAGATCGATGTAAACAAATCGGCAACGTAATTTTTTTTCGAGTTTGGTGCGTGTTTCATAATTATTTGCTTTTATTAGTAGTAAAATAAACTTGTAACAATGCTTCGCGCGGTGGCATAGGCAAACATTCTCATTTTCTTTTTTCTTTTCACTGTCTCTAAGTTATTCATCATCTGATAGGTGGCGCCACCATCCCAGCTGGGCAAGTAAACCACGTCAACAGTACCCTGCTAAGCTATAAGACGCTGTCCGCAACGAACGTTCGTTTGCTGCATGGTAACGCCATTCCCTTAACCTCCGCTATTACGCTAACCATAAACTATAACTCTCTAATGCTGCGCTCGCTCGCTCCGTTGTGCACTCCCAGCAGCACCGGGTGTTGAAGTAATTTAAGATTTGATGAAATATAGGGCATACAATAATTCGCTGTGCGGAATACACAGAGTAATACACAAAGTGGGAGGGGCGTAACATAAGCGGTACAAAACATATGCCAGCTCCACAAGCAAACGAATGAAACATACACGTAAACATACAAATGGAAACACAGGTGAACATCACCGCTGCTTCTCATCCCCACGTGGTTCCCCTAATTAAGTGGGAGATGGCGTAATATTTTCCTGCTTCAACGATTCTCTTGCCCTTACTCCGTAGTTCAATAGGCGCGGTGCGTCGACATGTACTATAAGCGGAAAATCGGTATAAATATGTTAACCATAGAGGAGTATTGATCTTTAGAACATTCTTTGCAGATGTGTTTACTGGTCCCCACTTTTCCTACGTCACTACATTTCGTAGCTTTCAATAAAAAAAATCACAGCATATTCACGGGGTGAATGATGATGAGCGGGGCGAAACTCCTGAAGGAATCATCGCTAAACCGTGAAACTCGTCCGTGTGATTCGCCCCACCATTAAAAGTTTAACACTCCGCGCGCGCGCCAACAGCGAACGGGTTTTTTTTGCACCGCGCCCCCTAGTGTACGATTGCCTTCTACCAATTACACGCGCCATATATGTGACATCATTCCTTGCATCTTTCATCATCAACTACAAGTACCGCCACTAGTTTTTTAACATCTCGCAACTTTTCATCAACTACAAGTACCGCCATCTAGTAAACGCTCCAAGAACTAAACTAGAGGTGGCTACCTACTACAACTACATACATCGGGGACGACCAACCTACACCTTAAGGAGCTTCGCCCCTAAAAAGTAACATCGTCTTTTCTTTGACCAGCACCGCAAAAACGCGCCTACAGCGCTTGAGCGTACATACTTCCTACATTTGGCAGAACACGTTAATTCCTTCTAAACAGGTCAGCGTATACTTCAAAGGCCTTCCGAGCACAAATTTTCTCGCTGTGCAGCTCTGCTCCGCGACGAACAAACGTCCCACGATTCCCTCGCTTTCAGGGGCCAAGCTCTATAGCTGTACCGAAAACTGTAGGCACGCGCTAAGAATTTCGCTGCTAGCTGGCGTTTCGGCAGCGTCGACTGCGATGTCGTGTCGTGTCCCGCACAATCGCGCACTGCTTCGAAATTCTGCGCAGATTAGCGATTGTGGTTGCCGACGGAGAATATGTCAGGATTCTAAGAAAGATATTGAGAGAGAGGGGTAAGTAACTAAATCTTTTAAAATACGGACACCTGATTACTGCGGTGGAGCCCTCCAAACAAGGGCGCCACTACCTGTTGAGGCTCACCCGGCCTGAGAGTTTCGAGTCGCACTTCCTACGATTAACGTTGTGAGCCTGTCCTCAAGTCACCGAACGGCGTCTGCCGGACTCTGTGTGCACTGGTAGGATGGGTTCGAATGACGATATTCCGCGAGGCCGTCGTTGGAGCTCACAACCCGAGCTCCTTCACGAGATGCCATCGGCCTACGTTCGGAAGCAGAATGCGTGAAGGTATAGGTGTCCAAAGCACCACAATCTCAGGATAGAAATCTTATGTTCGCATGAGAAATTCGTCCCCGTAAGGACCACACGACTGCCATGTTGTGTCGGTTGGATTCAATGACTAGAGACATTGATAGTGACATTCATTGGCTTTCGGACATTTCTTCATACGTTGTGATTGTGTTTGATGTGAGAGTGTGTGTTTTTACATGTATCTGCCCGTGCGTTTTATTTTCCATGTACTTCTCTTCATTTCTCGTTTCTTAGATGTATGCTCAACAGTCACTCAAGAGCTATAAAGTAGCCGGTGCCTTACTTGTGCGCCAACAGAAAAAAAAATATATCTTCGGCTTCGTTAGAAGGTTATTTTTAACACGTTATTATGTCATCTCTACAGATGGCTTGACAATAAGTTACCCTGCACGCTTCATTGCAGATACCAGCACAGGCGCCTCCTCCTTGCCATTGCGGAAGCTGGACTTTCCAAGCCTCACAGAAAACTCGTGGAGCCCGACAGCATGGTCGAAGAAAACACGTCCAAGCAAATGAAATTTCATTTACTCGCTTACATGTCTGGCTGCGCTGCGAGTTGTGCGGTTCTAGCTTTAGAAGTTGTCGCCCAAACAAGGTTTTTCAAGCATTTACGCGCACGGTTCGGACGCTCCCGTTGAAGAGAGTGCGATAAGCTTCGTGGGTCGTTTCCGGATGCAAGATTTTGCGTAACGCGACGAATGACAAAGGATACAGATGATGTCTGCCGCGGACATTAGACGTGGAGCTTCTGGGATTGCGCAAGTTCTGTGTATCCCAGGTTCATCTTCATTTAAAGTGCTTATTCTGCACTGTTGTTTGCGCCAACTTCAGGTCTGTGAACGCCCTTCGACTTGTGATTGTACGAGACGGCGCTCATGTGCTTGTTGCACGTTATTAGTTGTACCAACCGAAGGCCCATGGACATATTCCTACGTACGCCGTTCGACTTGTACTCGCACGTGATGGCTTTATAATGTGTGTTTTGGACATTGTTTGTTTTGCCAAATACAGGCCTATGTAGACCGTTCGACTTGAAATTGTACGCGACGGGTCCAATGTGCTTAATTACAGGCACAGAAAACGCACAGAGCACGTTATGAGTGTGTGTGAGTGATTTTAAATGAAAAGAAGAGAAAAGTGAGCCCCATAACTGTCTCATAACGGAAGGACACCTCAACAGTAGCTCACGAGGAGTGGGGGTAAAGGAGGGGTTAAGAGGATAGGATTAAAAATTGAAGAGAGAGAGAGAGGAAGGAGAGAGCGAGTCGCAGGGACAGTGAACGACGGAAAACGACGGAAGTTAGGAGAAGATAGGAAAGAGGGACACGGTCGCAGGAGTCCGAGGACGAGGCACCACTCGGCGAGAGCTCTTGTCGGCGTCATGAGACGGCGTAGGGCCAGCGCAGTCAGCCAGAGCTGCGCTGTCGTCGGAGATCGCGGGGGCACAACCGGTCGGAACGAAATCCAGCGAGCGAGCTTCGTAAGTGTGAACCTTGTAAATATAATGTAGCGTTAACGGTATACAATCCCCACTTTTATCGAACACACGTTTACGGACGTTGAGAAAGTTGTTTTTTTTTTCTAACGCTGTGCTCCCCTGCTCGTACTATTGCAGAGTGAACACGGCGATAGAGGTAGCTTAGCAGTTTTACATCCATTACCTTCGCGTTGTTTTTTTTTTTAGCTCGCAAATAGGTTTCCAAGCCACAATTTTCCTAAGGGGGATCGAGAACACTTCAGGTTCAGTGGATGTGAGTGTGTCGTTGAACGGACTGTGTGAATGCTTAAACGCGAGTATCTGTACATGACAATTGGCGCGAGTAAATTTCTGTTACTATGAATATGGGTAAGTTTTTCTTCATGGAATACCTCTTTCCTGTTACACAATTCGTCACGGCGGCCTCTCTTCCTCCGCATTCCTCCGCACCCTCGTAGAGTTACTGTATATGCTACAGTAACTCTACCCCCCTCCCCCCCCACATCCACAGTTGCCCTCTACCCCTGCTTTGAGTATTGCAGCCAGAAATGTTTTTCGGAAGGGTTCAACCATACTTTATGTATGTTCGTACGTGCGTTTGCATCTGTGAATGTATATATAAACAAGCCAAATTGATAATTCTGGGTGGCCCCGCCGCGGTGGTATAGTGGCTAAGGTACTCGGCTGCTGACCCGCAGGTCGCGGGATCAAATCCCGGCTGCGGCGGCCGCATTTCCGATGGAGGCGGAAATGTTGAAGGCCCGTGTGCTCAGATTTGGGTGCACGTTAAAGAACCCCAGGTGGCGAAATTTCCGGAGCCCTTCACTACGGCGTTTCACATAATCATATGGTGGTTTTGGGACGTTAAACCCCGCATATCAATCAAAAAATAATTTTGGGTGGGGGTGGGGAGGTATTTGCAGGAACGCACGTGTGATCCAAGCCGTTTACACGAATGTGTTAACGTAGTACTCCTGTTGCTGCTTCATGAGTTACATTGCGAGTATGTAGTGGTGTGAATAGTTTTGTGTACATATACTTATTCTGCAGGGTCACGAATTGCTATTGATTTACGTGGCGAAGATGCTGTTGAATATGAATTGGTATATGTACACTTGTATTCATGAGATTTGTGTGTAGTTTGCAAGCGTTGACTACAGATTGATTGTGAATATTTTTGTACAAGTGCTTGTTTCCACTCGTACGTGGGCTGCGATTCAAGCCTGCAGTATTCTGTAAATTAATAAATAAATGAATGAATAAATAAACAGGTGAATAAATGAATCAATCAATAAAAACTTGACATCGGCAGCGTTGATCCGGCGAATGCAAAAAATGAATGTCAAGGTCCAAGCAGGAATCGAAAGCAAGCATTCTGCGGGTCATCATGCCCGGTGTCGGAACTGCCTTTTAAATAGACCCTATATTGTTCATCAAGCGTCAATTGCGGCTGCAGTGCTGGCTATAAAATGTTACAAGCATTACGTTTGTACACTTCTGTGACACAGCCGTCGTGTCGGCCTAACGTCAATTGTATAGTAAGGCGTCATGCGCTCAAGTTGGTCTATGTATAGCAGTGTCAAGGGCTGTCACTCTCGTGATCACCAGCGGTGATCATATCAGCTTATCGTTTACGGTGTTGCTAACAGTCATGTGCCTGTTGGCATCGTAGCGCAAGGGCGGAAAAACCTGCTATATAAATATTTATTTTTAATCTATTTTCTTTTCTAATTTCAGACATATGTACAAGAGAAATACGTGCACGAGGTAAGGAAAAAGAAGACTCATATGTCTTCTGACGAGACCTTTACCCCGGACTTACATGTCCAGCAGCAGGAACGGAAGTCAGCAATAAAAACCGGGAAAATATGCCAACAAATAGAAATAATTAACTCCTTATAATGAAGTATGCAAATAAAAAAGAAAATAAAAACACTTCGTTATAAATGTAAGAAAAAAGGTTTTTACAAACTGTGCTGGAGTAAGTAAATATATTAGCGTATGAAGCACTTACAAAACAAAGTAAAAGGTAAACATCAGCAGTTTACGATACACCGTTGAAAATTTATACTATTGTATGAGGCAAGAGAAGTAGCTTTATTTGTTTTTAACAAGAAATACATGTGGTTTCAATAGCTAGTTTGATTAAGTATGGGTGTGAATTACACAAAGAAATTACTTGATAATCTAGTCTTTTAGTGCCCTGTTAGTCCGTGGTGTTGATCCTGTTAATGATGTAGTACGTCGGTTGTATGCCACTTGTCTGTTTGAATACTTGTTTGAGAAGGCGGTATAATTGTGTTTAATATCCCGGGAAATTATTGTCGCTAAGCAAAATTTATACAACTGAGAGAACGGTAATATGTTCAAAGTTTTATATACTGCAATTGTTCTGCATATGTCTAGTGCGCTACGTTTGCATACGTAATTTGCGTCATTTCATGACGCTTCGCTAAATAAATTTGAATTTTTAAAACGGTCAGTTTCTCTCCGCATGCTTCGCATAACATCGATTGCCAAGTTACGTGGGGTCTGCCGAATTGTTTTTTTTTTCGAAGCAGTTAGAAGCACTGACATGGCTTTGTAGTTGAATAAATGACTGCCGCACAGTGCCGAACTTCAATTCTGATTAGCGTTCACCACGTTCATTGCACCCATCGCGATCCTTCGCTCACAACCGACTCCAATCCTACAATTTCTGCGAGGAGGAGGTGAAGTATTTATTTAGAACAATCTACAAGAGGCTGAAAACTATCTTGCATAAAACTAAGGCAATGCGCAACAGTCTCGGCAGAACACAGCACTTTGAAATACGTCGCGAGGCACAGTAAGTTGTCAAATAGATGTCTACTTAGTTCGTTTGTGGTTCGGCTCAGCGGTAGTAAGTGTGGAGAGTGACGAAAGTGACTTGAACAAAACACGTCAGGCCTGCGCGGAAGGCGCAGCACATGTCACAGCGATAGCTAGAATAGCGGCCTCTCAAAACCTTTTCTTAACACTCCTTGGGTCAATTCTAGAAGCACACTTGCTACGCTACCCACTATGCCATAAATATTCATAATTTCTGCATAGTAGGCCGGCATTCACTAAGCTATATCATTCGTCATTCTTCGGAGAAGCGTGGTATCTGCTATAAACTTGTAACGAATTTCGCGTTGCCATCCGTGGCTGACGACGTTGAAGAATTACGCATGAAGTGGGTATGTGCCACAGTTAATCGGTGATTAAGAACAAGCTTTTTTTAATGTGTTGGAGCATTGCACGACCCACTGGTTACGCGGTTCGCATCGTGTGACGCCTGAATGTTTCTTTGCTGTTTTAAAACGCTTTAATACTCCTGTTAACGCGATTGCTTTCCCGACATCAAGCTTGCCTAAGGCAAGTTTGCGAACGAGTCCCAAGCACCGCGCATGGCTGAACTTCATGCTGATGTCGATGCTCGACGAGCTATAGAATACTTTCGAGAGTCCTTAACTTCGTTTCTGGAACTGCAAAAAAAATGCAAAACGATATGCCCGATTGGGTACCACGCATGAAATCACTATTGTTGATTGATTGCTATGTGAAGTTTATCGTCCCAAAACCACAATATGAATATGGGAGACGCCGTAGTGGAGGGCTCCGGAAATTTCGACCACCTGGGGTTCTTTAACGTGCGCCCAAATCTGAGCACACGGGCCTACAACATTTCCGCCGAATCACTATTGTTCATGAAACAGTTGTAGAAAATTTGTTCGGTTGAAAATTGTTGAGGCTCTGGAATAAAAAAAAACGGCATGGTTCAGTGGTAGAATGCTGGGCTGGCACGCAATGGACCGAGGTTGAAATCTCATTATGTCACCACATGACCTTGGTATTTGAGTTTTTACTGCGAAAGCTGATACGGGACCACAACTCGGGCAGCGGGCGATAACAAGGAAAATTATAGATGTAACATCAAGAGACGGGAAGAGAGCAGAATTGGTAAGAGAACAAATGGGGAAGGATATAACAGTTGAAATCAAGAAATGCACATGGGCAGGGCACGTGCCACGTAGGCAGGACAAGCGCTGGTTATTATAAGGGCGACTTCCGAGAGAAGAAAAACGCGTGAGATGGTGACAGAAATCCAGCTATGTACTGCTTGCCTCCGAACGATTGGTCGTCTGAAATTGTGTGTCATGGGGGACGCACCAAGCTAGAAAGACGTGACCGTTCCTTTATCGTCCTAAATGTTACTACGATGTCGCATGCCGAGGGCCCGGGTCTTTTAGCTCCGGTGCCCTAGTTTCAGGTTAGTGAGACCCTTCGATTGGAATAATTATGTATCGAGCCTACTGTGGGTGGGAACTTTTTTGTAGCCATGCCGGATGGCTTCCCTCTTCAAGTTGTCTTAGGCGCATGCATAAAGGATGTCACTCAAGCCTTGTTTCGGCCATCTTTCGTATGTGCATCCGAAAACAATACGTGCGACTAACTCTGCACTTTTCTGTAACCTCAAGGGACCCCTACATGCGACAGAAATGACCAAATGAGAACCGCTAAGGGTTAATACATTTACTGGCGCTGCTAAAGCATCAATACAGCGCCCTATACAGGCCCTGGAGGCGCGACCACTAAATAAGCGTTTATTTTGAACGCGCGGTCTTTCAGGGCTGCTCAGGTTGTCTCTTCTTCTTCCCCCTGCGGCCGAACGGCCAGAACATGGCCGCCCTGTCACGGCTAGTCAGGTCCAAGTGGACCGTCACGTCGTCGCCGTTGATCACCGTGCTCAGCCTGGGTGCGTGCCGTTGGCCGCCCGGCAACAACGCCGTGTCGGTACCCGTCAGTGTGACGTCTGCAGTGGGTGGCAGCGCATAGAATGGCTGCGACGGCGCAGCCACCAGGCTCGGTTTCTTGAACGGCGTCGTCGCCACATCGGAGCCCTCGACCTTGAAGGGGCCGCCGTAACCGTAATTGTCGGTGGTCGACGCCGGCAGAAGCTCACCTCCGGTCGCCACAGAGGCCGAAGCCACGGCAACGTCTTTCTTCGTGTTCCTGGAGTGCCGCTTGCCGTCGCCCTTCTTAACGTGCTTCTTAGACTTGCTGCGCCTCTGACGACGATGATGGGTGTGACCATGAACTGCCACCGCTTGATCGAAGACTCTGTCGACGTTATCGGGCGACGTCGCACGAGTGCTTTCCCGTTCGACATCTTTGGTCGACGCAAGGGGCGCGCGCGACGATGTCTCGACGGCAGCACTGGCCGGCGACTTCGCGGTCGTGTGCTTCTTGGAACGCCTTTTGTTCACGCCGGAGGTCCTTCCACTTGCCGCAGCAGATATCCCGAGGGCCTCACTGCTTGGCCCTACGACGGCCTTAGTCGACTCGGACGGTTCGGCTTCTGCGGCGCGCTCCTCCCTTTTTCTCGCTGACCGCTGTTTTATCTCGACGCGCGATGGCGTTGAGGTCTTGACGGCGTCTTCGACTTTGTCTCGCACGACATTCGGCAGGCCTGAGTGAACTATGGCTACGTCGGAGGCCAATGCCATGGTTTTGTCGACAACCGACGGCCTCTTGTTATCCATGCCAGGCGTGGAAGCTGAAGCTACTGGCTTCGCAGTGGCCCAGGCGTTTTTGCTTCGCGTAGTTTCAGCAAGCGAAGGTGACGCTGTCACGCGAGTGGAAGTCGAGGAATCGATGCCGGCGACGGCACGCTTTGGAAGCAGTGAGCGTGCACTATCATCTACAACAGCCGCTTCGAGTTTCCGACGTGGCTTTTCGTCTTTGTTGACAGCATCCGCATCAACGCCGCCAGCTGCGCACGCGTCCACCGAATGCACGTGCGATGTCTTATCCGTCACAAGAGTGGTTTTAGTTTTGTCCTTCATTTTCTTGCGTTTCCTTTCGGCCTTCGGTTTCCGTCGCTTGGACGAGTCTTTCTTCGCGTCGCTTTTGACTTGGCTCGAAGGCTCGGGACACTTGTCAGTCGCGACGGGCTCCTTCCTCCTGAGTAAGCTCGTTGCCGAGCTGGATTCCGTCGCGGGGCGTGGCCTATCAAAAACCACAGATGCCGCGTCAATTGTCGCGACGGGTGCAGACTTTTCCGGAGCTGTCGCCGGCTCACCACGCATATCTCTCCTTCTGGAAGACTTGCGTTTGCAGAGGGCGGAATGCCCCGGTGACTTCGCAGCCACGAATGGCTGTTCTAGCTTTTTGAGCGGCAGCATACTGGCGACAGGTGCTTGACCCACCGAAGAAGTGCTGGCGACGGAGTCGGTGTCTGTGTGCGACTCCGACGGCACCCGCACCATCGGCGGCGGGGACCTGCGGCCTCTCTGGCCCGTCCCGCGGATGCCGCTGAAGGCCTGCAAGCTCTCGTTTTTTTCGAGCAACTCTGCAGCTTTAATCGCACCGCCCCGCTTCCCACTGGCCTTGTCAGCGATGTTCTCGTCTTCGGAGGCGCTACTCTCCCCCGGCGACCCGGAGACGTCTATGACGACAGCTCGCACGGGTTGAACGCCCTCCATGTCCGTTAAGGGAGTGCCGCCCCCATCCGCCTTCCTGAGGCCCTTGTTCGTCTTGGAGGCCAGGATAGAGCTGCCACGACGTTGGAAACCACGTCGTTTCCAGCCGAACTCGCTGCCACCGCTGCTGGCGCTTCCACCTGCCAAGAACTTCTCGCGCGTCTCACGGATCTTCTGGAGGCGTTCGAGTTGGCGCCGGTTGCGCCGCATCTGCGTGTAGATGTCACCCTGGAAGGCAAGCTCGTTCTGTTGCGACGTACTGGGCTCGGACGACGTGTCTCCCGGCTCGCGGTTGACCCTCGACATGGCGTCGTCCTCAGTGATCACGCTATCGTCCGTTAGGCTTGACTCGACGGCGCCACCGACCGCCCCGGCCTTGGTCGTGGCAGTCAGTGTATCGCTGTGGTGGCGATGTAGAAACGTGATCCGGTCGCCAATGCTCCTGGACAGCCTTCGCACGGGATCGAACAAGGTGCTGACGTCACTCGATTCCCATAGCTGTACAAGAACGGTGCCGTACTTCTCGTAGAAGAGTGCTGGGTGGAGCGTCCATGCCATTCCAGCCATGGCTGCGACGAAAGTGGGGACCGGGCTGGCTTTAACCTACGGAGCCCCGCGATAAGCTGTAGAGCTCTTGGCGTAAGAGGGCTGCAGTGAACGTTCCTCTGGCAGCTCGCGGGAAGATCGAGCTAGCCTTGGCGAAAACCGCGTGTTCGCTTGTCGCGAGACGCCGCCGATGATGATATCTTCGTGGCACTCACGCTCGCACGGTACTCGACGTATGACAAAGAAAAATAGAAAAAGACAGCACACTCGAAAGGAAATGAAGGCGCACGGTGACAAATTAAACAATTACGAAAATTATTAACTGAAGGGCACGTAACAAAGACATATATTATGCAGATAAAGGGGACGTGTTGTAGAATGTGTTAGCCGATAAATTGAAATTCGACACGCGCCTTATACACTTACATTGCTAACAACAAACTGTTTTTGCGCTAAGACATTTACAAATTATTCTACGGTACGTTGATCTATACAGCTTTGTTCGCAAGTCATGCCAAAAACAACACAAGCAATCAGGATGGCGCACACTGCAAGACATCCAAAGACACGGTTTTGGATTAAGAATGTTTGATCATCATTCTTTGTCCAAAGAATGAGTGTAATCGAGACATCCTAGTTTTTGCTCATAAAGTGCTGATGGGTGTTATACGCAGCTCCCACTCATTGATAGAAGCGGATCCTCGTGTTTTGAGGCAGAGAAAGCATTCTATTCGGAGAAAGAAATGAGCCGAAAAGTGGCAGCCGTCATTTCAGTCACGGAAACGACGTCACGCAAAGAAAATACGTGCGCGTATTCAGATTTGCTGGAAGATGTGGCACACAGAAACAGGTGCACTCATCCCGTCTCCCACTATTTTCACCTTCTCCTATTCTCCCGGCTATGCCCCGCCCCAAAGTAATATAGCCAAAATCCACATCATAACTTCCTCACCTCACTGCCCCCTCCTCCTGAGGAAGCTTACTTCCGTACATACATAAATCACCAGGAATTAGCAGGAATAAAAGAAATTAACGCAAATTAACACCGGTGGCGGTGGCGGCGGCGGACAACTACAGCGCCGCGCATGACCTGAGGCTTGATGTCGGTAAAAGAATCGCGTTAATATGAGTAATAGAGAGTTTTTAGAACAGCAAAGGGACGACCAGGTGTCAAAAAATGCGAGTTGTGCAAAGAGTATACGTGGTCGAATGCTCCAACCCTTTACAGAAAGCTCGACTTTCTTCACATATTAACTGTGGCGCATACCCACTGTGGACGATTGTAGGGATTACAAAAGTCTCTGCCATAATTCATCGTCGTCAAGCACAGCACACACGCAAAAAAAAGAGCACGATGTTCCTTGCAAGTGTGCAGCAGGTACCACGCTTCTCCGAAGAATGGTGAAGAATGGCACCTATACAGTTCCCTTGGAGCTGGAAATGGTGTGCAGCAAGACAGGCTGAAGTTGTAATAACCAGAATGCGTTGTAGAATCCCAAATGTTAATTTTTGCACGCACATAGCGGGTTTCGCAATCTCTCCTTTTTGCTTTTATTGCAACGAACTTGAAACTATCGAACACTTCTTGTTCAGCTGCTAATGTTTTTTCTAACCCAGAAAGAGAAGTATCGAAATTATATTGTGGCAATGTGGTCTGCCGGTTACGTCGGCCATTCTGTTATCATTTGTAGCCTCTGCGCTGGGACACTCGGACAGGGATATTTTCAAGGCTGTCGAAAAGTTTATATGCGACTCGAATAGATTTTGTACGCGTATCAACTACTAAAAATTCTTTATTTAGCCTTCCCAGTCAAAAGATCTTTAGTCACTGCGATGTAACACAAAATAGTGCAACTTAAAATCACAATCATTCATAGGTTTATTCGATTTGCCTTACACTGCGTGAACCAGTTCCTGGAACTTCAGACGGCAGTGCAGCCAGAGCTGAACTCATGCAGCACCAGTTCAGTGAGTGCACGCGTAGTGCGACACTAGCTCCACGATGATAGTATAGCGCGAGAACAAAACGACGACACAGAGACCAAAAGGACACGAAAGACACGAGCGCTAACTTCCAACTGAGTTTATTGCGCAGAGCACGAAAATATATAAAGGAGACAGTAACCATGTGACACAAACCATATGGCACAAAGAGCAGAACATGAGTAAGAGAAAAACAAAAACAAAAAGCACAGAAAAACGGCAAAGCAAAATTTATAAGAAAACGAAACAGAAAAGTAAAGATAATACAACTACTTGCGCGCACCGAAACTTTCGAGGAACCTGAGTTCCTTCTCGGAGAGAGCCACGGAAGCTTGTCCTTCTTGTCTCTGTGTCGTCGTTTTGTTCTCGCGCTATAACTATCGTCATGTCATACCAACTAGCCCAAGCTGCCAAACTACTAGCTCCACATTGAAATACGAACGCAGCAGTGCAGGTAGTGCAGCCCAACGTTACTAGATGGTGCCGCCAGTGCACCGCCGGTAGCGTGCTGGCGGCACCGTGTTTCTCACTTGTTCGTTGTGTGCTTGCGTATGTTTGAAAGCGTTGGTGTGAAAGCACGCCAATATCGTCAAAAAAAAAACATGGATTCCGCCACAACAAATGCAGCCACTGTGCAAAATTTGATAGAACTTATAAGAGATCGACGACACATCGTCGCAGTTGTTACTCTCCTGTTGACTAGGTTGCAACGCAACAGAATGCCGAGGTGCTGCGAAGAAGTCGTCAGTCAGTACCTTGATTTTTTTCCTAACCTGTAAATATGGACGACCAATGGTCAGTGCTGAAAACGTTAACGTGCTTGATGGATTTGTGCTACTTGGGTAGACAGCGCAGTATACGTACTCCTTGGCCAACCACTGTCCACGATACACAGCACCGTCGAGCCAACCTTGGATTTGCTGAACAACGTAAGTGCGGAATGTGGTTGTTTGCAGTTAGACATGAGTAGGAATACAGCAAAGTCGGTTTCATAGCAAGTGACGGCATGGGGCCTAAAAACGCTACATGATACATAGGTGGCCGACATGTGGATATCAGAAAGCCGACGGAGTCACCAAACTCCCATTTCCTACAACGCTGTTCACCTCTTCATTCAGTATTGGCGACAACCATGCGAGAACACCTCTTACAGATGCACATAATTCGTCTGATATACGCTGGCAGCAACAGCGCCACTGTTTGT
Source organism: Rhipicephalus microplus (assembly GCF_043290135.1). Classification (NCBI taxonomy): domain Eukaryota; kingdom Metazoa; phylum Arthropoda; class Arachnida; order Ixodida; family Ixodidae; genus Rhipicephalus; species Rhipicephalus microplus. The sequence goes on along the minus strand of NC_134707.1, from coordinate 61,734,232 downwards.
ACTCGAGCTGCACTACCTCCAAACTGAGCGCAGGGCTCTGTCTGAACTGGCCTAGTTCTGAGAGCGCCACCTTGCACGAAAAAACGAACTGTCGAGCGCTGCACTGCGTGTACCAGTTCATGCAGTGCAGGTAAATTGAACGGACCTCATACCTCATAATTAACGTTACATTAAAAAATTAATCAAAATTTTAGCTCTTACTAAATATTAATCATAAATTCAGTATGTATATGTATCGTATAGTATATGTATAGTATGTGTATCCGACCGAATCTTGTCCGATCCCCCTGAGTGGATACGTGCCAATGTTCCAAAGAGCACCAATATCATCATCATTAAGAAAGGCTCTGAAGGGCCACTCTTCCAGCTTTCGCTGTGACAGTGCTCAGCGTTCTGCGCAGGCCTGGCGGTGTTCTGTAGTTTTTTTTTAAATCACGCTCATGCTTCACCACATGATGGCCACTTAGTATGCTTCCCGAAAACAATGCTTTAGACCAATAATGCCAATACAGCTCACCAACATATTTATTAAAAAAACACAGCAGTATGTACGAATACAACTGATTAGCAAAGCTCCTTAGAAATGGGACGCAAACGACTACGCGCCTGATCTTGCTGCTGGCTTTCAGGAACGGAGAGTGCGCGGCGCGCGCTGCTCAGCGAGCGCCATCTGCCGGGAGCGCGCACCTGTTGTTTTGCTCGGCGCGCTTTCCCGGCGCAAGGAGCTTCGACGGCGGCAACGGTGGGGTGTGGGTTTAAAGGGCTTCGCTCTTTAAATTAAAGGAAAAAAGAAAGAAGCGAGGACAGTCACGTGCGGCACGCGTGTTTGAGACACCTGCTGTGCGAAAATGAGCAGCTTGACGCGTCGCGAGTTATCGAGCAGCCAGACGCTTAGACACGCACAAAAAACGCTCACACCTTTGGTAATGCTGCTTGCCCACAAGCGAAGCTGCAAGATCGCCAACGACTAGCGATATTTGACCTGCGTAGCCATGTCATACATGATGTCCTCTTGTCCTGTGACCGGTAGAGCATAGACGGCAGGAGAGAGCCTTACTTGAACGTGCGACCACACAAACTTAGTTAGGCCTTACCGTGCAACTAAGAGACGGCTGAAGTAATCTTTTTCCACGCAGACATACTTCGTGTACTGCCGGACGCCAGGCCGGGATACACCCCTCTCGGGAAAGTTGAGCGCTCGCTTTGCGAGAACACGGGCGCGTGCTCCGCAACGAGCTATCATGCAGTAACGGCGTGAAACTCCGTACAAGGTAGATACAGCTGGTAGCGAAGGCTCCGTAAAAGCCCATACGCTCAGAAAATGGCGGTTTATCAGCTGCTCATGGGGCTTAGCGCCATCTATGTGGGGAGGAAACGCTTTCGGGGGAACAAAAAATAAAGCGGAAGTGACGCGATAGCTTGTAAACAAGCGACTTCATTTTCTGTGCGCTAGCGCGAAATTTTATCTCACGTTAATTTGAGACGAAAATGCCCCTGATAGAAGGACTCGCGCTGAGGCGATCGCCGACGAGTCCTCTACGAGTGGGTGTCAAGTAAATGCCAGCTAACCTAATACCGATTCATGACTAGGTAGTGATGTTTAAGAGTACTGCCTCTCACTTTGCCTCGAATTTACAATGTAATGTGTTCTTCGAAGTTGTATTTGCCTTTTGCGGCATCTTGCGCCGATGGATTAAAGCAACCAATTGGTTCTTTAGCATGCACAATGCTTGTGTTCTTCAGTTGTAACGGGATGAAATGACGCCCAGTCACGCCAAAATATGACATATCAGTTTTGTTCAATGTTCACAATAACTCAAATTTATTAGACAGCACAAAATTGTAATAAGCACAAAAAAATCTGTGGGCACTACTTTTTTGCATTATGCTCGGATAAATTACCGCTATGTATGCGAATTGCAGTGTGATAGATGACTTGGCAATCTGCTCAACAATAACACTAATAGAAGGCACTGCATGCTCAGGAAAGAAACAGGGCTGCAGGAATACCGATGCATGAAAGTCCAGCGCCTTGAACGTCTTTAGTGCAGAGTCCAACGGGCAGCACACGATGTGCATTACATTTAACGCCGAGTGTTTTCTTCGGTACCATCGAAAACGATGTGCTGTGCAAGGATGCAGTAGGAGCAAACTTAAACCTGGTGCCCCAAGTCTTCCAGATAAGAAACAAGGGCAATGGCTCGGAATATTGTATTCAGGTATACAGTATTCCGAACTATTGCACTTGTTTTATATCTGGAAGACATGGGTCACCAGGAATACGTTAGCTGCTACTGCATCCTTGTACAGCACATCGTTTCCGCAGGTACCGACGAAAGGACTCTGCATTAAATGTAATTCACATCGTCCGCTGCCCGTTGGACACGGCACTCAAGACGTTCACCTTCGATAAAACGCACCTTACGATTTCGCGCACAGCAGAGAACGCAAGCAAGTGCGGAACACTAAAACACGTGAGGGGGTGTGTCATCGCAGACGAATTTTACAAACGTGCCTCATTGAGTGAAAGTCATGAGAAGGGGCTTGCCTTGTGATGACATCATGGGGCACATCGGTTCTCCTGCCATTTTATTGCAAGATACAGGGTGAATTTACAGGCATGAATTTGCATGTTACATGAGCATGTTAAACACACATAGAGAATTCCCATTTAATTGGTGCCCAGAGTTGAGGCTCAAGAACTGTCCCGAGCTCATTGCATTGTCTAACCATTCTACCAGCTCCAAGCAACTATTTCTTTGGTCATGAAACTACCAGCCTGAAAATAGTGTGATGCAAGCTTTTTAACCTCAGGCTCGACAAACGGGAGGTGAACGCAAGCTTCTTCACTTCACCCTTCCAGGTCGCATCTTCGCCGCGCGTAGGAGATACGACCGATGCTTCCGTCACAACATCAAGTACACCGAGGGTTCCCTCTAGCCATAAGCCAACACTCCACGAAACATTCAGCTTCCATAGGCGCCTTCAGGGTCACTGACAGCCATGGCGTACGTGGAAGTGCTGTGCTCACACCTTTCGAGAGTGCCGCAACACGAACTGCGATGCTTGGACTACGACGGCTTCACCGACCTTCCGAAGCTCGCCGACAAGTCTGTACCAGAAGCAGTCAGCGCGGTTCGCGCCCATCTGGAATCCATAGCCGCTATGCGCGACCGTCTGGACTGCGCGGCCCACCTATTCACCTGCATGGCCGGCCTTGGCGTCATAGGGTCCTGGGTTCTCTATCGCGCTGACCGTAGGGAGGACCCCACTGATATCATCGGGGACATCCTGAAAAAAATGCGACAGAGGCGCGTTCACGGCGTGTTCGCCAAGGCGACGGAAAACGTGTGTTGCACCTGCCTGCTCGTCCCCGAAGAAGAGAGAGGCAGGGACTTCAGGCCTTACTTCTTCGTCGACTGGTACACGAAGCCCTGCGTAGCCATACACGAGACTCCCGACATACATTCGCCGTTACTCGAAACCGTCCTCCGACAGACGCTGGGAAATCCACCACGAAGCTACCGTTGCGGCGTTTATCGAGACCTGAGGTCGCTGTATGCTGGCGTCCTCCAATTTTTCCCGTGATGCAGCCGCCGACTCTCACCCATGCCATCCATGGGCAACGCGGTAAACTGTCCCTCCTTTTCGGCCACCGACTTTATACCGTAAGTCATTTTTGCGGGCTATTTCCTTTCTATGTATGGCATAGTTGCTTTGCCGAGAGAATTTAAGCCCGTGATCCTTGTAGCCAACCTCACGAGCAGGTCTGCTTTCGCGAATAGTAACTGCGTAGATGTGGCTAAACACGTTCATTTTAATTTATACCGTTATTGATGTAGCGTTCATTGGACAATCCTGAATTTAGTGTAGCACGAAAAATTATGTGATGTGGTTTTCTTGATTTATACACTTCTGCTTAATTGAACGTAACGCTCAAAACAAAATGCTCATTGAGCAGTCATTGCTAGTGCAAGGGGGTTTATTAGCGACGCCAGGTAATAGGCAGACAGTCGGTACGGAAACAAATGCTCGGGCAGTCCAGCGTCTACAGCTCGTGCTCCCGCTCGCGCTTCGCACTCAGCGATGGTCCCACTAGTCATTGCCTTGCGAATTCTCCACTGCAATGCCCTGGCAACGAAGACGAGCCATCCTGGCGACTCAAGGTGACGAGAGAACAGGAGGGTCGTAACAGGGCTTGAGGCGACTGACGTGGACCGCCTCACGACCAAGGCGGCGCTTGTCCGTGGACGGCTTGAGTGATTCAATCACATAGGTGACAGAAGAAGGGTGCTGTATGACGCGGTAAGGGCCCGTATACTTCGGTGCAAACTTGGGAGTTAGTCCAGGAGAGTGGAAAGGCAGTCGGAGCCACACGAGAGAACCAACGGGGAAGGTATTCTGAACAAGATCATGGTCGTGGCGATCTTTTTAGAGGGCTTGGTTATCAGCTGTGAAGGACCGTGCAAGTTGACGACACTCTTCGGCATGTTCGGCCATTTCAGAAACTGGGCTGAACTTGGAGGCATCAGGATTGTATGGCAGAATTGTGTCGAGTGTGTTGCATGGGTCACGACCATATCAAAGAAAAAATGGAGAAAAGCCTGTTGTTGATTGAATAGCCGTATTGTAGGCGTACGTCACGAAAAGAAGAACAACGTCCCAGTTGGAGTGGTCGGAATCAATATACATAGTGAGCATGTCTCCGAGGGTTCTGTTGAAACGTTTCGTTAGGCCGTTGGTCTGAGGGTGGTAGGCTGTTGATGTGCGGTGTACCATACGGCATGAATGTAAGAGCTGCTGCAGAACTTCGGACAAAAATACGCGTCCTCTGTCACTCAGGAGCTCCCGTGGTGCACCATGACGAAGAACAAACCGGTGCAAGATGAAGGTTGCAACGTCACGAGCACCAGCCGAAGGTAGCGCTGCCGTTTCGGCGTACCTTGTCAGATGGTCGGCAGCCACAATCACCCATCGATTGCCACCAACAGAGCACGGTAGCGGGCCGTATAGGTCAATCCCAACACGGTCAAATGGGCGTGCAGGACATGGCAAAGGCTGCAGTTGACCGGGTGAATGAGAGAATGTCTTGCGCTGCTGACACTGGGAACATGAGCGAATGTGTTTGCGTACAAACGTGTACATACCCCGCCAGTAGTAACGTTGGCGGATCCGCTCATACGTCTTTAGCGCTCCGGCGTGTGCGTGTTGCGGTTCAGCACGAAAATATTTGCAGATATCAGACCGCATATGGCTGGGTATGACTAGCAGCCATTTACGACCCGCCACTTGATAGTTGCGACGGTATAACAGGCCATCCCGTACGGCGAAATGCGTTGCTTGGCGGTGAAGAGCACGCGGGTAACCGGAAGTTGATGCGTCAGAAAGCATATTCAATAGCGAGGCGATCCAAGGGTCCTTCTGCTGTTCGGATGGCATGTCTGTGACGCTGACAGCAGAGAGGGGAAGGTCCAGGGCTGATATATCCGTATCATCAGATTTCACGGGTGATCGTGAAAGCGCATCTGCGTCAGAGTGCTTTCGCCCCGATCGGTAGACGACGCGTATGTCGAATTCCTGGAGGCGTAGTGCCCAACGTCCGAGGCGGCCGGAAGGATCTTTCAGCGAAGCCAACCAACAGAGTGCGTGATGGTCAGTTACCACATCAAAAGTTTGGCCGTACAAATAGGGGCGAAACTTGTTCAACGCCCACACAATCGCGAGGCACTCTTTTTCCGTAACAGAATAGTTGGCTTCTGCCTTAGTGAGGGCGCGGCTGGCATAGGCGACCACATACTCCGTAAAACCTGGCTTGCGTTCCGCGAGTACTGCACCAAGGCCGACGCCACGTGCATCCGTGTGTACTTCGGTTGGCGCAGTAGGGTCGTAATGGCGCAGTACGGGTGGTGAGGTAAGGAGTTGGTGCAGTGTTGCGAAGCATTCGTCATAGGCTGCTGTCTAATTCGAAAGATCTGCAGGGCCAGCAAGAAGTTTGGTGAGTGGAGCGATGATGGAGGCAAAGTTCCGGACAAAGCGACGAAAATAGGAGAACAGGCCCACAAAGGTCCGTAGTTCTTTAACAGTAGTCGGCTTAGGAAATTTGGCAACAGCACGAAGCTTGTCAGGGTCGGGAAGAATGCCGGCTTTCGAGACGACATGACCAAGTATGGTTTGTTGTTTAGCCCCGAAGTGACACTTCTTCAGGTTAAGCTGAAGCCTGGCGTTTGTAAGGCACTGTAGAATCCTACGCAGACGAGTGAGATGCGAAGTGAAATCGGGTGAAAAAACCACAACGTCATCAAGATAGCACAATCAAATGTTCCATTTGAGACCACGTAAAATGCTGTCTATCATTCGCTCGAATGTGGCAGGCGCATTGCAGAGTCCGAATGGCATCACGGTAAATTCGTAGAGGCCATCCGGTGTGACAAACGCCGTTTTTGGACGATCAGACTCAGCCATTGGGACCTGCCAGTAACCCGAGCGAAGGTCAAGCGAGGAAAAGAATTCTGCACCTTGGAGACAATCGAGGGCGTCGTCTATGCGGGGAAGAGGGTAAACATCTTTCCTCGTAATGTTGTTTAGGCGCCTGTAGTCTACGCAGAACCGGATTGAACCATCCTTTTTTTTGACTAGTACAACTGGGGAAGACCAAGGACTACAAGAAGGCTTGATGACTCTGTGCTGTAGCATGTCGTCTACTTGTTCTGCAATTACCCGACGCTCCGCTGGTGACACACGATAAGGGCACTGGCGCAAAGGAGTACTCTTTCCTGTTCCAATTGTGTGCACAACGGTGTTCGTTCTTCCTAACACCGCTTGGGGAAAGTCAAACGAACGCTTGAATTTGTGCAGCAGGGTAACAAGCTGCTCTCGTTGGGCCGGGGCGAGATAGCTGTCAATAGAACGGTGAATTGCACCGGTAGACACGCTGTTCGAGGCAAAGTGAGGAACCAACGCGTTCAGCTCCACATTCGGCTTGGTGTCGAAGAAATCGGCAGGCACGATAGTACATTCATCGATAAGCTGAATGTGGCCGAGCGTCTCCTTGCGGCGCAAACTGAGGGGGCACGAGTTGGGATTGGAAATAAATATCCCGGTAGTGTCTTGACAAAGCTCAAGAACGGCGAATGGCAGCGATGTGTGGTGGCGGCTACCGAAGATGTCAGACGGCGTGAATAGGACGGTAGAATCAGAAAGTGAAGCACAGCAGGCAGGGACAAACTGGGCGCTGAAAGGAGGAATGTCTATGTCCGTCGCGACGACAAGGTTAGCCACACTAGATACGGCCGCATTAACAGAAGGCGCATCACGAAACGGTAACAGCTCCACTTCGGCCCGAGCGCAGTCCACGACGGCATGATGACGCGATAAAAAATCCCATCCTAGGATGACATCGTGGGAACATGAAGCCAACACGTGAAATTCAATGGTGTACAACACGTCTCGAATCACCACTTTTGCTGTACATGACGCGACGGGCTCAATTTGTTGGGCGCTCACAGTACTAAGAGAAACCACGGGAGAAAGCATCGTCACTTTACGAAGAGAGCGGCAGTGTCTCTGACTAATCACAGATATCGCGGCACCGGTATCGATGAGTGCGAGTGTTCGTACACCTTCGACGATTACATCGATAAGATTGGCGGGAGACAGGCGAGGACTTAAACGATTAGACGATGACGCAGCTCGTGCCTCCGGAGCTGCGGCAGTTAGTTTTCCGTCTCAATGGAGGTGGGTCGTCGACGCATAGGCGACACGGAACGACGACTTGGTGAAGGTGAAGGCGAGCGGTAAGTAGAACGTCTAGAAGCGAATGTTCGGGCGCCGGAAGCAGTTTGCCCATCGCGTTCGTGAACTTCAGGTGGTACGTGAGGCGCGCGGTATGGAGGTCGAAACGAATAGTCAGGATATCTTGGTGCGTTAACTGTGAAGCGCCGACGACATAGACGTGCAACGTGACCTGGAATTCCGCAAAAGTAACATATAGGCCGGTTGTCAGCAGTGCGCCAAGGATTTCCGGCGTGTTGCTGTGTAACTGGAAACAGCGCGGTGGACGTTCGCACAGGTTGTGGCGTATACATTGGCAGACGAGATAGAGGAGGCATTGCCGCGACGGCCGCATAAGTCAGTGGCGCGGCAACAGGCGTTGGTGGAGAGGCAGGCGTAAGTAATGGCAACGCCTCGGAGACCTGCTCCTGAATAGCCTGTCTGATTGTCGGCGTTAGGCGGTTCGTTAGTGCTTCGGTGGTCGGCAGATACGAGAGACACGAAAGCTGTCGTGCGACCTCTTCGCGTACATATTCTTTTATCGGCTCCAGCAGGGAGCTGTCACCACCGACGGCCAGGGCAGCGAGAGAGTCGTCTGCAGTCGTCGACCTCCGAACTGCTGCACGTTGTTTCAGAATCTCTTCCAAGCTCTGGCACAAGGTCACAAGTTCGGATACGGTACTTGGGCCCTTTGCCAGCAACATTTGATAGGCATCATCGTCTATGCCTTTCAGGATATGCCTGATCTTGTCATGTTTGGTCATCTCAGGGTTGAAGCGCCGGCATAAATCGATTACATCTTCAATATAGCTAGTGAAGTTTTCGCCCTGCCTTTGTGCACGTCCGCATAGGCGCTGCTCAGCACGCAGCTTGCGCACTGCGGGGCGATCGAACACAGCTGGGAGGGAGGTCTTGAAACCGGCCCAAGTGATAAATTCTGTATGGTGGTTTGTGAACCACAGGCTGGCGACGTCTTTGAGATAAAATGGGACATACTCCAATTTCGAGGGGTTGTTCCACTTGTTGGCGGCGCTCACCTTCTCAAACAGCTGCAACCAGTCCTCCACATCTTGGTCCTCGGTGCCGCTGAAGAAGGGCGGATCTCGTTGGCGCAGGGTGGTAGGCACGATGACCAGTTGAGATTGGGCCGTGCTTTGCTGGCTGGTGCCTTGCTCGGTCGTCTGATCAGGCATTGCTGATGTAGTGGGCAGCTCTCGGCTTCGAAGTTCCAGGTTTGCGTACCCAGCACCTCCACAACTTTGCAAGGGGGTTTATTAGCGACGCCAGGTAATAGGCAGACAGCCGGTACGGAAACAAATGCTCGGGCTGTCCAGCGTCTACAGCTCGTGCTCCCGCTCGCGCTTCGCACTCAGCGATGGTCCAACTAGTCATTGCCTTGAGAATTCTCCACTACACTAGTAACATCTCTGCTGAACGTGGTTCCGCGGCCATTAACGTCGGGACACACAGCGATGCTTGCAAGCCCGACATGTTTTTATCTGCGTCCTTGAATTTAACACTGCTTATTTCCGTAACGACGATTACCAGTAGCGATTTGCTTGGATTCATAACTGCCATAGCCGGTTTATTGCGTTATCCACCGTGAATAACTATTCCGTTTGTGAAACAACTCTTCATTGATTGTCTCTCTTTCCAGCATCAAGACGATGTCGTTTAACGGATCAAAATTTTTCATTAACTGCGCAGTTTGCCGAAACAACTTGACGACTTACGAATCACCACGCATACCCATCGGACACTGCAGACACGAAACTTTTGATAAGTACCACACCTGTTAAAGCTGTAGTGACAGCTGTGTTGAACATTATTTTACTCAATGTTTCATTCTTAACCTGTACTTCAACTTTTCTTTTAGCTTCATACATTCAATTCTTGCTGCGCTCCTCTTCGAGCACCCATTTTGTGTGTGTTAGCACCACCTGGAAGAGAGCATCATCCTATCGGTTCACCATCTGTTGTCACCTGCGTAGCGGAACATCATCTTAATCTTAGCTGATTGACGAGGCCTCGACAGAATGGCTTAATGCTGTCTATGTACTTGTTCCTTCATAACTGTGACGAAGGCGATGAGAAAGGGACTTCGCACTTCGTGTCTAATGAAACATGTCGGGTCTTACGCAAACCGACACATCCTGGTATCGACAAGTCGAATAAAGGAACTTTTGTATGCGCCCATGCTATTCGGTATATTTGTTTCTGAACTGTGTCTTTTTTGGCCAAAAAAATTCAAGCATCGTTGATATTTCTACTCTTCAACATACGCGATCAACACCCCCCCCTCCCTGAGCATGCGTGTCATTCCTCAACAAGTTTCACGACGCTTCGCAGTTTCCTAGCACGGGTGACAGCGCAAGGTCTACGAAGTTGCATCTGTTCTAGCAGGACAGCCGGAACATCATATGCCGGAAACAGTGGGCCTTGCAAACAGTGCAACACCACGAATTATTTTCTTTTGAAAGAAATATACTTTCTTGGTGCGCACAACGTTTCAGAAAGAAGTCGCATGGGACAGAGCGCACACTTGCAACCACTTTATTGCACAGATGGCCGCCGTATATATAAAGCCAAGAGTGCGAGAAGATGACCCACAGAAACGAAAAAAAATGATGGCGCATGTGCCAGAACATCTTATTATACGAATCTTTGAATTACGTTTTAAGTGAGAAGATACTTGTACTCATTGTCCAAATGGGGCACTTACACACTCGGTTCATCATCATCATCAGCAGCCTGACTACGTCCACTGCAGGACAAAGGCCTCTCCCATGTTCCGCCAGTTAACCCGGTCCAGTGCTTGCTGCTGCCAATTTATACCCGCAAACTTCTTAATCTCATCTGTCCACCTAACCTTCTGTCTCCCCCTAATTCGCTTCCCTTCTCTGGGAATCCAGTTAGTTACCCTTAATGACCAGCGGTCATCCTGGCTACGCGCTACATGCCCGGCCCATGTCCATTTCCTCTTCTTTATTTCAACTATGATATCCTTAACCCCCGTTTGTCCCCTAATCCACTCTGCTCTCTTCTTGTCTCTTAAGGTTACACCTACCATTTTTCTTTCCATTGCTCGCTGCGTCATCCTCAATTTAAGCTGAATCCTCTTTGTAAATCTCCAGATTTCTGCTCCGTAGCTAAGTACCGGCAAGATACAGCTGTTATATACCTTCCTCTTGAGGGATAGTGGCAATCTACCTGTCATAATTTGAGAGTGCTTGCCGATTGTGCTCCACCCCATTCTTATTCTTCTAGTTACTTCAATCTCGTGGTTAGGCTCTGCGGTTATTGCCTGCTCTAAGTAGACAGACTTTTACAACTTCAAGTGCACTATTACCTATCTCGAAGCGCTGCTCCTTTCCGAGGTTGTTGTACATTACTTTCGTTTTCTGCAGATTAATTTTAAGACCCATCTTTCTGCTCTTTTTGTCTAACTCCGTAATCATGAGTTGCAATTCATCCCCTGAGTTACTCAGCAATGCAATGTCATCGGCGAAGCGCAAGTTACTAAGGTATTCTCCGTTAACCCTTATCCCTAACTGTTCCCATTCTAGGCTTCTGAAAACCTCCTGTAAGCACGCGGTAAATAGCATTGGGGAGATTGTGTCCCCCTGCCTTACACCCTTCTTGATTGGTATTCTGTTGCTTTCTTTATGAAGCACTATGGTAGCAGTTGATCCCCTGTAGATTTCTTCCAGAATGTTTATATATACTTCATCTACGCCCTGATTCCGCAGTGTCTGCATGACGGCTGATATTTCTACTGAATCAAACGCCTTCTCGTAATCTATGAAGGCTATGTATAGTGGTTGGTTGTATTCTGAGCGTTTCTCTATTACCTGATTGATAGTATGAATGTGGTCAATTGTTGAGTAGCCTGTTCGAAATCCTGCTTGTTCCTTTGGTTGATTGAATTCTAATGTTTTCTTTACTCTGTTAGCAATTACCTATGTAAATAGCTTGTATACTACAGAGAGCAAGCTGATCGGCCTGTAATCCTCAAGTCCTTGTTATCTTTTTTTCTTATGTATTAAGATGATGTTAGCGTTCTTTCAAGACTCTGGTACCCTTCCCGTCAGGAGACACCTCGTAAACAGGGTGGCTAGGTTTTCTAACACAATCTGTCCTCCATCTTTCAGCAGATCTGATGTTACCTGATCCTCACCAGCAGTTTTGCCTCTTTTCATGCTCTCCAAAGCTTTTCTGACTTCTTCTATCATTACTGGTGGGGTATCACTTAGTTACTGCAAGTTCTTATAGTATTAAGGTCGTGGTTGCCTCGGCTACTGTACAGATCTCTGTAAAACTCCTCCGCTATTTTAACTATCCTATCCATATTGGTAGTTATTTTGCCTTCTTTGTCCCTTAGTGCATACGTCTGACTTTTGCCTATCCCAAGTTTCCTCTTCACTGCTTTGACGCTTCCTCCGTTTTTCAGAGCGTGTTCAATTCTCTCCATGTTACACCTTCTTACATCGCATACTTTACGTCTATTAATCAACTTCGAAAGCTCTGCCAGTTCTATTTTGTCTGTTGTACTTGACACTTTCATGATTTGACGCTTCTTAATTAGGTTCTTCGTTTCCTGGGAAAGCTTGCCAGTGTCCTGTCTAACTACCCTGCCTCCAACTTCCACTGCACACTCCGTAATGATACTCGTCAGATTATCATTCATTGTATCTACGCTAAGGTTGGTTTCCTCACCCAGAGCCGAGTACCTGTTCTGCAGCGAGACTCTGAATTCCTGTACTTTCCCTCTCAGTGGTAGCTCATTGATTGGCTTCTTGCGTATCAGTTTCTGTCGTTCCTTCTTCAAGTCTAAGCGAATTCGAGACCGTACCATTCTAAGGTCACTGCATCGTACCTTGCCAACCACTTCCACATCCTGCACGATTCATGGGTGTGCAGTCATTATAAAGTCTATTTCGTTCCTATTTTCGCCATTAGGGCTCCTCCATGTCCACTTGCGGTTTTCTCGTTTTCGGTAGAAGGTCTTCAGAATCCGCAAATTATTGCGTTCTGCAAGTTCTACTAGTAGCTCTCCTCTGGCGTTTCTAGTGCCGATGCCATAATCTCCCACTGCCTGGTCTCCAGCCTGCTTCTTCCCTACCTTTGCATTAAATTCGCCCATCACTATAGTATACTGTCTTTTTACCTTACTCATTGCCGATTCCACGTCTTCATAGAAGCTTCCAACTGAAGCGTCATCATGGCTGGATGTAGGCGCGTAAGCCTGTACTACCTTCAACTTGTATCTTTTGTTCAGTTTAATTACAATACCTACCACCATTTCATTGATGCTATAGTATTCCTCTATGTTGCCAGCTATGTTTCTGTGATTTAGGAACCCCACTCCCAGTTCTCTTCTGTCTGCCAAGCCCCGATAGCAAAGGACGTACCCATTCTGTAGCACAGTATAGGCCTCATCTGTCCTCCTAACCTCGCTCAGCCCTATTATATCCCAGTTAACACCCTCTAGCTCCTCGAATAGTACAGCTAGACTTCCCTCACTAGATAAGGTTCTAGCGTTAAACGTTGCCAAGTTCAGGTTTCAAAGGTGGCCTGTAGTCCAGAGATTCTTAGCACCCTCTGCTGCGTTGCAGATCTGACCGCCGCCATGGTCAGTTGCTTCGCAGCTGCTGGGGACTGAGGGCCGTGAGTTATTTGACATATGCATGTGGGAGGTAGTGGCCAGATACTACACCAGGGTGGCCGATCCTTCTCTGGTGAGGGAGTGCGTTCCCGGCGGTGGTTACCGGTGAGGCCGCACCCCAGGCCTCTTAATGCAGTTCCATCAACACGCGGGTTTTTTTTTTGGCCGGTTGGGAACTGCGCGGCACCGGGATTTCAACCACGGACCTTTTGCCTGCGAGGCGGATGCTCTAACCACTACGCCATCGCCGCCATCATGCCACACTCGGTAACCACCTTGCAAATCAAAAACGCTTCATTTCTCGTGCCTTCTTGTCAATCTTGCCATTACTTCGCATTCATCAAGCATCGGGGTGCACTAACACTGGGCACAGTCACTATCCAAGTGGCTGCCCACTGATCCGCGCTTGAGATCCACGTACTCCTTAAGGAGATAGTTCAGACATGCAGCGCCCCATCTGACCGATGTAGTATCGGCCACATGATAAAGCAAATCGATATACAACACCTACATTACATTCTACGAACATTTTTGCAAGCTTCTTATATTACCCTATACATGAAGATCCTTCGTTTTTCATAATTTTGTATAGAAACCTTGGATGGTTTTTGCTGTGAAAACAACCTTCACTCTAGTTTTTTTTTCTCCAAAGAATTCTTTTTAGGCAGTGTGAACGTTTGTGCATATAAAGTATGGCAGAAATTTTCGGGTTTGGCTGTTCCTGAATTGTGTGCTTCAAAATTTTTCCCTGCTTTATTTAATTCAGAAATGACTCTTCTGTGCCTCAGAGCAATTGATAAGGAAAGCCTGCTTTCTTATGTCTGTTAATATGGCTGCCGAAGCTGCTCTTAACCTGGTGATAAGAGATCCTTGACACTGATGCCATCTCGCGTGCTTTCGCAGTTCCTCACTCAATATGCTTGGAATGCGCTCAACTAAAGCGTATCAGGGCTTTCTGGTTCTGGCAGAAACATCTTTCTGGTTCTGGCAGGCTCTGGCAGAAGCTCTAGGTCTAAAAATCTAAGTTTGCTATTCTCGGGAAATTCCGCCGTCAGCATGCAAATTAGTCATGTTATCAGAAACAATGCTCAACTCTCATCAGAGTCCTGCCGTGTGTCACACTGTTCCGCAATATAAATGACTAAGAAATCATTACCATAGAGGAATACCTTAACGGTACTTGTCTCCGCAAGCCTCGCTGTATGCGTTTGTCATAATGAGCTAATAAAATACCACTGAGTACTGGAGCTAAACATGACCCAATGCGCACGCCCTGTCTTTGAGTGTACCATTTGTCGTTTTCTCGTGGTGAAAGTCGACTGCGAATAAAAGTTCAGAAGTTCAAGAAAGCTATCTACGTTAGTTCCAAAAAGTCTACAAAAACTTATTCCCACCACAGCATTGAATGCAACCTTCACCTCCTCGCACAAAATGTCCTGAAGTAGGGAATAAAGTAAGCCTTTAACGTCTACCGAAAACGCACAAGCACTTTGAGGGCACTCATCCCCCAGAAAGTCTAAAACGTCCTGGGGATTTCTCACGAGGAACGTGTCTTCAATGATCAAGGCACTTGCAGATGTCGTCCGACAAGTTTCTGCCTAGAGCCATACTCCGAAACAGACATAACTCCTTGTGGGTTTTGGCCGTGAAGGAGACAGAGAAGCTGGCCCTTTTGCACGTCCTCCCGGACAGGGCCAACCTAATGAGCCCCCCGCTTGGTTCATACAGCCTCTCACCTTCTCGTTTTGCTTTTGCTGGAGCTACTTTCCGCAGTTCTCTGAAGTTCCCTGATCGAGCCGCTGCCACCTTTTCTTCGTAAAGTGGTTCGGGAACCAGGGCGAATCCTTCCTTGTCAGACTGGAGCAAATAGATGTCCGCTTTTTTTGAGGAGCAGACATGACAAGCCGAATTCCTGAAGTTTCTTCTCTCGCGGGTTCCTTGGGCAGATGCTTGAATCTTTGTTAAATGCAGCTCTCCGTTTCATCAGCCCCAGTTCTCCAAAAGGCTTGTCCGGCAAGACTGACCAACTCAGTTTTATCAAGCCTTGGGTTGACGCAGCTCTTAGGACCGAGTTCCAAAAGGCCATCTTTGGGTATCCTCTTATTTCCAAGGAGGAAAACGTTCTACCCCTAAGCGGGTGCTTTCGGGTTTTCTCCTTGGTAGCCTTATCCCCACGGAACGCCAATGGAACTCGGCTGTTTGCGAGGAATTGCACAGATCCTACAGAAACACTTTCTCGGCTTTGTCCATTTGTCTCACGCATGCGCACTGACGGGACAAGGAAGCCTTCGCTCGCTTTAGCAGCAGTCGCTTTCAGCGCGAAATCCTAGAATCAAAGAGGTTACCGCAGTCATTGATATGTCTGGTCAATGGCGTACACCGGTGCGCAGTCAACGCAAGCAGCGCACCAGTGTACGCCTTCGCGTACACTGGTGCGCTGCTTGCGTTGACTGCGCTTCGCTCTCAGCTCGGAGGCCACGCAGAAAGGAACGCGTGGTTCAGATCTGCTCCGCCAGGTGCCGCAACGGTCCCGACAGATGGCAATCTTTCAATGAACTTCGTCCGGTACATTTCATCTTCATTTACCAGCGCACTGTTGGTACATGGCCACGTGGTGCACAACATTCCGATCGAAGTATTCGCCTCGCCCGAAGCCGTTAGTATCACCGCCAAGAGTGTTGCCGAGAACTTCGTGTACTTCACTGGAATACCCCTCTCGTGGTTTGTGGAGTGCAACACACGTAGACGAAGTCTAGAATGTGAAGCAATACACGTCGGGGGCCCGTAGTCGGGCTGTCGTTTTCCGGAACCAACGAGCACGCGGGAACTTTCTTTGGTTATAGCCAGCGAGTCGGTGGCGACGTACTTCGCATCCATCTCCAGCAAGAAGCGGTCCAAAAGCGCGTCCTGAGCCGCACACTCGGCGTTGGGGACGTGACAGAGAATCCAGGGACCGATCACCGTCTCGAACATAAAGACAAGTATAAATCGCGCAAACGCACTCCAGACGCACCTTTATGTCCCACATTACAGCGATACGCGTGCGAATTGTGGAGATAGCGTCCGGAACGGACATTGCGGTGATATTCAAGATGAAAAAAGAACTGCCACCGTTCTATCAGTACAGTTAATCCGCTTGGACGCTGGATATAGCGCTGAGCAGAGCGTGTCCAAATCTACCACAGTTATCAGAAATAACCGAAAAGTACGTAGAAGAAAAGTTCGACTTCTGAGTAGGATTAGGATTAGAACTAGGATGTTGTAGGTATCCGGCGGATCTACCCTTCCAAAATTTGCAGGTAATTGCCCTATCCTATTCTTTGCTAATTGTAAGTAATGTCCTTTTGTTCGTTTGTTTTTTAACTAAGAAAGGGCAGGATTTGAAACAGTCGCGCGTAACACTCGACGTAATCCGAACTGTTGAACCAGACGTAAATATTATCTATTTTGCAGCGAAATTTGTTATGAGATCATGTACAAGACTGAAGACATTATCCATAAAATCCAAAGAGTGAGAAATCAAAAACAAAAAACAAGAAAATAATTACTATTATATTAACGATAACTTGATTTTTGGAGCCGACCTGGCAGCTGAGTTTGACAAACACAATTAATTTGGGATGTACGTCTCATATTTATTCACATATTAGAAACTACGTCTCAACGTTTTTCGTTTTTTTTTCGAGAATTCGTAAAAGTGGGCATTATGTTGATGTACGTTTAGTGGCTTGAATGAAATTGCACGCCGTATCCAATACATCTCTGTGGGAATGTCCCAAAACAGAGCCAGAAAAATTTAGCACAGTTCATCTGGTTAAACTTAAACCTAGCTTCGCTAAATTTAAGTTCGCTAGGGAACGTTAGGTCTAGCTTCGCTAGAATAGCTAGTAGTCTTTTCTTAATTGCTACCTAGTTACGACATGATAGAAAATAATGTTCAATAGATACCGATTCTTCGCAGAATAGACGAAGGCAGGAAAGCCATCTCGCACTTGGAGTGATTTTGTCGTCTTCTGTTCCTCGTATTCTTGTGGCACGTATTAGTGCGTCACGCCACCGTCAAATAACGGATAATCGAGCGTCATTGAAACAAGAGCGGTGTACGTTGACGTATTATAACTACATAAAAAAAGGACGTCAGCCATTGTCACTCGATCAAAACAGCTTGACAGCGAAGCTAGAACGATGGTGATGTTTGCTTCGGTACAAGAGGCACCATAATCACCGCCATTTAATTTTATTTCGCTGAAAGAAAGCACAATTATCATCGTCATCTCGAGAATCCGCACTCTTAGATCACGCGACCTGCGCCACGGACGACAGTCGCACGGCGAACATTGAACTAATACAAAAAAATAATAAACAAACAAAATGAAAGAAAACACACGGACGGACGGATGCAGTCAAAGTACCACCAATTCGCATCTTTCCATCGCATATTCATCATATACAAGTACCGCCATCCAGCGTGCATTCTAAAGACTAAATGAGAGGTGGTTACTACGACGACAACGACACGGAACATACGACCGACGGCGTAAAAAAGTTCGCCTCAAAAAAAAAAAAAAAAAGGCGCATGCGGTGGATCGGTGATTCGTGAATACACAAAATTAAAAGATGATTGAACATGCTGAAACTTACCGTGCAATCCTTAGGCTGACGCTGTAGACTCTAAACGGCTGCACTTTGTAAAAAAAAAGGCACGCAAAAGAATGAATCCGTGGTGGAAGCCGTCGCTACTCCAGAAAGGTGGAAATACCCCGTCGCGACAGCGGCCGGCCGCGGCTACCCACGGCTTGCGCAATACTACCGCGCGCCCACCAGTGTTCTTGCGCGCCATGGCTGTAGAGCAGCGCCGCCGCACAACTTCCGAACAAGTATGTAGTGCGTTTAGAATTTTAATGCTGCCACAACAAAATCGCTGTGGTACGGACTGTTGTAAATTGTAGAACGTCACCAACGTGACCAAGCGCCAATCCTGTGAACGGCACTATTTATTAAGGCCCCTTCACAAAACTCTGGTTGGAGACAGGTTGGGAGCCGTTTAAGGCGCGCAACAGAAAGCGCCGGCCACGGTACCTCTGCGGCTGCTGTTTTGTCGGCCGGACATGTAAATGGTATTCTCTAACTGTGTACGGACGGCACAGCTCTTCGAACCGGCAGTACAGGCGGTGAATCTCCGCGGCCGACGAGGATAGTATTGCCCCAAGCAACCACTGACTCCTCAGACGTGGAACCCTTCGTCTGCGTACTTTTCTATTATTCCCGATGGCTGCCGTAGACTTGGACAGGTTGTGCTCGACGCTGTCCAGCGTCCAATCGGGCAAACTGTATTGCCTCGACGGTGACAGTTCTCTTCCCATCCCGAAGATCACCGGAATGTCCGTTCCCGAAGCCATCGCCGCAATCCGCTCGAGCATCGCTCTCATGTCGGACGTGAAGGAGCGTCTGGAGTGCATTTGCGTGATTTATACTTGTCTCATGTCCAACAGAGCGATCGGTTCCTGGATTCTCTATCACGTCCCCGACGTCCAGGAGGCACCTTTGGACCGCTTCTTACTGACGATGGATGCGAAGCACGTCCTCACCGACTCGCTCGCCATAACCGATGAACGAATTCACGCGTGCTCGTTGGTTCCGAGCGTCGCACTCTACAAACCACGAGAGGGGTAGTATTCCAGCGAAGTGCATAACGTTCTCGGCAACACTCTCGGCGGTGATCCTAAGGACTTCGAGCGAGGCGAATACTTCGACCATGATGTGGCGCACAATGTGGCCATGAGCTTGGCTCCATCGAGCCGAGCTTCGTAGGACGTCGGAGAAGACACCTTTTGTACCCGCAGATACCTTTTGTACCGGCCGACACCGACTTACTGCACGGTAAGAAAGAAAAAGCCGCTTATCTGCGTGTTTCACTGCAAATGTAATCGGAAAACGATAGTCTTCTGTGTGGAGGCGCTCTGTGAGATATGGACACGTAGGAGTAATGCCGACAAAGAGGAGATCGTACAGAACCTGGAGCTTTTGGCAAATGGCTGAACCGTGTAGTATACAGGGATCGTTTTCGTGCAGAGCGTCACTTCTTCATCGCACCGTAAGAAACACGTAATTCGTGTAAGGTGTAGAATCACTAAGGTCTTTTTTAAATTTTGGTATATCTGTATTTCCAAGTCAAGAAACACGCCATCTAATGCTGGCGTATTGAGGTTTCGCCTCATATGTGCGTAACATTTGTTGTTGTTTTTTTCATCGTCAATGTTCACAACTATGAACACTGCCACCAGATAAAGATGACTGGGTCATACGGAAGTGCTAAAACTGTGGCTGAACTGAGTGGCAGACAGACACAGACCGTAATTTCTGCGTTCAAGTATCCTAACAAAGACTGTCGTCTTTAAAAAAAATCGTACCGTCTCTTGAGCACATGCCTAAGATGGCGGAAATGGCGTGAGCCATTCTCATTTCGCTCCGTTGCACTGGTCTCTCCTGAAACCTTTCAACAACATACGTAGTGTCGAATGCTTCAGGTTTGACAGGATTTGAAAGCTTTCTGTCTCTAAGGTGGCCTTGTAGTGGGACCACTTTTTGACCAACCGACGATGTCATGTGGTGAGGTCATCTCGTGACGTCACAAGTTCTAGCCATCGGTGATGTCAACGACTTACGATTATATCCACATCATTTGTGTCAATGCCGCTGACAGTCAGCTCTCGCATTTGACGAGGCATGTAATACTTTCTCCTTAACAAAAACATTGGTGAGATCTGGAAAACGTGTGATCTATTTGTCCAGGTTGTGGGGAGGCTGACACCCCCTGTAATGTGGTTTGCGCCGCGTGGCGCACGTGTCTCGCCCCAAAACCGCATTTCGGGTTACAACAACCGGGCGATAGATGGCGTTGTGTTCGCGGTGAGCACCACTATCGTCATCATCATCATAAGGTATCGCCGGCAGTGACTCCTGTCTAGGGTGGCTAGAATTCTAGCCACCCTACCCTGGCGGAAGCAAGCCTTAGTGGCGGGCGAGAGTTGAGTCTCTTTTGCGCGTGCCGGTTGCCGCGAACGGTTGTCTCTACCGTGGTTCCCCGGTGCTCGGCACCCCGGGCTGCGCGCCAGCCCAGCTCAGCCACGGAGGAAGGAACCTTTCCTTCCTCCGTGGGTTCAGCCAACAGCCGCGAGCAGTGCTGCCAATTTAGCTATCTTGTAGCTAGATCTAGCTAATTTATTTTCTACTAGCTACCAAAATCTTTGTTTAGCTACAAGTAGCTCTTTTAGCTATTTAGTCACAATCTAGCTCCAAATTTGGATCTAACTGAAAAGGCTAGATTACACTGGCTTTTTCAGTTAGTCTACCTGCAGTGTAGTGACATTTTCTAGTTGCAACGTTGTGACGCCGTTAATAATGTCTGTTTCGAAACCAATACCATGCATGCATGTCCTATGAACACTAACACAAGAAAACGGTATGCTATACATGACATTTTCGAATCTCGCTCCTTTCTGCAAGTTTTGGGATTGGCCGCGCCAGCTGCCACCGGGTGGCACGAACCTTTTGAGGGCCAAAACCACGGGCAAAACGCTCGGTTCACACAATAGCCGCTTAAAACCGGCTTGACTTGGCTTAAAATGTATGAATAGATGGCAACAGAATCGCTGTGTTGGACATTTTTTTGGGGAGGTTTAGGTGGTGAGAACGAAAGGTCTACCCTAAGATTCCTCACTAACTTGTGAGAATCTTTACCGTGCGGTGGTTATTTTTCCGTGGTCTCTGTTTGGCCGGGAGCTGTATGCATTCGCGAGAACCGCCTCTGCGCAAGGATACGTGGTCTCGTTCTGTAATACTGTCTATAAGCATTTTGTTCATGAAGCGTTTACATGCGACTGTGACCTCCGAGTCTCCTCCTGGCACCTTCCAACCGTGGCTGGGATTCTCGGCGTCACGTGATGTTCTCTCGTGATCATTCGGCGGTTCTCTAAAATCCCGACGCGACGGCGCTTCAAGGGTGAGGGGGTGTCTTCGCCGACTGTTCGCATACGACTGATCGGCGCCTGGCGCTGCCTCGTGGCTATTGGTGGTTGTTTTTCCGCTGCACTGGGGAAATTTGGCGCCGCTGTTTTACGCCGTCTTCTGCATGCAGCAGTGCGCGCCGAGTCGAGC
The DNA here is from genome assembly GCF_043290135.1 of Rhipicephalus microplus. Lineage (NCBI taxonomy): Eukaryota > Metazoa > Arthropoda > Arachnida > Ixodida > Ixodidae > Rhipicephalus > Rhipicephalus microplus. The sequence continues at coordinate 61,712,640 of NC_134707.1, read as the reverse complement.
GCTCTTTTGTGACACTCGGCCTTTCTTGTGAGTGCGCGGCGTGCATACTCTTTAAGGGTTGTATTCATTCACCTTTTATAAACGCCTCCCTGGGCGCCACCATAACCCTCCTTGGGCTGTGCAAATTGGCGCGTCCTCTCGAAAATGCACTGGCAACACTGCGCCCTTAGCCTTTGTACTCCCGCGCACAGCTCATCATGGCGGTGTTTTTTTCCTTCCTGTGAAAAAGTGTATAGGAACTCGTACACAACAGACAAGAGCAAAGTGTACAAACAACGCTTCAGGCTCTGCAGGCTTATAGAGAATAAGTACAAGGAGTGGCTAATGACAATTCGATAAGACGTACCACTTCAAGGCCTTTTGCAAATTTTGCAAATGTTATATTGAGACAAAGAAGGCGAGCATTGAGAAGCACACCACGTCTTCAAAACACGTGGCATGTGTGCCAAGCAAGAGACTACATCAGTGCACTACATCCGATGTCATGCCATGTGTAATGGCTAGCCCAGTACAGCAGGCAGAAGCAACCATTCCACTTTTTGTCGCTGAGCACTGTGCCATGAACACCATGGATCACATCGGAGAAGCTTGCCAGCGAATTTTTCAAGATAGCCAGGTTGCCTCTTAGCTCAAGATTCACCGCACAAAGTGCACTAATATAACAAGGAACGTCCTTGGACCGCACTTCAAAAAATTGTTGTGGGAAAATATTGGCCACCAAGAGTACAGCGTTCTGATCGACAAGTCGACCGATATTTGTGTCCTGAAGCTCCTTGGCTTCACCATTAGGTATTTTTCTCAGTGAAACGCTGAGAATATTTCAACTTTCCTTACCCTACAAGAACTCAAAAAGTGCGACGCTGAAAGCATCACTTCAGTGTTTTTAGAAGGATTGCGGTCCAAGGGTCTGAACCCCAAAAGCCTTGTTGGCATAGGAGTAGACAATCTGAACTTCATGACTGGTGTGAATAGTGGCGTCTACACACGTCTGAGAAATGAAATTGCTCATGTTATTATGGTGCGATGCGTTTATCATTCCCTTCAACTTGCTGTTTCACGTGCGTCGGCTGCCTTGCCAAGAAACATAGAATTTCTGGTGAGGGAGTCATACCGTTGGTTTGCTCACTCCTCAACAAGGAAACTGGAGTACCAAAGCTTATACCGTGAACTAAACGACGGAGAGGCTTAGCTTACCATACCGCTAGCCTGTGAGACGCGCTGGCTGTCAATACATGCGGCAGTTAAGAACACTTGCCTAGTGGACCGAACTGAAGGAAGTTTTTGGAAATGCACAGAAAGACAAAAAATGCCTACACGGCAATGATGCTCTGTTAAGTGTACAGTGACCCCAAGAACAAATGCCACGTACTCCTGCTGGACTGGGTTCTAGCTGAAGTGCAGCGTGTCCACAAATCATATCAAGTGGAGTACCAAGACCCGATGAAATTGTTCGAAGATCTGATGATTCTTGTGAAGTCAACAGCCAACAAAGTATCCCTACCAGCTTCCCGATACGACGTGTTAACAGTCAATATCAACGAGCATCTTGACCCTAATTCGTACTTTGGTCATTGGTTTGAAACCGCACTCTGAGACGCATCCTTTCCAAGTGACGACGAAAAAGAGCTACGCCTTCGCTGTCGATGTTTCATCGTGGAACTATGCAAGCAGCTGCGTTAACGGCTTCTCGAAAACATTCAGTTCTTGCAAAAGACTTCTCTCCTTTCTGTAGAGCACGCACTGAAGCTAATACAAGAGCTAATTACGGAATCGGCATCGTAGTTCCTCTTTGTGGAAGCCCTGTCCGATCGCGAAACGCAGTGGAAAAACTTGCGGCACGTAAAATGGTGCTGCAGTGTACAAACAGAACCGATAGTTTTTGGCAGGAAGTAAGTTCTCACAAGGATGCGCACGGCGAGAAGCCTTTCACTGAACTCGCCATGACAGTGCTGTCGCTGCCCTTCTCGAACGCCAGCATCGAACGGTGAGCGACATGAGCATTGTGAAGTGCAGGTGTCGCTACAGGCTGGACACTTTGAATGCGTAACTGAAAATGCTGTACGGCCTTCGGAGATACAAAAAAAAGTGCCACGAATATAACCTGCTAGATGACGTGGCTGCGAAAATTGGCACGATGGCATCCTATGCAGCGGCAGAAGATGCCTTGCAACTTGCAGATTTAATCCTGGAGTTCTGTGCACTACTGACATGGCTTTGCACTTGTACTGCGAATTCGTTTTTCACTTCTCAAGCTGGCAAGCAGGCTTTCATCATTACTATTTACCGTATGATATATGGCTTCCTGTATACAAATATAGGCCATGATGTTTAATTCGCCAATGCGATTCATTGTACATTCAGAGGTAAGCTAAAATCTCTAATGTACGTTATGTGTGTCAGGTGTCTATATGTTCCCCGATTTTCAACCACGCAATTTCGTTGATGTATGTTAAAACATCTGATAGCATGTTATGCATGATAGCATAAAAGGCTATGTTAAAATGACACTAAATATCAACAATATAAATTAGTTTAGCAGATACCTTAGAACCTGAAAACTCCACTGTCGTTAATACCATCGCCCAAGGTTAATAGACATAAATATCGGTCAAAAGACCTCTTTTTAAATTTCGCGCGTTTATCTCCGATGATGACGTCACGGATTTCAACGTCTTCCTTTCGCATTTTGACGACAAAGTCGAAACGAAGTTTTTTTCAACTTGGTGTGCCAAGCTTCTGGCTACTTGCCCATCCCAATGAAGAACTCCGCTCGCCGAGAAAATTTTCCGTTCCCTCAGTTTTTTTGCGGCTGTCCAATACGCTAAAAATTACAGTATGTGATGGGTTTATTTACACTGAAAATGCCAGCGCTCGACCGTCCCTGCCGAATCACCATCGCTCAAGAGCGTCCTCCCTCTTCTTCTTTCTCGCTCTTTGAGTCCGCGTTACAATATTACATACATTCGCAGCTCGTAATTTGCGAGCGCGTTAAAAAGTGATCAAACATTATAGGGGTTAAAACAGGCGTACATTATTTTGTTGCTAAATCATGTTCTGCCTGCAAGAAAACGTAATGTGACAGCTGTCTCTAATCTTTTAGATGACAAGGTCATCAAAAAATTTGTTGCATCAGGAGAACATGCTTAAAATTGTTTTCAAAGTGGTGAAAAAAAATAATTAGCTACTTTTACACACTTATTTAGCTACTTTTGCTTTTGAACATTTGGCAACACTGGCCGCGAGCGTCTAGTAGGAGAGGTGGACGCATCGGTGCGCCGGAGAGCGAGCGAGAATTCATCCGGATGCGGTGGCGCTGCGGTCGCTTTCGAGATGCCAACGGAGGCATTCCTCCGTGGAGATGCCCCTTCTCGCGCCCGCGCATCAGTCGTTTTTCGTTGCAAATATTTCACGCTACTTTGTGGATTATAACAAAGTCCACCTGTCACAATTCTGACGGCGCGCTGCAAAGCACGTATTGGCACTGAAAACTAGTGTTTTCAATTCACTTCGTAGTATATCAGCTGCGAAGCTTAGAAGATAGAGAATCAAGTGACTTACCGTGAACTTGACACCAAAACAAAGTCCGTGCAGTTTTAAAATATGATGCCGCAGTGTTCTCCGTGGTTTCAATGCACGTAAAGGTATCGACAGCGGTTATTTTTATGACTTGCGCAATCAAGATTTAATTTTACAAGCAAGACATTTATTTTCTCGACAGCAAAAAACAACATGAAAATAAACACAACATATCCATTATGGTTGAAGAAAACTTCAAGTTATATGAAACTCAGCTAAAGCACGTGAATAAGACAACTAAGGAGAACAGTAAATATACGATGATACGATGGGCATACATACACACATCACATTGAGATTTCATTGGCAAACATAGGTACAGTCACAAACCAGTTCACGAAACAATTGATTTCTATATATGTGAAACACAACCAGACAGTGACATCCCAGTTGTTAATGGGATATCTATAACAATGCGAACAATACAATAGTAAAATCACAAGAAACAACAGAGCATGAGTAATACTCAATAACATAAAATAAAACCTTGTTCGCTGAGTTACCACTTCACTTTTTTCTTTTTTTATTGGGGGAATTTTCTCCAGGAAGGAGAAAATGCATTCTGGTCAGTGTAAAGAATATAATTATCTGATTTGTCACTGCCAATTTGTGGTGTTCAATGCCGACCATATTTAACTTCTTCATAGACAGGCAAGATATAAGGCCTGTTATGCTGCCACTTTTCGACTTGCTGAAACTGAAGCAATAGGCGAATACATCTTCCTTAGCTTTGAACACGTCTCTTGGGGACTCGGACGGGTACAGAAGTCATGATTCTGCCGGTAGCAAGCTGGAATTCTGGGTAAAGCAACAACATGCTACATTCGTTGCACTTCGTATTTTTCACCACCTTCCGGGCCACATAGCCACTGACGGAATAAGTGATCAGGTAGCCGCTTTTGCGTCCAATTAGATCAGTGGGGTCAGGGAGGGGTTCAGGAGCAATAATAATTCCATGAACCTCATTGAGGCGCCTCAAATCTCGCAGCTCATCCAGTTATCCTGCAATTTTACTGAATCACTGTGGATGCCAGGACATAGAAAGCTGCTCGGAACTCTAGAAGGTATGTTTCCATTGGAGGGGGACTGTATCGAACTGTATAAACTGAGGCAATTCACAGATATCAAAAGTTGTGTCGGCGAAGGGTGATCAATCGAGCCAGACATTTGCTTCAGAATTCCAAAAAAAGATTTTAAGTGCGTCTTGGCAGAGGCGAGACGTCATCAAGTATTTATAGCCTAATGTTTTCATGACATAGTGCCGGATGGAAAGGGCGCTGGTTAGAGTGACGTGGAGTCCTCCGGCACTTGATTCACTCAGGAACCCACCCTCCTTAGGTACAGCTTTTTCCCAATTAAGTTGCTAAGAAGCCGTTGATAACATGCTTGTAGCTACGGACGATGAATATTTCGTCGAAATGAGTTTCGCACACACGCAGTCCTTTTCCAGTGGTTTGCCAGCGCGAGGAATTGTACGCTCTCAAGCCTTGCGTTGTTTATCGTCGGCGGGAGCAGAGAAGAGAGACGCTTTCTTCCCTTGTTTGCGAGCCGAAGCATATCCCGCAATGCATCCAGGAGCAAAGAAGTGTCTTTGCTGCTTACTCATCACTGTTGCATGGTCACATTGGCACGTATTGATCCCGAACAAGTCCAAATAGGGAAAGCGCAGACTTTGCAGCTTGCGAGCACACGAGCAAGCGACTAAAAGTGCCGCACTAGCGGCTGACAAGCGCTCTCGACTGATCACGGTGGCGACTTGCACGCCGCTTCACGGCCGATTGAAATATCAGCACGTCTCCTTTCAAGGCGCAGCCGGGATGGTGCTGGCTCAGTGGCACCTTTCCTTCTAGCCACCATAGAGGCAGGCAGCAGGTGTTCTGTGGCAGGTGTTCTGTGGGCACATGTGAAGAGTGCGCAGCGCGCCCGCTCGAGCTAGAGGTACCGTATATGCTACCTTGAAAGCATTATACAGTAACTAACTCGAGCCACGAAGAGTAGGGCAGCACCGAAGCTGTTGTCATGCAGTAGTGATTTCTTTCCTGCTGTCCGTGACGGAGATAAGTGGTAGGTGTTGTGTGGATTAGTCGCGGAGCCTGACCTGGCCACGGAACACCTGGCGCCGAGAGAGCCGCGTTTGCCTACAACGCTTGCCATGGGTAAACCGAGGAAGAAGCGCACGGCCGAAGAAGAAGCCGCTTACCGCGAGGCTCGGCGTGCAGCGGATCGTGAGCGTTGTCGTCTACGACGACTAGATCCCGTTTACATGGCCAGTGAAAGAATCAAGAAGCGACATCGAAGATTGGACCCGGAGTATGAAAAGCGAAGGCGCGAGGCAGAAGCGGCACGGAAGCGAAATCAGCGACAATTGACCGGTCTAACGGAGTATCAGCGATGGAAGGCCCGCCTTGCTGCCAGCGTTCCACATCCAAGGGTGCACGTGAGTTAAAGAATGAACTTTTTAGATGGTGGTGGTTAGAAGGGCAACCGGTAGGGAGCACTTCTAATGGGGGAGGTGCGCGTACATTGAACACGCAAATTTTTGTAGTAGAGCTTAGACTTTTTTTTCTCGTAGTGCAGGGCTCGAGTTTAGTAATTATCGAGTATAGGGACAATTGGTGTCAAAAAGGCATGGTTAAAAAGTCTGTAAAGTGTTCAGGATGTGGAGTGGGTTTGAAAGTGGACCCAAGCGTAGAAGAGGATGGAGAAGAGGCTGACGCGAAGTGTAGGCAATGTGAGGTCGAGAAAAAACTGGAGAAAATGATGGTTGCCCAGAGTGAACTGCTGATGAGAATCACCAAGCTCGAGACTGAGTTGGCGACAGAGCAAGAGAAAACGAGGGCAATGGGAGAAAGACTGAAGTTCGCCGAGGAAGCGCTAGCGAAGCTGAACAAAGAAGCGACCTACCGAGAGAACAGTAGAGAACAGGCAGCCAGAACGGTGGAGAAGGAAAAGCAAGCAAGTTTGGAAAAAACAAGTTTAGCCGGTTCAACTGTCGCAAGGCCCAGCTTCAGCGAGGTAGTGGTGGGGCAGGGAGGGGACAAAGCAGCTGGCGTCACAGGTGCAAGTAGCCCCCAAGTGCAGAACGCTCCAGCTGAAAAGTCGCTGCATGTGATAATCGCCGGGGACTTGAATTTAAATCGATGCACAGAAGCCATCAAAGAGAGGGTAAGAGGTGACAAGAGGGTTGCAGTAGGGGCGTTCCCAGGACGCAAGCTGGAAGCAGTCATGAGGCAAGCGAGCGCAAAGCTCAAAACGACAGCTGATAGACGAAACCTAGTGATAATTTCAGGCGGTTTAAACGATGTCCTGAATGTAGATGCAGCAGGACTAGCAGCCACACTGGCGAAAGGCGTCAATGACATGCGCGCCCCTTCTCCTAAGGTACAGGTAGTGATATGCACGATACCGGAGGTACCAGTGCGTGATAGCAACCTGCAAAGAGCGGTGGTCAACGCAAACCAAGAGATATGGCGGATGAGTCGAGAGAAAGGCTTTGAGGTGGTGGAAATAAACAGAGAGGTGCATAGGTGGGGGGGTTTTCAACGAGACAGAATTCACTTCGATGTTCGGCTAGGTCATCAGGTGGGTTGGCGACTTGCAGGACGCGCAGTAGCTTTTTTGGGGGGCAAGCGAGCCCTTCGGGGTGCAGGATAGCTAGTAACGAGAAAAACAACCAGGGAGACTCTTCGACAGGTGGTATGGACAGATACGATTCCAAAGTGGCACCAATATCTAAGATAGGTAGAGTCCGGGGCATAAATAGACGTAGTCACGAGCGCCTAGCCAATTCAGACATAGGGTATATTAACATGCAGGGTGGTAGGAACAGGCTGAAGTGGGAAGAGATAGAAGAACAGCTAAGGGAAGAGAGGCCGATGGTATACGGTTTTGTAGAAACACATCTCAGGGACATGGAACAACCTCCGGACAATCCGGACAACGCGTGGGAATATTGTAATAGAACAGAAGGCAGCAGAAAGGGGGGTGGTATTGGGGCATTCATTCATAAATATACAGACTGGCAAAGGGTCAAGCAGGAGTGCAAGGAACATTTATGGCTAAAAGGGAAAGTGGCAGGTCTAATGACACTCCTTGGTTTTGTGTACTTGTGGACGGGAGCAAAGGCCAGAGAGGAAAACCAGACAATGTTAGAGTGCATATCAAATGACATTCAGGAGTTATGAAGAGAGTGCGAGATAATTATACTAGGAGACATGAATGCGCACATAGAAGATATAGATGGGTATACCAACCCGACAGGCAAAATGATCATGGATATGTATGAACGGCTTGATTTGATCATTTGCAACAGTACCGAGAAGTGTGAAGGGCAAATAACATGGGAGGTAGGAAGGCTTCAGTCGACGATAGATTATGCACTGATGTCACATAGGATGTATGATAAGCTTAGGGGAATGCACATAGATGAAGGTGGCTCCAGAAGTCTGGGTAGCGATCACAAACGTATCAAACTAAGTTTTGGAAGAGCAGTGAAAGTGGGAAGGAGACAAGATGAGCAACTACAGAAAATTTTTTATCCAGAAAGGCAAATTGAAATAGCCACTAAACAAATTGAGAAAGTAATGACGGAGGATAATAAGACAGTGTGGACATACACGAATCTAATTAGACTCTTTGAGCTAGAGCTTGCTAAGACGCGTGACAAGTCACCCCGGAAAAGAAGACACAAACCCAAAAGTTGGTGGGATGAGGAAGTCAAGAGAGCCATAGCAAAACGTCAGGAAGCCTCTAGGGAACACAGACATGCTAAGCAGCGGGGTGAACCGACAGATGATGTTGAAAGAAAATGGGCAACCTTTCTAAGCTGTAGAAGGGATGCATCCCTTCTGATCAATAAAAAGATTAGAAGGAAGGGAGCTCAGTGGCTGGCAGAAGTACATAAAAAAGATAAAAAGGCAGCTGCGAAATTTTGGAACCATCTAAACTCCCTAAGAAATGAGACGATCCTAGAGCAGAGATATATAAATACAGCTGAAGGTGCTAGGCTAGAAGCGGACGAAGCTATTGAAAATATAAGAACAAAAGTGACAGAAAAATTTCAACAAAGAAGTACTTTATGCACCACAATATACAAGGACGATTCAAGTGGTGCAATGGCTCCATTTTCACAAGAGTGGGAAAGGGCTGAGAAAAGGGTTCCTAGTAGTACATCAACAGGCCCAGATGGCATTCCAATTAGGCTGATAAAAACATTAGGTCCGAAGTCTAAGCAGGCTTTGAGAGAGGCAGTGAGCACAATAATAATCGATGGTGAAGTTCCCGATGGATGGAAACTTAGCAGGATGAGCATGATCTATAAAGGAAAGGGGGACAAAGCTGACATAAACAACTACTGTCCTATAACAGTGACATCAGTGGTCTACAGGCTGGCGATGCAGATTATAAAGGAAAGACTGCAGACGTGGATAGAGGATGAGGGGGTGCTGGGGGAACTGCAGAATGGGTTTCGGAAACACAGGAGGTTGGAAGACAATCTGTTCTCACTGACGCAGTGCATCGAAATAGCAGAAAAGGAACACAGGCCCCTGTGGCTAGCATTTTTGGATATCAAGGGAGCGTACGATAGCGTGGTTCAAGAGGAATTGTGGGGAATACTGGACACACTAGGCGTGGAACATGTTTGATATGTGGGGTTTAACGTCCCAAAACCACTATATGATTGTGAGACGCCGTAGTGGAGGGCTCCGGAAATTTAGACCACCTGGGGTTCTTTAACGTGCACCCAAATCTGAGCACACGGGCCTACAACATTTCCGCCTCCATCGGAAATGCAGCCGCCGCAGCCGGGATTCGAACCCGCGCCCTGCGGGTCAGGCGTGGAACATGTAGTCACTAATCTTTTAAAGGGTATCTATAAAGGTAACAAGGTAGTTATAAAGTGGGAAAAACAGGTATCCAAGCCTGCAGAGGTAAAACGGGTGCTTAGGCAGGGGTGCCCCCTGTCACCCTTATTATTTATGATGTACCTACAAGGATTAGAGGCAAAATTAGAGGGAAGTAGACTGGGCTTCAACCTCTCTTTAGTCAAACAAGGAAAACTTATTTATCAGGCACTACCAGCATTAATGTACGCAGATGATCTAGTGCTAATGGCCAAGAACAAGGAACATTTGCAGAGATCGATGGACATCTGCAGTAACGAGGGAGATAGGTTAGATTTTAGATTCAGTAAGGAAAAATCAGCAGTCATGATTTTCAATGACAACGAAGGTAGTGAGCTTAGAATACAGGAGGTCACGCTAGAGATAACAGATAAATACAAATATCTGGGCGTATGGATAAGCAATGGGACCGAGTATCTGAGGGAACACGAAATATACGTGGCGACTAAAGGTAACAGGACTGCAGCAGTCATGAAAAATAGGGCACTGTGGAATTACAATAGGTATGATGTTGTGAGAGGAATATGGAAAGGGGTCATGGTTCCTGGGCTGACGTTCGGCAATGCGGTCTTGTGCATGAGATCGGAAGTTCAAGCAAGATTAGAAATTAAGCAACGTGGAATAGGTAGGCTTGCTTTAGGAGCTCACGGGAATACACCAAATCAGGGAGTACAAGGTGATATGAGATGGACATCATTTGAGGGCAGGGAAGCTAGCAGCAAGATAAAATTTGAGAAGCGATTGAGAGAAATGGGGGAAGAGCGTTGGGCTAGGAAGGTTTTCAGCTACTTGTACATGAAGCATGTCGATACAAAATGGAGGAAGCGAACAAGGAAGTTGACTGGTAAATACTTAGAAAACAGCAGGTGGCCAAACCAAAAAGAACTATCGGTTAAGAAGAAAGTGAAGGAAACGGAGACTGACATGTGGAGAATGGGCATGATTAAGAAGTCCGCACTAAAGATCTATCGAACGTTTAAGCGGGAAATTGCCAAGGAAAGGATCTATGATAATACTAGGGGTAGTTCTCTACTGTTTGAGGCCAGAACGGGAGTACTGCGAACCAAGACATATCGGGCCAAATACGAAGGGGTAGACACAGTATGCAGTGCGTGTGGAGAGGAAGAAGAAACTGCCGAACACTTGATAATGTTCTGTAAAGGGCTTCACCCTATAGTTCAGGATGATGGCGCAGAGTTTTTCAAAGCACTGGGGTTTAGGGACCGGGAGGGCGAAATAGTCTTTAAGCGGGTAGACTTAACTAGAAGGAGGTTATCTGATTGGTGGCTAAAGTCAAGGCACGAGTGAAAATTAAACTCTTCACTGCAAAGTACTAATCCTCAAACTCTTTTTTAAGGAAAAAAAATAAATATAGTTTTTGGTTCATTAGGTATTACGGCTTGGTGGCGCTAGCCACCGCCCGATCTAAAGGGTACAGCCATATCCATCCATCCATCCATCCATAGATGCCAAGCAGCTTTAGGTGGGGCGATAGTTATAGCGCGAGAACAAAACGACACAGAGACAAGAAGGACACGAAAGACACTTGTCTCTGTGTCGTCGTTTTGTTCTCGCGCTATAACTATCGTCATGCCATACCAACTAGCCCAAGCTGCCGCACTTTTAGGTGGGGGCTTTGTCCATCCCTCCCGTGGGGTCCCCTCCCCTCTGCGCATGACAGGTGGTGAGACAGCTGCACACTCCGCTGGGGATGGTAGTTCGGCGGTGTATAACGGTGTAAGAGCCCGCGCACCTCCCCTGCGCAACGCCGCGATGAATGCCAGCAGTGTCCGCGGAGAAGAAGGCTCGGGCTGCGAAACGGGAGCGGCGGCGTGCCGATCCCGAACTTCGGGCTCGCGAAGCCGAAAGGAAACGGCGGCTAGCGGACCCCATTCTCCGAGCTCGGGAAGCCGAATTGAAGCGTCAACGTCGAGTAGCAGATCTCGTAGCGGCGCGGCAACGCGAAGCCGAAGCGAAACGTAAACAACGAGCAGCGAATCTCGAAGCGGCGCGGCAATGCGAGTCGGCGGCGAAGGCAGCGCAGTTCAAGCGCGAGTTCCTGGATAGGAGCTTCGGGCACATCTGCAAGGTATGCGACCCCCTGTGGTTGTACTACAACCTGACCAAGGCCGCAGTAGCATCAACGACAAACAGCACCGTCACGTCGTCATCGGTGTGCTCCATGCTCCAACAAGATCGAGTTCCGGCAGAGTGCAGCAACTACAGTGATATCCGCACCGTTGTTTATCAGCAAAGTTGTCCTCCATGCCAAATAGACCTTTTCATGCTAGCCACCCTATCCATGCTGCGCAGCTGGTGTGACGTCGGCATAGTTGTCGCTTAGCAACCATGTATGTCTACGTCCAGCTCCAGATGTTCTCTGTAGGGGCGCGCCAGCGCTTGCTCGGCCGTGTTCAGGCAACACCACCAGGGTACGGTTTAGACATTCGGAAGCAACGGGTCGGCCGTGCAAAGTTCGCACAGCCGAAGAGGAGGCCGTTTGGCTCGAAGCTAGGCGTGCTGCGGCCCGAGAAAGTAACCGTAAACGGCGATCGGATCCCGACTATGCTCGACGGGAACGCGAAGCGAGCGCGGCGAGGAAGCAAGCCAAGCGAAGTTTGCCAGGTGTGAGTCGAGCCGAGCACAATTATGTGACGAAAGGCCCGCCCTTCTACCCTGAGGGGCCACATCCAGGTGTGCTCGCAATTCTGGCTTTGGGGTTTGACCTAGATCTGTTGCAGGCAGAGGAGGATTTTATGGGGGGGGGGGCAGCGGCCTGAAGTAACTCCGGAGGGGGAGGGGGTCCTAACATTTTTGTTTTTAGTAGCAGGATGAAGCCGTCAACCATTATTAACAGTTATGCGTGCCCAAAATGGTCCCACTCGTTTATTCTAATTGGTGGTAAGAGGTGGACAAGCACTCTTAAAGGGGAGGGGGAGACTGGTGCTGACACAGGTTTTGGGGGTGGGGGGAGCGATCACCCTCCCTCTGGATTTGTACTCATGACAGGCTGTAGTTTTACAGCAAAGGCTGTTGAGATCAAAACATCGGTAACGTGCGGCGCCGTAGTTCTCTGCCGCTAGTGTCTGTAACCAGTTTCGCAAGAAGAAAAAAAAACTAGATAAAAGACAGGAAGGACACAATAGGATTCGAACCCGGGTCCGCTGCATGCCAGCCCAGTATACTACCACTGATCCACGCCAGTGCTTAGAACTCATTTCTAAACTGGCCTTAGGTAGGCTTGATTTCGGGAAGTAATCACAATAATATGAGTAATTAAGTGTTTTAAAACATTAAAAAACAACCAGGCACTGCTCCATGCACACTGGGTAACGAGCGAGTTCCAACCCATTAGAAAACTTGTTCTTGATCACCTAGTAACTGTGGTGCATACCCCCTTCAGGCATAATTTTTTGATGTCGTCAGCCACTGAATTATAAAATTACACAAGATTTATAGCTAGTGAGTAGCGGATACTACAATTCTCCGAAGAATGACGAAAGATAGCATAGAGAATGCTGGCCATCTACACAAACATTATGATTATGGCCTAGTGGGTACCCAGCAAGCGTACTTGCAGCAGTTACCCAAAGAGTGTTTAGAAAAGGCTCTGAAAAGCCACTCTTCTAGCTTTCGCTGCAACTCGGCTGCTCGTTCAGTGCAGACCTGGCAATTTTTCAAATGAACTGACAACTGTCCAAAACATGAAACGAAATGACTGCACGAATGGAAAGATTGTCCCTCGTAGTGACTCAGAGCTACGTTGTTTTTCTCGTGAGAAGTGGAGTTAGATATTTATTTATTCATTGAAAATTGTGAAAAATGGCCTGTGGCGTCACCTGGAGTCGTAAACTATTATTCGATGTACCCTGTCACGTGATCGTAGACTAGTATACATGCTCAATATTTTATTGCTGGTATTGAAAGATTGTTTGCTTCTTCAGAGTAAAAGATATTATTTCATAAAAATGTACATATAAGCCTGCGTTAGTAGTACGTGTTGAAGTGGCGTTGCCTTTGCATGACGTAATCATCCCATGCTCGTCAGCGCTTCTTGAGCAATATTTCTGCGTGCTCATGAAACCATGCATGCAGTATACAGGTCACCAAGATTTTGGGGTGACGTGGTTCTTATACCTACATTTTGTCTCAGAAATCACGTGTGCTGCTGCTCGGCACGGCTGCGCATATGTGCAGTGACGTTTTTGGTGACTTGGCTTGGCTCCTGTGTTGAGAGAGTAATGATGACTGGGACAAGCCATCCACGACACAGGCACGTGCAATGCAGTACAAATACAGGGAAGCTGTATAAAGCCTCATGATCTCATTGTAACGGCTTGTTATTTTAAAAAATAGTTGTAAAGCTCAAATAAATGTGGCTAAGTGTAGTTATGGGAACTGCTGCGAAAGCACAACGACAGCATGCACAAGTCACGATAAGGGCTACCGCCATCACTATGAATGCTCACTGGACAAAAAGGAAAATCAGTATTCAGAGCCTTTCAGATCGAAAAATGCTGCTTATAAACAACTACATGCTTTTGGGATTAACTGCTGCCACAACGAACACTACGAAAGGCAAGCCGGGAAACACTGTGTTGAAAAAAAAATGCATAGTCGGTCCCTTTAACTGTAATCTATCACGCTAAGCTTGGTTCGATGCAATGCAAAACACATGAAATGCTGGCAAGTGCTGTGGGTCGTTGACCAGCTTTGCCATTTTTTAAGATTCAGACGACTAGAGCGAACCTTTTAAATGCGGAGCATTTCTTAGTCTTACGATGTTGCACTTTGGCGTCTGCGTTGTCTGCACCCCCACTGCTAATGCTTGGCTCGTCTCGTCTTCCTCGAATGCGGGCGGTGTGTATATAAGCCGCAGAGCGCGCGTTCGGGATTCAGTGAAGGGCGTCTTTACTTGTCTGTCGATTGACTTAACGCTTTCCTTGACTCGAGTAGACGTAACATTCATGCCATATCCCCCCACTTAGCGACGGATTTACTCAAGTCCCCCCCCCCCCCTGTAGAAAGACGAAGGCGCCAATTTTTTCGTTATTTCGTAGCCTTGCATTTCTAAGTACACGAGTACATAAACAAGTGTAAGGTACTTTGTGGTACTTTCATCCTTTGACCCCTCTTTCTGCCGCATAGCCTCCTTGAAAACCTCGTTGTGGCTGTCGTTTTTACAAAATTAAATGCTCGCACCGCTGCGCAAGGTTTCATGCCGGAAAATTTGAGGTGAGGAGAGAAAGTCCTTAAGATGGAAAGCTTTCGTCCATGGCCAGCGCAGACGACCCGAAAGCGCAGCCTTCCAATTCGAAAGTTGTGGATTTGTACCCACTATAAGTCATTTTCATCTGTCATAATTGTTACCAGACAGATAAAAGCAAGAAATGTTTCCTGTGGTGTCCCACTGCCGAGGTCACAGAATCAAACCTCTGTGGAAATTTTTTATGAAGGCGAGAATGACATGGGCCCATGTACTCCGGTTTAAATGCATGACTTATGTCCCTAGGTGGTCGAAATTTGTCAAGCCCTTCACTGCGACATCTCTCGTGGTCATATTATTTTGGGACATTGAACTCCAGCGAAGTTATCTCTCTTGGATTTATTTTGGTGTCTAGCGTTTTTTGTCTAGTATCCAGTATTTTCTCGGTTGCCGTATAGACGCTCATTCCCACTTACATTTAAATTGAAGTGTTCAGGCATACTAATTCACAGTTCAATCTAGTGAAATTGGCTTTTGCAGTTAATGACATTGTTGGATGCCTTATATCACATTCTGCTTTTCCTGCCACTAGGTTGCATCATCGGCTTGACCAACAGAAGTCGCTCAATATAACCGTTCTTTGCAGCGCAACCAGTACACATCGTGTGAGAAAACCGTGTCCAAATCAACAGAGGCTAATATAGTCCCCAAGATACACCATGTATCGACGCAAATTGAGAAACGAATTCAAGGTTTACAACGCCTGCCCACCAGCGAATGTGCCACAGCCAATCAAAGGTGCACCTTTATGCCTATTAGTACTATTACCGTCATTAAAAGTTACATCAGGATTTTAGGATTGCATACTGCAATGACAGATTCCTCGACATTTTCACGGCGAGATTCCTGTTGGTACAGATGTGGGAATGTTTCGTACACGTGGCACTTCCAATGTTCGAATGCCACAAAACTTGATAACTGGTATTTTAATTGGCACAAGGGCTATCTACTTGTTGTCAATCTTGCAGAATTTGATGCATAAATTGACAAGCTGGTGAATCTTCTGAAAAGATTGAAGTAGCATGGGTCAAACCAAAAAAGGGGACAAAAAAGCACAACTTGTAGCTTGTGTGTACCTTTTTTGTCTCCTGTTTATCCTTTTTTTGTATATGTCCTGTCCTGCTGCACATTGTTTTCAGGATATGCTGCCATAACAACTTGCCCGACTTTCAACCTAATGACAAGGTAGAATCCGTTATCACATCCCCTCACCCATTGCACTGTTGAAAAACTTGGACATTTGAAGGGTTACTCGCCAGGTCCCCTAGTTGGGCCGTGGCAGTTGTTGGTGTCTGATGAAGAGCATTATGCCACAAAAAATTTTTCAATCAATTCATTACGAGCTGAAAAAAGTGGCATTTTGAAGCGGTGCAAAAGATGATGCGAGGAGACGAGCTCAAATTCCATGCTGCTTGCCCCACGTTGCCTTTGCAAGCTAAATCTCTTCTCTATCCTCTCTGGCATCCGAGCAAACGGTCACATGTGCATGACGTCCCCAAGCAAGCCCCTCCGCCGAGAAGATGCGGGCAGCATTGTTTTGTTGACCACCATTATTTTGTGGTCTAGTGCCTGTTTCTGCGGGATGGATTCAGAGATGCTGGTATAAACACGCTAGAATAGATTCGCATATTGAGTGCTCGAATGTGCAGGACTATTAATTTAGTTTTCAGGGCTGGCGTCTGCTCGATGCATTAACAGTGGGGACACGAACGCACTCAAAATGCAGGTACATTAGCCCCGCATCTCGTTGCAATTCACGAGAAAAAAATGAAAAAGACGCACACATTCCCTGTGTGTGTTTCTCATTATTTATCTCAAGTTTTATTCATATATTCAGGCAATAGATTACACAAACTACACATTTTTGAAATAATTTTTGCTGTCTCATGTGCTACTGTTGGCGACATCAGATCACAGTCGTCTATGCAGAGGACTGACATCACAGCATACCATTTACACAGGGCAATTCTGTAGTCTACGTCATTCCCTTATTTTCAGGGTGGCCGTGCATGAAAGGAAGGGCAAGCAGCGTTCATCTTGAAATTTAAACCAGTTTCCCGGCACGTAGTGTTGCACAATTTGGCAGAACTGATCGTGAACGGCCCATGTATGCATTGCGTTCGTCAGCTCGAAATTGCGAAACTTGAGAAGTGGCCCTTCAAAGGAGCGCTAACACAAAAATATATCACCTTGCTTTTTTTTTGAAGTAGGTATCTTAATACCGACTTATCACTGCTGGAAACTGTTTGTGTGAGTGCGCGATGTTCGTTTGTTTAGAGACGTGTTTAAAGCACCCCTCTCTATTTTCATTTCAGAGTACCAACCTCAGCAGAAGCAGTTTCCAGAGAGAGGTAAGCACAGCTGGCCACGGTGACCACTCAAAACTGTGATGCACATGCTGCGCATGAGAGCAGGTACGCAGTTCTCACATCACAGCACTGCCAGCATACACGAAGTTGCAGGGACAAAGGAGGAAATTGCATTTAGAAGAAGTGCAAGGCACGTGCCAGCAACCAGCAAACTCGAACTTGTGGCGTAGGTTTGTTTACATTGCCAACAAATAGTGCTGTACAATTTATAAAGTTTTTGTACATTATTTGCTGTATTATGTACTTTTTCATTTATGGTTGCCGAAAACAACCTTTTTTTTGTAAAGGTCGGCTGTATAACCCATATTAAGAAATATTTGAATTGTTGCCTCGTTTTGTTTGAGCTTTCTATCTGCTTAGAGAATGTTTATTTATTGTCGGTTTTGCCTTACTTACATTGTTTTATGTATTTTGTTGTTTACTGCTATAAAAAATGCAATGCATAGTACTCAAACTGTCTCCGTGGCAATAATGCCTTCGACGCAGCTTAAAGTAGGGCTGACACAAATTTTAAATATTTTGGTACTGTTGCTCTGTATAAGAATGCGGATTTGAGAACTCTGAAAGAGTGCGGTGCATGGGAATACGCCATGTTTATTTTTAATACCGTCACTTTAAAAAGACACTTTTGGTTTTGATATCGCGGAGGTGACTTCGCGACGTGTCTAGGTGGTGGCAGCAATTCGCAACATAATAGTGACAAATCTGCCATTTGCTTGTGGTACACGTTGTAGAAGGTTTCGAGGCTGCTCGGCCCTGACATCCCAGGAAAGACGCGGAGCCAGACCAGGAACCTTCTTTATCGACCAGAACCCAGACCGCACCTGCCTGCTGCCAGCCGCTACCGTGTGCCATCACCACACCCGCGATCGTCGTCCTTCTCTGCCTTTTGTCATTGGCAGGCTCGCGGCCGCCGCTCCCATACTGTGCCCTCCCCTTCGGCAAAAGTGGAGAGAGAGAGACGTGATGCAGTAGCTGCTAGCATTGGCCATGACGGACCGCACACAACGCGTAAGACCACTAACCGGCGCAGTCGGCCCACAATTCCATGTGTGACCTCAGGAGCTGCCAGCCTCTCATGCTGTCCTTGTAGGTCCCACCGCCTTTACGGCTGGCCTGCTGCTTGGTGCGTGAGGTGGAAGCTCCAGAGTGTACACACTTGTCAACGTGCTTTGGACCTTTGGCTCCAGCATTATTCCTGTCTGGTTTTAGCTTTCCTTGCCTGACGAATTCTTCGACCTTCACTTGATGCTTCTTACCCATGAAGTGCCTCGAGCTCGTCGCCGTGAATGAGCGCTGACATTTTGCAGATGCCATTTTTCGTGGTCGCAGCGTTGCATTCGTTTTCAGTGCCATCAGCCTGGGCACCGTCTTTTGCGCTGCAGTTCTGGGTATTATGCACCGTCTCATCATGCACTGCAGGGTTGTCCGTGACGTGATGCTCCCCTCCACCACCTTCATGCCACTCCTGCCACATGCCATCAGCATTGTCCACGTCATGAACGACCTCTGCATCAACGGCGTCTAGGCAGGTGCAGTGGGGCCGCCCGATGGATGCGCTTCTGCATGGCCCGCATTAACCTCGCAGACCCTCCTCTGGGCATTGCGTTCAGGTGTAGAGCTCACGCCGGATACGGTAGTCGCAGGCGACCGGTGGCAACGTTTCCCGGAATGCTGCGACAAACTGGTTTTAGGACTGAAAGGGTCGTTAAAGCAGCCACTATCGTTGTGCGGTACTACGCAGAGCAACTGGGAAGACCTGCTAGAGCACGCCGAACTCTGAGAAGCTGCTAACACGAAAGGATTGTCAATGAAGTCGAGGACTGATTCCCTCGCGTCTTAACCGGAAAAAGTGGGCACGGTCAGCGGGGTCGTCAAGGCCATGGTCGCAGACTGCCAGGTAATTTGATGTCCGTGGCCCACGGGCAGGGTTCTTCCCCTTGGGCGCCAATTGTAGGGGGTTTCGAAGCTGCTTGGCCCGGAACCCTGCAGGGAAGATGTGGAGCCAGACCTGGAACCATCTTTATTAACCGGAACTCGGGCCGCAACTGCCCACTGCCACGGCCACACCGGCGATCGTCGTCCTCCTCTTCCTTCTGTCATTGGCAGGTTGGTGGCCGCCACTCCCATAACGAAAACAGTGATGTGTGCACAATCTCCAGCAAACCCGAAAGTGATCTCTCTGATTTACTGGGTGGTATGCAGGACATGAGAGTTTGCAAACTCAGTGGAACTGCATTGACTCGTCGGGACAATGTCCATTGTGGTTGGACTGGCTTCCTGATGCTCAGCGATGAAACCTTTAACATGTGGAGAGTTAACACGGCATACCAGGGAAAAGAAAAATCGTTTGGTAAAACTTGTTGTTGGGTTAGGCGGTGCATGTTACGAGAATGATGCCTTTTCCTTTTGCCTATTCCTTGGTGGTTTGGGTCGTATATTTTTTTATGTAATTTTAAAATCTTGACTGCACACCTTCTAAGCATTCTGTAAATAAATTGCTAATTAATTTTATTTAAACTTTTGTCTTCATAATTCTAATTCAACTTACGCTTGAAATTTTGATGTTCGTACGCTCTTACGAGATAAACAAAAGCGAGACATAAGTTCTACAAGTGCCTGCAGTAGCTCTTAGCACCATTGTATGCAAGATTTTGTGAATCTCCCAACTTTGAAATGAAAATGTGTTTCTTGTCATTTAATTAGATATGTTCCATTTTGAAAGCATTAATTACATCCTTCTCGTTACAAAGTAAACAATAGGTGAAGCAACATTCTCATATGAGTGGTATTAATGTAAATAGAAGCTCTTTGGAATGAAAATTTAAGTCCTTATAAAGAATTATTATTACTATCAGTAATAATAATATTATTTATTATTATTATTATTGCAGAAGAGCCACCGTTGGTTGCCTTTTTAAATAGATCAACGGCTGAAGTACAAGTGCTCCTTCAATCAAACGAGACGCAGCAAAGTCAAGTGGAAGGGGTGTGTACATCTTTTGAGTGGAAAGACGCGTGAACCCTAATGCCGAACTGGAATGCTGTGAAGTACAGTAAAACCTCGTTAATTTGAAAAAAAAAAGGTAATTTGAAAGCGTATGTATTGTTCATTGGCATCAACCTTGTTAATTTGGTCATATTTGGCCACAGCGCGATTAATTACGATTGTCAGCGCACTTGCCACTCGCGAAGTGCCAAAAAATGTGCAACGCAAGTGGCGTTTGCAGACAACCGATATGAGGCGGCGCCCTCTACTTCGTCATCACTGCGGACCTTATGGCAACGTCCTGAGTAACGTCCTTATGTCAATGTACTATACTAGGTTAGAGTATGACGATTGCAAAAAGAGTGGAGCTGAACAAGTGTTAACACAATGCCGAACCCCGCGCTACAGCTATGGACAGAGTGCTCTGCCACACCGACGGCGCTGTGCTGACCGAGCTGAAAGGCACAGCAGTGTCACGAGATGGGAGAATTTTTTGCTAGTTCACGCAGTCAGAGTTTCAAACCTAAACCTAATCTGGTAACGTTGGATAACATTTCTAATTATAGGGTTCAAGGAGAGGGGAAGTTTTGAGCAGCGGTAGCTTTGTGAATAAGATTACAAGTAGCGAAAATTGTGGCTTTTACACTGCTCTTGTAAGCAAAGCAGAGGATTTATGTATTCACGAAGAATATTGTCGCAGGTAATGGGTATGAGCCATCAACTGTAGCATGAAATCACTTGGAAGTGAAGAAAAGAAGAGGACTTTGCTTCCTGGTCTGGGGGGCGAGCAAACGTCGATTTGTCGCTGTCTGCTATTTCGTTCGTGGCACTGGTGGAGGTGCTGGGTAAATGCGCCTCTGCTGCAGATTTTCAGCCGACACACCGATCTACTTGGATACAGCTACAGCTCCCACGGCAAGAAGCAGACGCTGCCTGCGAGGACTATCTCGCGAATACGGTTCTCTCTCTCAAGACGAGATGGCAACTTCGACTATTAACCAGGCGAGGCAAACCAACGACGCCTATTCTTTTCTCCCGCATGTTCTTCATGCGCCGCAAACGCCATGCTCAATTCATGGAGACATTTATGAAGATGTTCATGACTGGCTTGACCACATCGATCGAGTTGCCAACATCAACGAATGGGATGAAGCTCTCAAGCTGCAGAGAGTTTACTTTGCGTTAGAAGACTCTGCCAAAACGTTGTATGAGAATGATGAGGGTTCCTTTGCGACGTTCAGCCGACAGTTTCGTGATGCGTACTGCAGCACTGAAAGGAGGAGAGAGTGTAGCAGGCCATCTCGTCTCGAAACCAACGACCTAGCGAGAGAGTTTCGATGTTTGTCGAGGACATGCTTCGACTCTTCAAGCGTGCCAACCCTGCAATGTCCGAGGAAAAGAAGGTGCGGCATTTAATGCATGGGGTAAAAGAGCAGCTCTTTGCCGTACTCGTGGGCAATCTATCGACGACTGTGGCTGAGTTCATAAATGAGGCAACCACAATGGAGCGTACTCTCCAGCATCGGTCGTCACAGTATGAACGCCACAACGTGACCACTGCTGCATGCTGTATCGGGCTTGACACCGATAAATATGCCCTCGCAGAGTTCATAAGCGTTGGCAGGACGAGCTGCGCCAACTCCAAGCAGCAGGACCCCAACAACCCGTAAATGCTCTCCCAGACTTAATCCAAAATGAGATCCGACAGGTGGTCACCTCACTTGCGCCAACAAGGCCTGAGGCACCTGTGCTGACTTATGCGGCGGCTCTGCGATCTCCTGCACCACATGGCCCTGATCCCACCATGGGGAGAATGGATCAGGCTAGCCATCGATTCCAAGGCACCTCTTGGACTCTGCCACTCGCCTCAAGGTTTCCGAGTGCACCAACTTATCGTCCGTGTGGATCGTGGCAGAACGCCACGAAGGCCAGCGTGTGGCGTACGTCCGATAACCGTCCACTCTGCTACCACTGTGGCGAAGCGGGTCACGTCTACCGTAACTGGCAGTACCACCAACTTGGTCTCCGTGGCTTTCACCCTGATGCTCGGTGCCCTTGTTACGGTGAGCGTCCCCGCGACATTGAAGCGTACCTTACGGGCCAGCAAGCTCCTCGCCTTGGTCAACGCCCCCAATTACGATCACAATCACCTCGCCGCCCCACGTCACTTAGCATTCCCTCGTCATCTTATGCTCCTTTCAGAGGCTTGTCACCGAGTCCCCAAAGGGAAAGCTAAAAACCGCGGCTCCTGGTGGTGAAGCCGCGTCCCAAGGAACTGTCAAAGAACTTCCCTCGACTCAAAGACTCGACGAAGACCGTTCCGACTTTCCAGTCGTTTCGGAAAGTCATGAGATTGTTTCCGCCGACATCACTGTACACGTCGATAATTACGTCGTCACTGCCCTCGTTGACACCGGTGCCAATTATTCGGTTATGAGCAGCGCCTTGGCATCCCAACTGAGAAAGGTGACTACTCCTTGGCAAGGACCCCCACTGCGCACGGCAGGGGGCCACCTCGTCACGCCAACTGGAATGTGCACAGCCTGTGTTCGAATCCGTGCTTCGACGTTCACAGGGTCTTTCCTCGTATTACCTGTGTGCTCCCGTCCACTCATTCTGGCACTGGACTTTCTTCGTGAACACTGCGCAATTATTGACCTACGAGAGTTGCATGTGTCCTTCAAGGACCCATTTCATCCTGAACCTAAAAACACCCACTTATCGAAGGCTGCCGTACGTGTATCCTCCGAATCTGTTACTATGCCTCCCCGCAGCAGCCTCTTTATCAATGTTGAAAGTGACCAAGACGTCCTCGATGCTGCAGAAGAAAATTTGTCTCTACTTTTTGCACAACAAATCTGCGTTGCCCGAGGTATTGTTCAGCCCAGGAGGAAGCAGGCTTGCCCTTTTTGTATATTTTTCTATACCTGCATGTTACGTCGGTAGGAAAAGTTTCTACGACGCTGAAGTTTGTGATGTATATGATATAGCCTTCATCAAGTGTGTTGTATGAAGCTATTCTACCATGCCAATCGCTGGTCACTACTGCGTAAACCTTAATTAACTTACCTGTTGGATTGGTCCTCTGTTAAAAACTGCCTGTTGTGTTGTCTTTCTTGATTTCATTTTGTTGTGCTTGTGTCAACAAGTGAAGTGTATTTCTTTACCCCACCCTGTAACGGCCTTTGGCTAACAGTATCAATAAGTAAATAAATAGTCACGAATTTCAGCGAGGATCATCGCCATCTTACCAAACACACTGCGATCGCATACCTTGAGGATATTGCTGACGTCCCTGGCCCCTCAACATTATCTGCTCTTTCATCGGGCGACGATCCCGCCATGATATTTGCAAGCACTCTCGACGTAAACCAGGATCTACCGTCCGCACAACGGGAACGTCGTTTGAAGCTACTCGACCCATTTCGGAACTGCTTCGCTATGACTTCGAAAGTGAACGAAACACCGCTTGCCAAGCATCATATGATCACCGAGCCTACCGAGAGACCGATTCGACAGCACGCCTACAGAGTCTCGCAAAAAGAACAAGACAATATACGCCAACAGGTCCAGCAGATGCTCAAGGACGACGTCACCAGCCATCGACCAGTCCGTGGGCGTTCCCTGTTGTGTTAGTAAAGAAAAAAGATGGTACCTTGCAATTTTGCGTCGACTACCGAAAATTGAATATGATCACGAAGTAAGACGTGTATCCTTTACCATGAATAAATGACTCGCTGGACCGTATTCGCAATGCTCGTTACTTTTCTTCTATGGATCTACGCAGCGGCTATTGGCAAATTTCTGTTGATGAGCGCGACCACGAAAAGACCGCCTTCATTACTCCTGACGGACTCTACGAGTTCAAGGTCCTTCCCTTCGGCTTATGCTCGGCGCCAGCTACTTTTCAAAGAATGATGGACACGGTTCTTTCTGGGCTAAAATGGCAATTGTGTCTTGTCTACTTTGACAATGTGGTCGTCTTCTCGGACACGTTTGAGCAGCGCGTCCAGCACTTACAGGCAGTTTTTCAGGCGATTAGAACAGCTGGACTTTCTCTCAAACCTGAGAATTGCCCCTTTGCTGTCGAGGAACTGAAGTTTCTTGGTAACGTTGTCAGCCACGTCGGTATACACCCAGATTCTGAGAAAACGAAAGCTGTTGCCGCATTTCCTGTCCCAATCAACAAGTGCGATCTCCGCCGATTTCTGGGACTGTGCGCATATTACAGACGCTTTTTCAAAGGCTTTTCTAAAATCGCTGAAGCGCTAAATGAACTTACAAAAGACGGCGTACCGTTTGTTTGGGGTTATGATCAGCATCACGCCTTTGACACGCTATGAAAACATTTCCAAGCCCCACCTGTACTCGGTCACTTTGACGACAACGCTGCCACAGAGCTACACACGGATGCCAGCAACGTCGGACTTGGAGCTGTCCGACGTTTCAATGGCAAAAAGGCGTAGAGCGCGTGATATCCTATGCAAGTCGAACACTATCATGCACAGAGAAAAACTACTCTGCAACAGAAAAAGAATGCTTAGCCGTTGTTTGGGCTATAACAAAATTTTTCCCTTATTTGTACGGTTGACCATTGAGGGTAGTTAGCGACCACCATTTTTTATGCTGGCTCGCCAACCTCAAAGATCCTTCCGGTCGTCTAGCACGGTGGAGCCTTTGGCTGCAAGAATTTGACGTTACAGTCATTCACAAGTCAGGACGCAAACACACTGATGCTGACTGTATCCCACGTGCGCCGATTGGAAGTACGAACACGGGCGTTCAAGAGGACGATACATTCCTTTCCTCTGTATCAGCAACCGACTTGGCTCAACAACAACGCGAGGACATGCAGCTAAGCCCGCTGATTGACTACCTCGAAGGCCAAAAACGCAGCCTTCCTCGAAACTTTGCACAAAACTTCGGGTTGTGGTTGCCACCGATTATTTAATGAGTTACAGCGAAACAAAGGCCCTGCCCAAAGCTACAGCAGCCTAAATCGCCCAGTTTTTTATCACCAGCATCGTACTTTGTCACGGTGCACCAGCTGTGATAATTACTGATTGTGATACAGCTTTCATCGCAGAGATGCATCAAGAGGTGCTGAGACTAAGTGGTACAGAATATTGGAAAACCACGGGCTATCCCCCCAAACAAACAGACTCACTGAAAGGTTGAACAAGACCATTGAAGATAAGCTGTCAATGTATGTGGCCCTTGATCACAATAACTGGGATGATATACTCCCTTACGCAACTTTTGCTTACAATACAGCAGTCCAAGAGAGTACAGGTTTCACCCCATTTCGCTTAGTTCATGGTTGAGAGGTCACTACAATGCTCAACGCAATGCTCTTTCCCAACAACCTGGGCATGTTCAACGCGGATGCTGCCCTGTTCGCTGAACGCACCGAGGAGGCCTGTCAACTCGCCCGACGCCGTATTGAGGCTCACCAAACTGCGGACGCACGCCGCTACAACCTTACACACCGGGAGGTTACCTTCCAACCAGGCGATGAAGTTTGGGTGTGGACTCTCATCCGATAGCGTTGTCACTCTAAAAAGTTGCTGCGGCGCTACTTCGGCCCGTACAAAGTTCTACACCGACTCAGTGACGTTGCATACGAAGTTCTCCCCGAGAGCACCTCAAGTTCCCGTCGGTTTCCACAAAGTGATGTGGTGCTTGTGTCTGTCAAGGCTCAAGCCATATTTTTCGCGCCATCAATCGAACGTGGACTGACTTACCATGCAATGACCATTTTTTTGTCACTTTTGTTTCTTTTTGATTGTCTTGTGTCCTAACTCCTTTCTTTATTGAATACTATGACACCAGCCCATTTTTTTTCCTTCCTGCACTTGTAGGATTCCATGGTAGCATCTTTTTTTTCTTTTTTTTCCTCAACCCTCACTACCAGCATCGAGACGATGTTTTTCGAGGAGAGGGAATAATGTCACAGGTAATGGGTATGAGCCATCAACTGTAGCGTGAAATTGCTTGGAAGTGAAGAAAAGAAGAGGCCTTTGCTTCCTGGTCTGGGGGGCGAGCAAGACGTCGATTCGTTGCTGTCTGTTATTTCGTTCGTGGCAATATGAAATTGCGTTGACGTAATAGACATTTCTTTATTGCTTTCTTGATACTTTCGATTATTTGGCATTCTGTCAGTTCGGAAATTTTTTTCCAGTATCATGAAATCCAAATGAACGAGCTTTTACTGTACTGCTACACCTTATTGTAATGAAGTTACGAGGCTTGGCTTAAGTCATTTGATTAATCTACGATAGGTTCGTAAAGCAGTGCATGGCATAATTGAAGCAGGGCCTAAACCCTTGAGGTGCGCGCTGTAGTGGACTACATGAAAATGTGTCAAACTCGTGCAACATAATTTCAAGGCACTCGGTATTCGTGCAACATAATTTCAAGGCACTCGGTATTAGATCTCAAGAAAGAAAATGAGATGAGAAAATGAATGAGTTTGAGTAACTATGTGCAATTAGCATGCAATCAATATCATATTTATTCTGCACTCAGTCAGCTTTAATTGTTACATAAAAGAATCAAATTTTATGGACTTTTCGGTTCTTTACACATAAGGGACCGAGAAGTCTTCAAAATTTCTGTTTATTTGACCTTGCTCAGTGAATTTTGTTTTAGTCCACTACATAGGTTGGCAAAAATTGTGGAGCTCACTCAAACTCGCTCATTAAATATATTTTGCACTTGGGACTCACTCAGAAAAATTTTCCTGAGCCGGACTCACTCAAACTCGCCACTCGCTAAAATTTTCTGTACCAAAAAACTTAAAATTTTTTTTTTCATTTTACCTTGGCCAGTTTTTTGTTTTCTTCCTCTGTTTTTCCCGGACCAGACGAGATTCCGTCAAACTGTTGACTATACTGTATATGTTTTGTTACGATACTTCGCTGTATTGGGATTCACCCGTTGCGTTCGTTGCTCTAGTAGTTGTAGTGCGCAACTGTTGATGCAAAGGTCATGGAATCGAATCCCAACCTTGGTGGGCACATTTTCCGTAGAGGCTAAAATGTCCGAGGTCACTGTATTTAGTGGCATAAGGTAGACGAAATTTTCGAAGCCCTTCGCTATGGTGTCCTTCATATTCATATCGTGGTTTCGGGATGTTATGCCCCAATAGTTGCTATCCTTCATCGAATTGCAAGTCAAATGTGTCCCCACATTGTTGTGACGCCTTATCTTTCTCTCTGTTTTTAGGTTACAAAGCAGCATCCTCTGTATTGTAGAGGACCAAGAATAGCGACTCCAGGACCTGTGAAAGTCGTGGAAGGTGCCAGTGCATATGCAAAAGAGGCTGCTGACAAAACCACATGGTGTGCAGGCATCTATCAGACCAACATGTACTCTCCAACGGTCTCCTGTTGGATGCAATCTGACGATCTCGAAGACAGCGACAATATTTCTTGATCGTCGGAACCGCTGTCCCAAGGTGTAAGTGCGCCACTTTGCATTTTCAAATCAGCATCTGAAAGTGCCTTGAAGTTCCAACACCTGAAAAGCCCCCATTGGTGATGTTGGGCCTCCTCTGTAGTGGAATGAAAGCTAATCTCTGGCTTAGTGCTGTATGTGTGGTGTTGCGGAGCCAAACAATACCTCCCCTTGAAAATTGAAATGTTTTCAAGACCTATGGAGCGCAGAATGATGACATAAAACCAGCAGCCCCATGTACTTCCACACACACTGCGAGCAATATACAGTAGACTCGCAATAATTCGAACTCTGATAATTCATACTTTCGGTTTATTCTAACAAAACAAAATTTTTTTGATGCCCTCTATTCTTTCAATGTATTTAAAAGCCTCTTAATTCAAACTTAATCATTTGGTTAATTCACACTTTTTGCACTTCCCTATCAGAAAATATGTGCTGCTTTTCCACTACTATTTAAAAGTTTGCGTGTTTATATTACCAACAGTCTAAATATGAGAAATAAGCACCTCAGGGCTTCAAGGAGCAACGCTTTGCTTGTAAACAAATGTTTGAAGCGAAGCACATGCATGGTCATAGGCGTACCAGCCGGGGGATGGGTAGGGGATGAGCCTGCCCACATTTGGTAGTGGTCACTCTTGCTGCACGCTGGGAAAACCAAGCAAGGCGAAATTTTTCGCCACAACAGTAATCACTAAATTTTTTCTTACGGGAGAATGAAAATGTTACGAGGTAATGTTATAACATAGTGAAATTTTGCCAACATTTACTCTGTGATGATTTTTCTTGTGGGCTCTTCGCGGTGCGTGTCGCCTATGCGACGCCTTTGCATCTTGTGCTGTAGTATTGCAGAGCAGGCAAGGGCTGAGCAGGGGCCCTATAATATTACACTACTTCATCTTTTTATTCTGCTGTGACTTGATGAATTATCAAGAATCGACTGTATCTGCACTAACACGGCGACTTTGCTGCCACCTCTAGGTCGATTTCATGGCTAATAGTTATTCAGTTTATCTGTGTCTTCGTGGTAAGTCGTAATGGTATTCCAAATGTGCTGTTATTGTTACAGTCAGTGGTGAAGCTAAAGTTGTTTCATAAAGCTGGGATTGTCACGGGAGTTGAAGAATGCCTCTTGCGTGCACTATTTAGTTAGTGTGTCATTATGCGGGATACATGCACAAATTCTACAAATTCTACGATAACTGTGCATATCCAAGGTTAGTCTTCAGCAGAAAGTACTACACTTGCTGAATTGAAGTGTTTGCTGGGATTCGCAAAATTGTTTTTGAATTTCACTGCGGATGTCGCTGCAATTTTTTTCTCTCAGTGCCATGAAATGCCCCTTCGGATTGGTCGTCCCACCCACAGTGGTTATGGGGCCCAGCTGCTGACCCGAAAATTGCAGGTTCAATCGTGGCTGCAAACAGTTGCGTTTTCAATGGAGGCTAGCTGGAGGCCCGTTTACTTGGATCTAGTCAGACATTCGAGAACCGCACGTGGTCGAAGTATCTGGAGCACTCCACTATGGCATGCCTCCTAATTGTATTATGGTTTAGCTAGTGAAACTCCAGAAATTATTTTTAATTACTCTCTCTCAGACTGTGTATGCTCTTCTACCAGTCTGCCAGCTTTGACAGCACCTTTGCATCTGAAAACTTTGACAACAGTTCAGAAATGACACAGACAAAAAGAAGTATTACAGCAGCACTGAACTTCTGAAATAAATGATATTAAAAATACAAGCACACTTAAATACTGACGACCTGTCGCAAAAGTGGCCACTTTACATGTGAGATCAGAAGGCACCATTTTTAATCCTAGAAACGAATACCAGGCATGGAAAATTCCAATCACTTTCATGTGAGCAGCCACAAAGAAGGTTGCTGTGGTCGCGAACCTCATTATCATGCCACCCTATGGAGGGAGAGCTGATGCACTGATCACTTCATTTCTCACCATATCAATCTTTTTTTTTTGTGTGGCTGTTCACGTGGAAGGGATGAGAATTTTTATGTTTTTTAGTTTATCAGATTCAGAATGGTTCCTCCAGATGATGTGCGCTAAGTCCTCTCATGCATTAAGCCTGTTGTCAGCTATTAAGTCTGCTTGAATGTAAAGATATTTAGCTGCTAGAGAAGAACTCTTTTCTTGCCTGTGTCGTTTATACACTGCCTTCAAGATATTAAAGAACTATCACCAACTTGCTCAGCTATCAATTCTTCTACAACACCTTTTCAGCGTAGCTCATTCAGACTTCTGGCTTCTTTCAGCAACGCCTCTAGTCTTGGAATATCCAACGAGGACCAGCAGTCGAATGGAGGAATATTGAAATGGTGATGGCATCACAGATGGCGATGATGAGTGCAGACTGACAGCAAGCTCACCTTTAATGAAGAAGGAGAGAAAAAGGCCTTGCCGCAGTCAATCGAGAGCCCGCACTTGTCATCGTCAGTGATAGCGCACTGTGCTCATGGAGGTTTCAAGATCTGGAGGCTTTGAACTTATGACAGTGCTGTGACCTTTCCAATGCAACCTGTGCCTACAGATGATTGTATAATGAAATAGTCTTCTCGCGTTTTACATTGACACAGCCTAAGGAAAAGTGCCGATTCTGCGAGCACACACTTGCTTGCAATGGTCCTTTTCAGCAAATAATTAGCAAATAAATGAGTCGGAAGCTCGCATCTATTGTTAGATTGCATGGTGTTGTGTCAGATTTCTTGCTCTATTTTCGATAAAATTAATTTTGCCATTCTTTCAACCCGCAATCCTGCTTTGCAATCCTTTCATCCCTCTTGACTAGCCTCAGCTGGTCTCCGAGTGCAGTACTGGGCTGCATTGTCTTCCACATAAATCTGCTGATAATCTCTTCCTGCCCTTCGGTGCTAGCTGTACATTCCCATGTGCTGTGGTTCGGTGTCAGTGTGCTCTCATTCCGCCGGCATATGTATTGGTATTCTGTGGGGTAATACGTATGTAATCTGTGGATGTTTGTGTGTCTGTATGATGCCAACGCCGTAGAATCCACGGCCGAAAGGTACTTGTGTGGTACTGGGTGGAGCCTCAGCTATTCTCAGTAATATTGCAGGATCGCCTTTTAACTGTGATCGATGGTCGTTAGGTTCTCCACGGTGTTAGACTGAAGCGTGCAGAACTTTAGCATTGAGAAGCCGAAGCTAGATCACATTCATTGCTTCGCCTCTTTGGCGAAACTGTGACTTTTTTTCTCGAATACTAACCACCTACGATATATTTTAGCAGTCCATTGTACAATTTTATGTGCGGTACTTCTTGTAGGAAGTTTTATTATGCAGAAGCGATACACTCAAACACCGATATAACAATCCAGGATATAACAAATTATAGGTTATAAGGAAGTAGACGAAAAATAGTCTTGCCATAGATATAGTGTTAGGAATAAACCTGCATAACGAATGTTTAGATATAACAAATTTATTTTTGTATAAGATGCAACTTTGTTATAATGAAGTCTGGGGTATGAGACAAGGGGGCATTAGATTTATGCGGCATGCATAAAACATGACGAGTTAAGCTATTAATTCATCCACTTTTCTCTTGTGGTTACAGGCACCGTCACATAAAAGCACAGCCTCATGTGATGCACCAGAATGCCTTTAAAGTGCCTGCTGTGATAACGTGATTTTTTGATATTGAGGTTCTCCCCACCACAAACATAGGCTCCATAAAAACCACCCACCACCACTTGGCCAATGCGGTGGGCGCACTGTGAGAAACGAGCCGTTTTAATGGTCAACTAAGGTCAACACATCCTTTGTTTTGTAAAATGGTGGCTAACTTCAGAGGAATACCTTCGAGCTTTCCAAACTCTGTATATTTACAAATCACCCCATGCCCCATAGAAACGAGGAAAAAGGCAAGGGCAAGAGATTTTTGGCTCACGCGCCTGTCATCTTTGTAGAGGAAGCATTGACTTAGATTTAGGTGCATATGTGAAAGGACCACATGTGGCAGAAATTTCTGTACCCTTTCATTCCGACGTCCCTCATGGTTATCTGGTTTTCGGACATCAAACCCCAACAATCATATTGTATACTTGACTTAATTGGTTATGTCTGACAAGGTGCATTGCAGTATTTTCAGTCACCCTGTAGATGCTGATGCCTCCTTACTTTCAATGGATAGGGTTCAGGCATACTTGTTCCCAGTTCAACTAGTGAAATAGGGCTTTAATGATTATTACGTTCTTGGATGCTTTATATCATGCTGCGATCAGGTTGTATTGCTGGCACAATCAACTGCAGTTTTTCAAGGGAACCGTTTTGTGCAGCGTGACCAGTCTACATTTTGTGAGAAGGGCATGTCCAAAGCAACAAACGCTAACATGACATCGATAGTTGGATGGAAATATGTCTGATCAAGAACAGACAAAGACAAAACAAGACATTTCGGCCCCTGTACGGAAAGCTTGTTCACAGCGAAGAAAAAATAAAACGAAAAGTTGGCCCCGTATCTGCATTTAACCTGCAAATGTCGTCGAAAGACGATACTCTTAAGTGTGGAGAGAGTGAAGAAAACATTTATTTTATGTCCTGCTCAAGAAAATCGGTGAATGGTATTCTGGTGTGCTGCGTTAGAGTGCCTCGAGCGTGCAGCGGAGGCGAACGAGCGCATTGAGTCACGTCACACGTGAGACATGAGTGCCATCTGGCAGTTTTTTTTCAAAAACAAAGCGCGTAGCTCTGAGACGGGTGTGCGCGCTCATCTCAGAGGTGATAAGGTGTAGAACAGAAGGCGACGGGTAGGTGCCACCACCGTCTTGCTTTAGCAAAGCGCTGGAAACACCCGCCTTTCCGTGCAAGCGTAGCATGGTCAGCGCAGCATGATAAGCGCTACGGTCCTTAAAATTACTTATGTATGCCTTTTCTAGTAAAAGGCGCACATGCCGAATATATACGTGTTGTTATGGTGCCCCAGATATGCGCAATAATTGCTTTTTAATCGACAATCGCACAAATATGAACGCTGAAGCTTAAGCAACATAGCTGGGCGATGCGGATGAGGTCGGCCGTTTCGAATACTCGATGTTGTTAAGAATGGACTGACAAATAGACAGACATACCAAAAATTTTGCGTCGAAGGTCCCCAAGAAAGACTATCGTCTTTAAAACGGTGCACCTATCCAGGCCCTGTTTGCAAATCTGCTCTGTGTTGAGGTACTGTGGCAGAGATGATTTGCCCCTCGCATGCACTTGTTTAAAATTTCGGCAGCTGTACAAACAAAATGACATATGATCAGAGGGCATAGATGCATATAATTACTGCATGTAAACTGGCATTCACAAAATTTTCTGCTTTCCAGAGGTTCTTGCATCATTTTATAGTCTTAATAACAGTGAAGTTTAGGTTCTGTGTATTTATATGTGGTGCATACCACAGCCCGAGATATGAAGGTACACATAACACGTGAGAATACAGAGTCCTAAACTCTGTTACAGCTGAAATAGGTTGCCAGTTGCGGCATAGTATAATAGCTATGCAAGCTGTTGAAGACTGCAAACTTCTCCAAGCACACACCACTGCCAAAAGGTGCAACTTGCAGATTTCAAGAGAGGTTGTGCTTCATTTAAAATGAACTGATACAAATTATTTTACGGAGCTTTGCTGGTCATGCACCTTCAGAGTGTGTGATGGCTACCATTTTTTTAGGGCTAAAGTTTCTAACAGCGACACCAGTTCGTCCCTCGTAGCTTTGTAGTACTGCGTAACAAGTATAACATTTCTACCTCCAAGGTGGTGCCGGTGAGAGATTACTTCATTGCGTTGTTGAATAATAAAAGATAGTGCTCAATGTACATGCCAATGGCTGCTAAGGGGGAATGAGAGACAGGAGAATTAGGCTTTTAGTTAACGAGCACGCTGCGAATTTTTTTATTGTTCAACAACGCACAGAAGACGAGAAAGGGTTGCTACGTAACACTCGCTGGGCGTAACCTCCTAGGTTTTAGAAAGGTTTCGCGAGGTTGGGCCGCAGTGCCATGAATACAGTGAACTAGTATATACCATGAACTCGAGGTGGTTAAAGGTGGGAAGTAGACACGAAGCGCAAGCGGTAAGAAAGTGTGCGTGTGTCTCGTCTCGTTCAGTCCTTGGAATGTCCGCTGGATGAGGGCGCTTCTATATGAAAAATATATCATGAAAAGATGCGAGATGGTGGTACTTGGAGTGTTGAATAGGTGGACGAACGGACACACTGACAGATGCATGGACGGACGTACGGATGGCTGCACGGACGGACTGACGCAGGAGCGGATGCATGGACGAAAGCAGGGACGGACGCACAGATGAACGTGCGGACGCACGAACAGACGCACGCACAGGCGGCCATACAGACGCACGCATGGATGGACGGATGCAAGAACGAATGGACGAACGGATGCTTCGCCCCACTATCCATCATTCACTCCGTGGATATGCTGCCATTTTTTATGGCTCCATATATGTAATCTACATATCATGTATTGTTTATAACACCAAGTGTTATTGGTTGAAAGGCATAATTCAAAAAGCATCTAGCTAGCTCAAACAGCAAAGGTGTTTGAGCTAGTCGCAATGTCTGACCCTATCGAAAAATACTTCGGTGCGTCGTTGCCTGGCAACCCTTCGCCTTGCGCAAGTGGTGTGACGTCATGTCGAACCGTGCGTGTTTGTGTGCGCGGTGTTGACAGAGTTGCTGCCATGGGTCGCCACAAGAAGGTATGCACTCCCGAGGAGGAGGCCGCGTTTTGCGAGGCGAGACTCGCCGCTATGCGAGAGAGGCAACGGCAACGACAGGCCGACCCCGAATATGCAGCCAGAGCTCTCGAGAACAAGCGGTGTCGACGTCGCGACGATCCCGATTATGCTAGGCATGTGCTAGAACGGATTACTGCGTACCAACGAATGCGGCGCCAGGACCCAGTCATTAGGGAAGCAGAGTGCGAGCGACGCCGAGCCCGTGACCACACGCTGGCAAGTTCAACCACAATGTAGGAAAACGGGAGACTTACCAGCTTCGTCGTGCTTGTCGCGGCACTCCGTTGCAGCAACTGCGCACTTAGATAAAAAACAAAATGCTCCTAACGCGAAATTGTCAGCCTCGCCTTGTCAGGTGAAGTTTGTTGCGCTTAGAAATCTGCAAAGCGTCAGCCTTGATTCGAGGCACCGACTCCGCCGAGCTCGGCGGTAGCCGCCTTTTGTTGCATTTTACAAAACCCTGTGTTACAAAACCCTGCGAACAACGTGGTTTGCACCGCTCATCATCGGTACGCAAACGCGTAATTTTGTTTTTATTGCGCGAACAGGCGAAACAGGCGCGCGGTTAATGCGGTACTGTGCAAGAAATCAAAAGTATAAATAAGTGCAAAGTTTTTTTTCATGAACGGCTTCTCATTCTTTAGTTTTGTAGTAAGCGATGTTTTATTAGTCCGAGCTAGGCAACTCCGAAGATTTAAAAATAAAAATGCTTCGCGCGCGCGACTGAGGCGGGTGATTTGAAATCGGTTGTGTAGATAAGTCTTCTCTGGTGGCTCATGCAGCCGTTCTCTGACAGCACTGCTAAGTCGCCGAGTGTATCAGGGCGTAGAGTTTCATACAGTATTATTGTATAAAACTCTATGGTATCAAGGAGTGCGCCCGATCGTGCCTCGGCAAGACATGGGGTGGGTAACCCGCAAAAGTGCGAACCGCCGAAGAAGTGGCCGCTTATCACGAGGCTCAACGTGCTGCGAAACGGGAGATAAATCGCTGGCTCAGAAGGCACCCGCGCTACTCGGCCGAACAGGCTGCAGCGTGCCGATCCGGAATGCGCTGGACGAGCGAAGGCCACGGAAACGGCGAGAAAGCGATTACTACTCGAAGACCCAGACATCAGGGCGGCTGAAAATAAAGGTCGTCGGGTCTGTGCTTTAGTGGAGGCTGCCGGCGTCAGGTATCAGTGTGGGTTAACTTTCGTTGGAGCAACGAGGCGTTGTTGGAGTTTGGCCGTTCGTGCAATGTGTGTGATATATGACCGTTGCGCCTAAACTTTGCGCTATTTAGCGAAAGCTCCCGAGTTTTTTTTTTTTTTCAGAAATGAACTACCTGACGTACTACAATGTTCAAGTGTTGGGCATGTTCGTGGTACTTGCATCCTTTGGCAGCGTTTAGCGCGATCGCGTCGCTTGGGGCCTCTTCGACGCATGTTTCTTGCGAATTTGCTTGCAAAAAAATTCTCGGGGATTTCTGGAGAATGCTGAGCGGGAAATGCTCTTCAAATGGAGAACTGCCGCCGATTCGAAGGTTGTGGCTTCGCGTAAGCATTAACTCCAGATCAGAAAAGCAAGAAATCGTGTCCCTTATGCTTGAATGTTTTTTTTTTGGGGGGGGGGAGGACTTATTTTCCGCAGTGGTTATAGTGCTCTACTGCGCTGACAAAGGTCGCGGGTTTGAATCTCTGTCCCATTCTCGATGGAGGGAAAGATGCTGGGAGCCTGTGTACTTAGATTTAGGCGCATAATATTAAAGAAGCCTAGGTGGTCAAAGTTTCCAAAGCCCGACACTACAGCGTCCCTTATGATCGTATTGCCACGACGTCAAGGCAGAGGTCGTAATGCACCGACAAAGAAAGCAGCAGGTTGGCCTTTTTAAAACTGCATGCCAGAGCATTCTCCTTTCCCTTTCTGGCTTCTGTATAGTGCATATATGCTTCGTTATACTCATAGCATGCATGTGGCCAATGTTGTTTTGTGGATGTTAAGCCAAAACAATTATTTGATTCTGTCCATTGGACTCATTTAGTGCGTCTGACAAGTGGCAGTGCAGTATTTCTCAGTCACCGTGCAGATGCTGACACATTCTTATACTTAATGCTGGTCATGAAGCACCCCTTTGGCTTGTAAAAAAATACATCCTGCAAAAAGGCGCCATTGCTACGAACTGTTGAGCCAAATAATACAGCCGTGCGTGCCACATTTATAGGCTATAAGCGGGGCGTGAAGTTGCTGTTTCACCTTGTCTCGTCAAGCTGCGGTAGCATGTCAGCTTCGCATTGCTATGTGCC
This sequence comes from Rhipicephalus microplus, assembly GCF_043290135.1. Taxonomy (NCBI): domain Eukaryota; kingdom Metazoa; phylum Arthropoda; class Arachnida; order Ixodida; family Ixodidae; genus Rhipicephalus; species Rhipicephalus microplus. Next base: position 61,676,021 of record NC_134707.1, on the reverse strand, counting down.
TCAACGTCGTGGGTTCGAGCCTCACTCGCTCATAATTCTTTTCCTTTTCTTGTGTTTTTTCTTGTTGCAGTGCTTGTTTACGATCAGGTAATGACCGCAATTTTCAAAAACAATTAAGAAGCCTGATTTTGGCCCAATACGGGGGTGCCATGCGCCGCCGTTGAGCGTGCATCGCGGAGTGTGCCAGCCTCCAAGCATCCTGCCACACTGGTACAATAATTATATCTGGCACTGGGATAGTGCCACCGGGTTTCCCAATAGAGTATGCCGTAATAAGTGCATGCGTCGTGTCATCTGTGAAAGTGAGGAAACTTGAACGTATTTGTTGACTCATGCAATGCCGATGCTGTTGATGCTCCACCAGTGGCACATTGCGCAGATGATCCACTGCTGCAGAATCCTACACAAAAAGCCTGCGATGTAGCCAGCTATATTGCCAACATATGGTGACAGCCAAGGATTGTGCTCAGCCTACCCTTAGTGTTAATTTGTAGGGGATCTCGCAAAAATGCAGGCAATGCCCAATTACACCTAACTGCCTATTTTCTAGTAGTGCGAGCAAAAAACTTGATTGGGGTACCTTCTCGTGAAATGTCTTCCTTGAAGACCTTCTTAGTCAGCTTGAGCACTTCTCAGCGCTACAGACAGTCATTGTTTCAAACTAAAGAAAACAAACCATTGCCCACCAACAGCAAGCGAGGTTCGGTGTGGGGCAAAAAAAAGCTTTTCTTAGGAAGTTCTAAGCCTTTAACTACTCGGCGCCCTGTCAACAGTTCGTCGTAAAAAGAGGGGTGCCCCGTATTGCGGCAGAGGCTCGTAAGCGGGCGCAATGCGAATTCCTTGCCCGCTTCTGGATTACGCGTGTAGTGGGGGCCTCCCGGCTGTGCACAGGGTTGCTGTTGGGCATGTCATGCATGGCACAATTGATTGGGTAGTAAAATAAAACAGAAAACAGACGACAGCTGCACTTAGGAAGAGTAGTCACACTTGGAATTTTTTTTTATTGATATGATATATAAGGAGATGTTGGCGCACCATTATGGCGCCGGCTACTCCTTAGCCGTTAATTGAAACTTGAACACGTATCTTGAAGCAAAAACATACAAAGCAGTGCATGGAAAATAGAAAACTCAGGCACAGATATGTAAAGACACACTTATACGTACATATCACAATGGTAAGTAAATGTTTGAAAGTCATTGTAAGAAGTCTCTGGAAACAACAAAACACAAACAACAAACACAAAACACAACAACAAAACAACAAAGCACACGTCTGGTCCTTATAAAGATGCATTCGCTCGTATGTACATAATAGTCGACACGTCATTCATTTCACAACACACTCGTGATGGGTGTCACATGATACTATATATAATAAGTACATGTGTTACAGATGAAAGCTTGTTTTTTGTTAATACTTGTCAGCAATCCCGCTGTCTTGCAAAAAACGTGTTAAGGCTCTTAAAGCGTGGGACTGTAAAACTCCAGTTGGCCACGGGCCCAGAAGTTTTTTCATGCTAAATGGTCTGTGGTCCAATGCGAACAGTTTGCTTTTAAGACGGCGTCTTGGCGTGTCATGATGTGGACAGTCTATGAGAAGGTGACATACGTCTTCATCTATAAATCCACAATCGCATTCGGGAGTTTCAGCTCTGCCGATTCTGTGCAAAAAATGTTTTGTGTATGCGGTGCCTAGCCTCAATCGGTGAATTAGAGTTTCCATCCTTCTATCTAATGCCAGCGTAATTTTGAATTCAATAAATGGATCGATGTGATATAAATCGCAGCTCTTTGTACTTTGGTCAAACCAAGCAGTTTTGCTCATTCTGAAAGTTGTATTCTTTATAATACTACGCAATTCATTTTTCGAAATCGGTAAAGAAACAGTAACGTCTTTACGATGTGCTGGTCGTGCTGCTTCATCGGCAGCTGTGTTTCCAGGAATGTTGCAGTGGCCAGGTATCCACTGGAATTCGATCTCATGTTGCGCCTTCTTTGCTTTAGTGAGCTCCTTCAGCGTTTCGTATGTCATACTATCACTTATTACTGTCCTGTTTGTACTGGAGAGTGATCTTAATGCGGCTTGTGAGTCACTGAAAAGTACCCATTTTCTAGCGTCTGCTACCGAGTTTATAAACTTTAGAGCATACAGAATAGCGAAGAGCTCAGATGTTGTAGATGACGTCGTGCGGCATAATTTAAACGATTCCTGAATATTGAGCTGTGGTATGATAAATGCCGATGTTGAAGACGTTGTAGTACTTGAGCCATCTGTGTAAATATGTATGTACCCTGGATACCGCATGTGTATCTGATAAAGCGCTAGTTGTTGAGCAGCTTGGATGACCATGTCTCTCTTTCTAATAATGCCATCCACTGAGAATTCAATGCTTGGTATAACAAGCACCCATGGAGGATAGTCCATTTCAGAGTTCCAAAATTTATGGCTGGGTAATATATGTACATTACTCTGGACTTCGTTATGAGCATTGCTTTTATCTCTTAGTAAAATCTCCAGCGCCAATGGGTGGTCCCTGTGTTGCGTCTGTAAGCGAAAAAAAAATGGCGGCATGGTTCAATTGTTCTCATGACTGGAAAGGGTGGTTGTCGAGTCTCTGCTATGACAAGGCTGCTCGAAGTCGCTCGTGGAACACCTATGCAGACGCGCAGTCCCCTAGCTAATAGTCTTTGAAGTCGCTCCTCTGAAGTGCGGGAAAGGCCGTGTAACACTGCTGCAGAATATGCAACTTTTTGTCATATTAAAGCATTGTGAACAGCGAGCATGGATGATACAGATCCGCCCCATGATGTGCCAGCAATTCTGCGGAGTATATTCACTAGTGTATTCACCTCGTTTTCGAGTTTCTTTATGTGAGGTGCCCATGATAGCTGCCTATGAAATATTACTCCGAGAAATCGATGCTGTGTCACAATCATTAGTGGTTCTTCTTCTAAATTGAGATTGAAGTTCTTTAACTTCTTACGGGTGAAGGGCAATACAGCTGTCTTTGCGTGCGATAGAATCATTCCTCTTTCTTTTAAAAAGTTGTTGACAATATTTATTCCTTCTTGCAATGCAATCTGAATTAACCGTATGTCCGTGCCAGATGCCCAAATGCACACATCATCTGCATATAAGGAGTATTTCAACCTGGAAGGAAGTCTTTTAGCTAAATCAGCCATAACACAGTTGAAAAGAAAAGGGCTGAGTACGCTTCCTTGTGGCACTCCCTGTCTGACGTCGTGTTCTGCACTTTTTCCTTCGCTTGTCTATATTTTACGACCTGATAAAAATTTGGATACCCACCGCAAAGACCTGCCGGACAGTCCGTGTTCCAACATACTCAGCAGAACATGAGTGTGACTGACTGTGTCAAATGCCCTTTTGATGTCCAAGAACACTGCGACCGTCAAACTACCACAGGCGCGTTCATGCTCCACATACGTTACTAGGTCCAGTATTGCATCCATTGTGCATCTCTGTTTCCTAAATCCTGTCAAGTAGTTGGAGAATACACCAGTTCTGTTGCACCACCATTGAAGTCGCGCATCAATCATTTTTTCCATTACCTTACATAAACAGCTTGTCAGACTGATTGGACGGAAGGATTCAAGGTTCAAGGGTGTCTTAGCCGGTTTTAAGATCGGAATGATGCGAGCAGACTTCCAAGACTCGGGTACAATTTCTTGCGTCCATAGATTATTGTAAATATCTAAGAGAATAGTTGTGCCTGTGGGCCCAAGGTTCTTTAGCATATTGTACGTAATGCCGTCCGGTCCAGAGGCCGATTTTCGACGACATGATGCTATAGCACAATGCAGCTCCCTTAACGTAAATACAGGGTCTAGCTGAGGATGCTCGGCCCAAAAGTAAGCATTAATTTTCTGGCTGGCTAATGCAACAGAATTATCAAATAAGGCACATTGTGATGCGGCGGGCCTACTGATAAGTTGACGAAATTCATCTGCTACCACAGCTTCCGGTTTGTCCAAAGCTACAGCAAGAGCACGAAATGGGAAGCTCTGTGATACAGGGCCACTAAGTGATCGAATTACAAGCCAAATTCTTGGAACAGGTGTGTGGGGAGAGAGCGTGCCACAGAAATCACGCCAGCGTCGTTTACCTAAATTTTCTAGCCGTCTGCGCATTACACTGTGGATTTTCTGTGCATTTTTGTATGCTTCTAAACTTCCGCTGCGTCGATATGCCCTTTCTGAACGTCGTCTGATGGCTCTTAGATGTTCATACTCTCCATCGACTGCAGCATAGTCTTTTGGAATCGGGACTTTCTTTGTACATTTATTCGCATTATCTTGCAGAAATTCAGTAAACCTTTCAACTGTCGTGAGTTCACTATTTTGGTTTGTTATGTGGTGCCGAAAAGCTTTCCAGTTCGTCAATTTGCTGTAGCGTCTGGTGTCGTCTTTTCGCAAGTAGGGGTGACTTATTAGAATGGGAAAATGGTCACTTCCACGTGTTTCTACATCCGTCGTCCATACCACACCATTCACTAGATCTTGGGAACACAAGGTTACATCGATGCAACTAGAGTAATTATGCCCTCGGAGAAAAGTTGGGGAGCCGTCATTTAAAATTGTCAAATTGCATTTGTCTGCGGCACACTCAACAATGTTCCCACGTGCATCACATCGATCACTACCCCAGATTATGTTGTGCGCATTAAAGTCTCCGCATATAAACGTATATGAATTAGAAATGTTGAAGATATTTGTTAGCTCTTCCACCGAAATGCGGCTTGAAGGTTGTAGGTAAAAATTGATCACTGTAAAGCACTGCTCACCAAAGGATACTTTGCAAGCGACGAATTCCGGGAAGTCCGAATCACTTGAGTTAACTTGATGAGAAGGTAGGTCCTTTCTGACGCACAAATGTACTCTGCTAGGACCACTTCGACGAGATGACTTATATATCACGTAGTTGGAGAGGCGGAAATCATCATTCATTCCTGCCTCTTGGATGCAAAGTATTGGAAAGTTATACTGCAGAAGGAGTTTACGGAAGTCAGCACACTTCCTTCGAAGACCATTAGCATTCCACTGGTATATGGAGACATCTTTGTAGCGCTTATTCATGTGCTACTTGTCGCAGGTTTGACCCGGACTGTTGACACAGTAGTGCTTCCAGAGGCAGCAGGGCTTTTACTTCTGGCAGGTTGTTTGCTTCCGGTAAAGCAGACAGGATTGCCTTAAGTGCTGCGAAAAGCATTGGCAGAATCAATTGCATGACTGATGCAGAGGCACGGTCTCCATTGAATGGTTGATTTTCTGAGGCCTGTTGAGAATGACGTGGCGTTTTGGGGCGAACACTGGCACTGTCGGTTTTGCTACTTTCCGGCAGAGGTCCCGTGGGCGTTCGTAGCTTTGACGCGTAGGTTGGGTTACTTGAAGGTACTTCTCGTGAGTGATCTCTCGAATGTGCTCTTGGCGTCTCTCTTGGCGGTTCTCTTGGCGTGCTTGTCGGCTGTTGTTGCGGTGGCCGCTGAGGTGGATCACGTACAGGATGAACAATCTCAAGGTTTGGAGATGGTTCATTGGGGCGCGGTTTTCTTCCATGGATGAGCTCATGCTGACGCATTTTTGTAGCAGCTTTACTTTGCGGGCAGCCTGAATATGAGGCAGCGTGATTACCTGCACAGTTTGCACACTTAGGCTGAAGAACAGACTTGCACTCCTTATGATGGTGTTCTTCTGAGCAGATCTTACACCGGCGTGTGTTACGGCAACTTTTAGCCATGTGTCCAAATCGCTGGCAGTTATAGCACCGAAGTGCTGGACCAAGATATTCTTCCACTGGGTGACTGGTGAATCCTAAGTAGATTCTTCCTGGAATCGGGCGGTCATCTCGAAAAGTCAGGATCACTGAGTGAAGTGGACGCGTCGTTACTCCTCCATCTTCCTGGCGGTAGTATTTTATTTGCCGTCGCGCCGATATAACCCCTGCATCTCTCAAGTACTCTAGGAGTTGTTCGTCTGAATACTGCAGAGGAACATGTTTTACTTTCCCAACGTTCCGAGTGTATGACTCTGGAATGAAGGGCTTAACTTCCAGGCCACCTACATTTGAAAGCATCAGAAGTCGCTTAGCTGAACTTAAGGAAGCAACGCTGACACTAAAGCTTCCATCTCTGGTCGTTCTGAATGACTGCACTTTTTCTTTAGCAGCGGAAACTACTTCAGCTGACACCCGATTGGGGTTCACTTTCCAGAAGCTAGCACCTTCAGCTGTTGGACGAAAGACGACTGGGATACCCTCTGCTCGTTTCTTTTTATAAGTAACCAACGTAAATGGTTCATCTTCGCCCATGTCTTCTTCATCACTTAGGTGATAAGTTGACGTTTTATCGTCGAGAGGATTCTCTTCTAAGCGAGGCTTCTTGCTCTCAGCTTCATCGTCTTCCAATGCTGCTGTGCTCGCTTGAGCCATTTCGCGGTTGTGAATTTGCAAACGTGCCGGCTTTATGATGCTTGGACGCACCTGTAAGCCCCCAGGCTTTTCATTGTGTCCTGCAGTATCACTCATGTGGTTTAACGCACTTGGACGAGCATAAGGCTCGTGGCGATGGCTACCAACCACCGTAGTGGTCGCGTACTAGCCAAATCTTTGATAACGGAACCTCGTACCTGTAGGGCGCCGAGCCCTCGAAGTCTTCACCCGGCGTCTTGTCGGCACACCGCGAAGAAAAAACGGTGCCACGTTCTTCGTGGTTCCTCGCGACGCTAGCTGCGTCGCAGCGGTGACGGCGGTGTCTACGGCAAACGCTATGCAGGTGGCTCTTCTTCCGGCGCAGCTAAACACAAAAACGGACATAAAATGGTCAAATGCAAGTCCTCCCACCTGATTTTTCGTCAGGATGGTCGCGATGACTTGTGGCGTCGATTCGTAACGACAAGTACGCTGGAAATGGTGATTTCCGCCGCGAAACATCCAGAAAACACGGAGTCGACGCGATGAGCGACTGCTCCTGCCGGACGCCTTACGCGTCTCCGCACTTGGAATTGTTTTGGGTTGTCCAGTGCCCTTTGAAGCTGCAGTGCCGTGAACAAAGTTACTATTTTCATTATTGCCGTTATTGTTTTCTAATGCTTTATTTGCTGCAAGTGTACCAGGATTCTCATTTATTCCTCTGTCGAGGGTGTTAAATCGGTGAATAAGGTATGACTCTAGTTGTTCACGTTCTCAATTTGATTTAAATCTCGTCTCTAAGAGCGTTACTGATAGTTTGTCGAATGCATGGTCGGGAAGATTGAGATGTTTTGATAGAGGTAGACTTGGGGCTGATTTCGCATGGGCTCTGTGATTATTGAAGCGAATCCTAAATGGTGTTTCTGTTTGTCCGATGTACTGCATACCAAACACGTTGCGTTCGAGTAGGTATACCACATTAGAGGAATCGCATGTTAGGTTTCCTCGTATGTTAATCGAAAACTTGGATTGTGTGCTGGTTGCTTTGTCTGTTTCTCGCATCGCCTTACATACAAGACATCGTGGCTTTAAACAAGGTTGGCATGAATAATTGGGGGGGGTGATGTGTTAATTTGGGAGTGGACAAGGGTGTCTTTGAGGTTACGTGGTCGTCGGTAAACGACACCTGGAGCGGATGGGAATGCGCGTTTCAGACGTTCACTTTGTTCCAGAATGTTGTAATGTCGTTTAAGGATTTTGTTTACATTGGGGAAGTTTGTGCTGCAAGTCAAGCAGAGGTTTGTTCGTTGTGGCTCTTCTTGTGGTGGTCGCTTCATAAGTAAGTCTTCACGCTTTAGTTTTCTCGCTTTTTGAACAGTGTCATTAATTACATGTGGGGGGTATTTTTGTTTCTCGAGCATAAGTTTTAGCCTCTGTGAGCTCGTGTCAAAGTCAGCGTCTCTAGAGCAGATTCGCTTAAACCGGTGAGCTTGGCTGTATGGAATACTGTTTTTACAGTGGCGTGGGTGATCGCTTTGGTAATGAAAGCATTGTTGTCGATCCGTTGGTTTGCGATATAGAGTTGTAGAGAGCTTCTCTTCTTCCATCGTTATGGTAACATCAAGAAAATTTATGGTTACTTGCGAGTATGTGTGTATGTGAAGTGTATGTTTAGACGTAAAGCATCGTAGGTGTCGGTAAAGCTGAGAAGTTCGTCCTCGCTGTGGGTCCAAATAAGAAAGATGTCGTCTATGTATCTTCTGTATAACATTGCTTTCAAGGAACTTTGTGCAAGAAATTCAGATTCTAGCTTTCCCATAAATATGTTGGCATAATTAGGTGCCATTTTGGTGCCCATAGCGGTCCCGCTGATTTGTCGAAAATACTCTTGGTTGAACTCGAATGAATTTAATTCGAGCACCATCCCCGTCAAAGTTGCAATGGCAGAGAAATCTGAGGTGTTAGATTGTCTATGGTTTGTGTACATGTTTGTAATGCAGCTATGTTGTCATCGTGAGGAATATTTGTATATAATGAAAAGACATCAAGAGTAACCAAGTAAGAGTTTTTTGGCACACACAGACCTGCAATGTCTCGAAGAAAATGTGTGGTGTCTTTCATGTACGACGTGAGGGTGCATGGAATGTGGCTTATTAGTTTGTCCACGTACCCTGATATGGGTGCAGTTATTGTACCGATGCCTGATATGATTGGTCGACCTGGGTTACCGGGTTTATGAATTTTTGGGAGGATGTAGAAGCGACCTGGACGAGGGTATGCTGCTCGCATCAGTTTGTGGCCAGTGTTGGTTATCTTTTCTGCATCCAACAGTTTCTTTAGTTCTGTTGATACGATACGTTTGTATTCGTCTGTCGGATCACCTAGCAGGCGTTCGTAAAATCTTGAGTCGTCTAGTTGGCGGTATGCTTCTTGATTGATTGATATGTGGGGTTTAACGTCCCAAAACCACTATATGATTATGAGAGACGCCGTAGTGGAGGGCTCCGGAAATTTAGACCACCTGGGGTTCTTTAACGTGCACCCAAATCTGAGCACACGGGCCTACAACATTTCCGCCTCCATCGGAAATGCAGCCGCCGCCGCCGGGATTCGAACCCGCGCCCTGCGGGTCAGCAGCCGAGTACCTTAGCTACTAGACCACCGCGGCGGGGCGCGGTATGCTTCTTGTAAGTAATTGGTTGTATTAAGGACTACAATTGCTCCTCCTTTGTCAGCGGGTTTGATTGATATGTCTGTCCTAGATGCCAAATTTTTCATACTTACATTTTCAGATTTTGTCAAGTTTTCTCGGTTTCTTTTCTGTTTGTGGTATTCGTGTACTATATCTTTCTGTACTGCGGTGATATAAAGGTCCACGCACTTGTCTAGATTACTGTTCGGTGTCCAATCGTTTGATTTACGACGGTGAATCGTTTCGTGGTTAGAAGACCTGTCCAAGAAATATTCGCGCTACCTTAAGCTTCGAGCGAAGTTGTCGAGGTCTCGGAGCAAGTGGAATTCATCGAAACATTTTGTGGTCGGGCAGAAGCTTAGTCCCATAGATAGCAGTTTTTCTTCGTCAGGTGACAAGCTTCTGTCCGATAAGTTTACAACCACAGTGTCACAGGGTGTGTTCCTGGATGGGTGCTCGTTTGTACCATTAGTGATTTCCTGGGTGGTGGTGTTGTAGTGATTTTTCTCTTTTTTCTTCTTTTTCTTTTTCTTTTTTCTTTTCTGTCTTTTTTCCTCTTTCCTTGCCCTCTGATTTGAGATTGTATAAAGCTGAGCACCAACAAACTGTACCTTTAATCCGGATGAAGGCCAGACTCTAGGCCGAAACGTCGAAATAAACCACGTTGTGACCGCTCACGGAGGATCTACTGGACTATATATATATATATATATATATATATATATATATATATATATATATATATATATATATATATATATATATATATATATATATATATATATATATATATATGTGAATAAATAATGCTGTTCCTGCCATTAGGTCGCATTAATGGCGCGATAAACCGTAGTTGCTCAAGGGACCTGTTCCATTCAGCGTAACCAGTCCACATCGTGCGTGAAGGGTGTGTCCAAACCTACGCAGGCCAACATAGTCACTCCCAGGATTTCTGCATGGACACAGTACGAAGAGGTGCAAGGCTACCACGATGCCTTCTCATCACCGAAAGTGGCACTGACAAGCAAAGGTGCATCTTTATGCATACTAGTATTATCATCATTAGGAGTTAAACTAGACATGATAATTGTATACTGTGAGCGCTGACTATGTACTTCATCTTCATCTGTATGACCAAACCATTGTAGTGATCATCATCGTATGTCACGCGGGCTGGCTCTCTGGCTCGTGCGTCTGGATTAAAAAAGAGAACCTGGTTGCTGCCGTACCAGACGTGGTCTCATAAGTGGTGGAGTGTGCTTTGGTTCCCACGTCCTCCTGCTCTACCCGTCACCCCTGGAGCTCCGGTCGGGTCGACTGTTGTGCCCTCAAGCAACAGCGATGGCAGAACCCAACGCGTCCGCTGCTGCAACCGCTCCTTCTCAGCCACTTAGGCTTCACTACACCGTGAGTACATCTCATCAAGACCCTCCGGTATTTTCCGGCCTTCGCAACGAAGACGTCGAAGAATGGCTGGACAGTTTTGATAGAACCAGCGTTTGCAATTATTGGGACGAGGCGCACAAACTGCGCTACGTTCCTTTTTACCTCGATGGCGTCGCTAAAACCCGGTATTACAACCACGAGAGCGACTTCTCCAATTGGTCGGCCTCCACGGGGCATCTCCGTCTGGTATTAGGCACGTCTGCAGGATGTTCTGTAGGAGCGAAACAGAAGCTCGCAACCCGCATTCAAGGGGACGACGAATCGTATACGTCCTACATTGAAGATATTCTGGCTCTCTGTCGCCGAGCACAAAATGACATGACGGAGGCCGATGGCATCCGACATCTACTGAAAGGTATCAACTCTGTGGCCTTCAATGCTCTCGTGATTCAGAATCCGACTACCGTCCGGGACGTCATCACTATATGCCAACGCCGGGACGCGCTTCATTCCATGCGCCTTCCACACGCCTCCTGCGACGCTCGCGTTACCAAAGAGTATGAATTGCGGGTCCTTATCCGCACAATTGTCAGAGAAGAACTTCAGGGCCTTATTCCAGGCAACCCTACCGTTGCGTCTGTCCACACACCTCCTCCCAACCTGCGAGAAATAATCAAGGACGAACTGGCATCAATGACAAGCGCTGCACATGCCCCGTCTCCTGTGCGCTTCCCAGTGCCTTCGTATGCAGTAGTTGCATGCGGTGCTAATGACAGTTCGATTCGCCCGACCGAGTTGTGCACTGCTCGTATTCTCATCAATGGAATCCGTCATCACATACAATTGGCTGTGCTGTCTTCGCGCGCTCATCAGATAATCTTAGGCTGGGACTTCTTGTCAGCGGCGTCTGCTGTAATTTCGTGTGGTCGGTCCTTCTTTCGTATTACGGACACTGAGCTTTCTTCTGCTGCCGACCTTTCGTCGCCCAACCTTGTGACAGCTGCGGATTTCCTCCTGCCTCCCGAACGAGAACGTGTCGTTACGATCAAGTCACGAGACATTCTAGATGGTGACGCTGTGGTTGCTCCTTGCCAGCGCTGCATTTTTCGAGGGATCACCATCGCATCTTGTTTAGTGCGGTTCTCCCGTGGTTATGCAAGCATCACGGCCTGCAACACGACGCCAGAACCACTTCTTTTGCCATAGGGGACCACTGTTGCCAGCATTACGGAAGAAGCACCGCTTTGTGTCGTCACTGGTTCATCTGCTTCGTCATTCTCAAAGTGTATGCCAGCGGAAGATGCATTTCCTGCTCTCAAGGCCACTTTGTGTGAACATCTCAACCCAACGCAAACTGATGCCTTGCTAGCGTTATTAATGAAGCACAAAACTTAGTTTGACGTTTGTTCCGAAGGGCTGGGTCAAACAACAGTGACCGCCCATCGTATCGGCACCGACGGATCCCGTGTGATTCGCCGCCGCCCTTACCGTGTGTCGGCTTCTGAACGCAAGCTTATAGAAGAACAAGTCAACGACATGCTCGCGCGCAACGTCATCAGGCCTTCGACAAGCGCATGGTCTTCTCCTGTCATACTAGTGAAAAAAAAGGATGGCTCGGTACGGTTTTGCATTGATTGCAGATCACTCAACAAAATCACTCGTAAGGACGTCTACCCAATGCCTCACATTGACAACGCTCTTGATACTTTACAAGGTGCCGAGTACTTTTCAAGTCTCGACTTGCGCTCCGGTTATTGGACGATTCCAATGCACGAGTCTGATAAAGAGAAGACTGCGTTTGCTACGCCACATGGGCTCTTTGAATTCAATGTAATGCCTTTCGGCCTGTGCAATGCCCCAGCCATATTCGAACGGATGATAGACACGGTACTGCGGGGATTAAAATGGAAGACCTGCCTTTGCTACCTGGACGACATTGTCATCTTTTCGTCGAGCTCCTCACAGCACCTGGAACGACTAGACGAAGTGCTCACGTGTTTAGCTGAGGGCGGTCTCCAGCTCAACACTAAGAAGTGTCGGTTTGCCAGTCACAGCATCAAGGTATTAGGTGACGTCGTCAGTAAACATGGCGTTGAGCCCGATCCCGACAAGGTTGCCGCGGTACCTACTGCACTTTCCCACACCAACCACACAGAAAGACCTCCGCGGCTTCCTTGGCTTAGCGTCGTATTTCCGCCGCTCTGTACGTGATTTCGCTACTATTGCGGCTCCTCTGCACAAACTTCTGACCACGAGCGCACCCTTTGTCTGGACGAATGACTGGGAAGCCGCTTTCACACCCTCAAGTGATGCCTCACATCATGGCCAGTGCTTCGTCATTTCGACCCTGCAGCACCTACTGTGCTACACACTGACGCAAGTGGACTTGGCATCGGTGCTGTCCTTCTTCAGCGGAACCACGCTTCCGAACAAGTCGTGGCCTACACGAGCCGAACTCTGTCACCTGCTGAGCGAAACTACAGCATCACTGAGCAAGAATGTCTCGCCATTGTGTGGTCCGCACAAAAGTTTTGCCCTTACTTATACGGCCGGCATTTCACAATAGTGACTGACCATCATGCTCTGTGTTGGTTATCCTCTCTCAAAAATTTGTCGGGACGCCTTGGCCGTTGGGTACTACGATTGCAAGAGTTTGACTATAGCGTCACATATAGGTCGGGTTGAGAGCACGAAGATGCCGACGCTTTGTCACGTTGCCCGCTCTAGCAAAGCGCCGAAGTGTCAAGTGTCACCTTCCATCTGTTCGTCACCGCGCACCAAAGTGACCAAACAGACGGCTGCTGCTTTGAAACAGCTAGTTGCCTCGGCAGACCTTTTTTCGTCCACAGATCTCGCCTCGCTCCAACATGCCGATCCCTACTGCCGCACAATCATCGATCGGCTCACTGGCTTATCGCGTGCTCCAAACAGCCGCCTAAGACGCCAACTTGCCCGTTTCAAGCTTCAAGAGGGAACATTATGTAGGCAAACTTACCATCCTCTCGGTAACCAATGGGTTCTCGTCATTCCTCGCTCACTTCGTCTGGAAGTTCTACAAGCGTTTCATGACAAAGCGACAGCTAGCCACTTAGGGTTCCACAAGATCTACGACCGCGTCAGGACTCGCTGCTTTTGGCCTGTCCTTTCCACTTCTGTCGCCAAGTACGTCACTTCCTGCGCGTCATGCCAGCACCGAAAACGTACCACGTCTCCTCCCGCGGGGCCATTGCAACCACTTCCGTGCCCATCCACTGCCTTTGAATTTGTGGGCATAGACTTATACGGACCTCTTCTGCTTACGCCAGCTGGTCACCGTTGGATTGTTACTGCCGTAGACCACCTTACTCACAACGCAGAGACGGCAGCTCTTTTATCTGGTGCTACCTCTGAAGTAGCCGATTTTTTCCTTCGCGCCATTATTTTACGACATGGCGCACCGCGTGTGCTCCTTAGTGACCGTGGCAAGACATTTCTTTTACATGTCCTTGCTGAAGTCTTACAGGCCTCTAACACCATCCACAAGACCACATCAGCGTATCACCCAGAAACTAATGGTCTGACTGAGCGTTTTCCCCGAACTTTGTCCGACATGATCTCTATGTATGTGCAACCAGATCACAAAAGCTGGGACACAATTCTTCCTTTTGTCACGTTCACATATAACACTGCCATACAGTGTACAACGAATTTCAACCCTTTTTTTCTCGTGTATGGCCGTGTACCGACTTTTGTTCTGGACACCACCTTTTTGTTTACATCTTCCGATCCATCTTCATCTCTCCCGGAAGAGTTCGCCGCTCGCGTCGCCCGCTGCCATGAAATCGCCCGCGCCAACACTGTTACCATTCAGGACAAGAGAAAAATCGACCTTGATGTGATGCTTCGAGTTGTGTTCCGCCCAGGCGACGAAGTCCTTTTGTGAACACCTGTTCGTGTACCTGGGCTCTGCGAAAAATTCCTTCACCGATATCTAGGTCCATACACCGTCCTGGAACGAACATCTGAAGTCAACTATTGCGTTGCTCCTGTCAACGCGGCTTCTGATCGTCGTCGCCGCCACACCGAGATCGCCCACGTCTCTCGACTGAAATGATATATTCGGCGTCCCAACCCTTTCTAACTTGCTGCCCTCTTTCGCGAAGAGGAGAAAATAGTGTGAGCGCTGACTATGTACTTCATCTTCATCTGTATGACCAAACCATTGTAGTGATCATCATCGTATGTCACGCGGGCTGGCTCTCTGGCAATGCGTCTGTATTAAAAAAGAGAACCTGGATGCTGCCGTACCGGACGTGGTCCCATAACACCTATAACGACATGATCCTCCGCATTATTATGGTTCGATCTCCAGGTGTGCCAATTAATACTCAAATATTTGATTTACATCGCACTTTCACAAGCATTAAAATCTGCAGAAAAACTGCATAACTTTTGTAAGTTTGCAGAATTTGATGCATAAATCAAGCCCCTCCCCTACCCAATGCGCTGTCGAAAACGTCGTACCAGTGTACTAGTGCAATGGATAGAGCATGGCATTGTGTGTGCGGTCGAGCGAGCTGCATTAAAGCGTTGAAATCATGCCGAAGAGAACTACTAAACCAAGTGAGCAAGCTACTGCAAAAAATTAAGAATTATGTGAGCATTCTCCAGAGTTATCACGAAAGGATGCACTCACTGTGAACACCGTGCCGACGAGATTTCATTGCTCCACCCATTTGAGAAAGAAACCTTAGAGGATTAAACTAAGACTTCAAGATCAACACGTCAGTGCTATAATGTGCCTATCGAATTTCTGTTTTCATGTGTGGAGGGATGGTAGCATGCATGACAGTGTCACTGCTTCTCGAACGTATCGAGCAGCTAGGCATTCTTTGTGACAACTTGCAATAGCTGCATGTCATCATCAGCCTGACTACGTCCACTGCAGGACAAAGGCCTCTCCCATGTTCCGCTAGTCAACTCGGCATATAGCTGCATATAGTGTTTATAAATAGTTCCATCTAATGTCGAAATTTACTGTACAGGTGCTCCGAAAGTCATACGGAGCATGCGAGCTGTGGCCAAACTACACAAGAGTGAATACCACCACGCTCCAGTAGAGAAGTGGTTCTTTATTTTCATACAGAAATGATTGCACTATATTCTGGCACATTTGCATATAAAAAAAAGAGAACGTCTTCTTCTATAGCGTGCACTGACATTCACTTCTGCATAGATTGGCCGCAGCTTGCATGCTCTTCATTATTTGCTGTACAATAAACTGTTTTCATCCTTAGTTAGTGAAAAAAAATTTTCTTGCAGAAGTCAGTTGTGCAATTTGTAGGTAAAAATGTTTATATATTTCATTGGTTCTGCTCGAACTTTCTGTGAGCTTTGTGAATGTTAACCTGTGTTTTTTTTTCACCTTCTTTACCTTGTTTTGTGCGTTTTGATGCTTATTACTGTAAAGAAACGGAATGTGTTGTACTGTCTCTCTTGCCGTGATGCCTCCAAGGCAGCTAAGGTATTCTGTAAAATAATGAATGAAAATTTGAACATATATACATTTTGTTTTAATTATTTAAATTCAACTCGCAGTTGAAATTTCGATATATACACACTTACTTGTTAAACAAAAACGAAACATAGGCTTCAAGCTCATGCTCTAACTCTTAGCAGCAACGTGAGTATGGTCTGCGGATCTCCGAAGTTTCGTATGCAGATGTAGTTCTTGCCATTTGATTAGATAGATTGTTTTTTGAAAGTAATATTTGTTCTTATTGCAGCGTGAACAATAGCACACGAAACGGTCTTGAGTGAGGGAAATTCATGAAAATGCTAACTGTTCAAGATTTTTCATTTCTTCAGGAGAGCCACCATAGATCAGCTTCTTAAACAGATCAGTGGTTTCCATAAGAATGCTCCTTCAGTCGAACGAGACGCTATTAAGCGAAGCGGGAGGGGTGAGTACATCTTGCAAATGAAAGGACATGCAAGCCCAGGTCCCCAGTTCAAATGCTGTGAAGTACTACCCTAACTTCTTGTAATAAAGTTACGAGGTCCAGTTTCAGTAGTACATCAAGCATATGACAGGTTGACTAGGTAGCGCACGGCGTATCGGAAGTATTGATTAAAGTCTGGTTGCATCAAAGGAGAGTTTTTTTTGCCTAAAATACTGGTTTGCAATCACCCTAGATGAAGCAGGATGGTGGGTGTGTTCGAGTCAGGCTCATGCAGTGAATAACTTTATTGCTAGAATAAGAACAATTGTGCATAGTAAAACCAGTGTTGAAGTGGACAATGTGCATTAGGGTTGTACATGTTGAAGTGGCACTTATTCAGCCTTGCTGCATCTCTCCTTCTACAGGGGAAATATTTACACATGCTTGGCGTCTCCTGGGTAGAAGGTACCACCAGGGCTCGCGTTGTTGCATGCCTTGTGCTTTGCTGTAGTTCATTAGGGGTGTTGAGGGTAATCTGTTTAAAAGGGCCACTCAACAGGTTTGACAATATTGAGCTGACAAGCGCTATGTGTAGACGAGGCGTTCATGATCATGTCTGTCAAAATTCGCAATGCTATGCGCCGCGGAAATGGGTCAAATTTCAAGATGAAAGCTGCTCTCTCTCCCTTCTGCCAGCGTGCGCCCAGAGAATGAGGGCTTGACGTGCGCGTATGAATGACCCTACGTACACGGCAATGCAGTGGCGTTGGCCCTCTACGTAGACGACTCTGCTCTGGCGTTGCAAACAGAGGCAGATGACATGGCGAAAATTATTTAACACGGCATGCTTAGTTTGTGTAATTTGTTGCTTGAAGAGATTAAAAAGCTCTAGATAAATAATGAGACACAATAAGGTAATGTGAGCGTCTTTTTTCCATTTTTCTTCCATAAATTGCAACAAGATGCGAGGGTAATGTGTCAGCGTTTTGCATGTATTCATGTACCTGCGGTCAGCGTATCGAGCAGAAGACTGCCGTGGAACGCTCCTACATGTTTGCGCACTCATTGTGCTAATCTATCCTACCGCGTCTAAGTCAGCGTTTCCAAACCATCCCGCACAAACAGGCAGACCACAGAATAACGCTGGTCAACAAAGCAACGCCGCTCGCGTGCTCAGGCGTTGGACTTGTTTGGGCACGTCATGCGCACGTGACCTCTTGGTCGGATGCATGAGAGGGTGAGGAAGAGCTTTGGCTTGCGAAGGCTACACAGAGGAGCGGCAAGGGTTTCAAGTCGCCTTCTCTTATCTTCGTTTCGCGCCGCTTCAAAAAACCTGTTTTCTCCGCTTGTGATGAATCGATTAAAAAAATTGTTGTGGCAAAATGTTCCTCATCGGACAACCTACAACTTCCACTGTAACTAAAATTTGGTATGGGGCCTGGTGAGTGGCCCTTTAAGGGTGAGGGACAAGGCTCGTTTCTGCCTGGCTCAATTTCGGTTAATATTCACATATGCACTACGGCATCTTTCACAACCATATCATGGCTTTGTAACGTTAAGCCTTAAGCCCCTGCAGTTATTATTGTGCATTGGGATTCATTTGTAATGTGCTGCTAGTTTGTTGTGACATCTTACCTCTCTTTTTCTGTAGGTTATGAAGCAGTTTCCTTTGGATTGTAGAGGACTAAGATCAGTGGCTACAGGACCCACAAAAGTCTTGAAAGGGATCAATGCGTTTACACAGTGCCGCATTCGAAAAGTGGTTGCTGACAAGACCACATGGAGCAAAGGACCCACAGAAGTCTTGAAAGGGATCAATGTGTTTACACAGTGCCGCATTCGAAAAGAGGTTGCTGACAAGACCACATGGAGCAAAGGACCCACAGAAGTCTTGAAAGGGATCAATGCGTTTACACAGTGCCGCATTCGAAAAGAGGTTGCTCACAAGACCACATGGTGCAAAGGCATCTCTGAGGCCAAGTTATACTCTCCCAAGGTCTCAAGCTGAACGCAGTTTCAAGGTCTCAAAGAAAGTGACGATGCTTCTTGATCGCCGTAACCACCATCGCTAATCGTACTTAAGACACCACTGTGCATCTAGCAGTCACATCCATGTGCCAGAGAAAAGCATGCGTTTGTGTTTGTCATTATGTGACAGGGGCAGCAAGGACAGTCTGTTCAGAAAGGAAGTCAGCCACTAGTGTTGCTGTGGTAAGCAAATCACACAGTTGTTGCAAAAAAAAAGCAGGACAGTACACCTGCCACACCACGTAAACATAGCATACAATTGGGTTGGCAAGTTATCGTATCACATACTTTGGGTGGATACAATTGGTAGATGATGAAAACTGTACACACAGTAGCTGAATGATTTTAATGTGGAGGAATTCTCACTGGAGTTGGCTGATCTTGAATAGTGATAGATAATGATGGCTAATATTGCACAAACAATGGCTAAGTGCTGGGTTGTGTTGGTTAAAGTGTTGGAAATTCCGCTGCAGCATCCCTCACCATGTCGTCGATTCAGGATGTGAAACACCAAGAATTGATATTTTTAATAATATTATTAGCTAACGATGGCTTGTGTTGCCATATAAGGGCTAAGTGATGAACTGCCAGGCGATGCCTATGCACTGTCCGAAAAAAATCTCCACAAGAAGGTTCTGCTGCAGTCTATTATGGAAATGTTAGGGGGCAAATCTACCCACAATGACCACCAAGAATGTTGGCAACCTATTTGTCTAGAAAACACACGTTAAGCCATTTCACATATCTGAATAATGCACTTGTGAGATTCCACAGAACAGCTGCAAAAGCTAAAGACAGTTCAAAATAGACAAGACGAACGAATGTACACAAAGGACTAGCACTGAGGGTCCACCGCAAACCAAGTCTTGCCAGAAGTGGAGTCTTAGTAAGCCAGAAAAGAAAAAGGATGCCAAAAATGTTTTGCCCACAGTATAACCATTTCATATAAACGATATACAATATTTTATCACTAGACAGTCATTAGGTCGCTTTCTCATGGAACATAAAACTCAAGATTTGCTTCATATAAGAGTTTTTGAAGTTGTGGCTACGAGCACCACTGTGAAGTCTTGGAAACCTGACTGTCTCAAAATGTTAATGAATGTTTATATGTACAGGGTGGTGTGGGGCACACTACGAGGCGACGCTCCCATAGGAATAGATGGGATAGTGGCCTGAGAACTTTAAAAAAACCCTCCCCCCGTACATTGAAGAGTACACATTAACAAAGAAGCATGGTTCACGCAAACCTTAACTTAAGTCTACGGGCTGAATTTTTCTCGCAATCACAAAAGATTATTTGGTCTAACACCTCACTACCTTATCAACCATGGGTCCCAACGATACGAAAGAAGAAGAGGAAGCCATTAGACACGTTTTGGGATTGCCCAGCCATCCACATCACTGGCCATCAATACCGACAGAGGCGATCATTTAGATAAAGCTTAGTTTACTTAAGCAACGCTCGGTGACATCAAAAAGGTTTTGCAGGCGCAGGCGACCATCCTGTGGTCAAGGGAACTGTATATTGACGATATACATATTGAGAATAGGTAAGGGGGGGGGGGGGCTCCTGCAGCTTTGCCTTCATGCAGTGAGTAGTTTCCCATATGATCATGACTGTTGATTTTAGGTTAGCCACAGGTGTCTATAATGGCTGTTAAATTTGAAGGGAAAATTATGGAAGAGCTGGAAGCCTTCAACATCAGCAGATTTTGCTTTAGTGACGACACACCACAACCGGAGGTTGTGTTTTGGGACTAACTATGCCTCACTGTGTAATTACTTCATGCATTAGTACCTCGGTGATGAGCCACAACAATGTTACAGCAGTGCACAGTTGCTGTTACAGTCTTGGTAATCCTAGATTTATGTTTTTTGATAAGGTGGTGTTCGTTATGTGATTGAGTCGAAGGACAGCGCTTATGTGCTCTTTTAAGCTGGGGCGTCATGATGTGGTGAGCACGCACAACTCTCACGATGATTGTGCAGTTTAGTTCGTCTTCACCAGGACATACTAGGCTTGCAGAATGAAGCTTTCGCCAGGGTTCGTGTGTTTTCAACGTTCCCAGTTTGCCCACTACGTTGGCGTGCGTCCTCAGGGTTCCCAGCTGCTTACCCGAAAGTTACAGCTTCGATCCGAGTCGCAGCGGTCGCAAATTTTCTACTGGCGAAAATAGCAGAGGCTTATATACTTCAAACCTCATTATAACAAACTTGCATCTTACACGAAAATACCTTTGTTACATCCGAAAATTTGTTATAAAGGTATAATTTTAACACTACAGCTGTTGCAAGACTATTTTTCATTCACTTTCTTATAACCGATATTTGTTATATCCACGCTCTTTATACCGAGGTTTGAGTGTACCTAAATAAATTTACATGCACCTGAGGTATGCGAAATTTTCTGAGCCCTCCACTACAGCGTGCCTCATATTTGTATAGTTTCAATATGCAAAACACCAAAAATATTGTATTACAATTCCTCGTATACTTTATATTCTCTCATGCCATTCTCCCGACACCGGAACAGTGAACCTTATTTTGTCTTTTGACCTCTTTTCAGCGATGCCTCTAGCTTCTAGAAGTTTACTGAGGACCAGCAGTCGAAAGGATTAAGAAGCAGATGATGATGGCGTAATAGGAGCTCAAGGTAGACACAGATTAACAGCGAACTCTGCTTGCACGGTAGAAGATACGGAAGGGCCTGCCACAGTCGGGAAGAGTCTTGTGCCAATGGACTTTGTTCGCGAAAGTTTCAGTACCTGAATAAGGCTTCAACTTTTTGGAATCGTCATAGCCTCAAGCCTTTCCAGTGCAACTTGTATCTACAGACAATTGTGACATGAAGACATCTGCTTAAATTCCATATGGACAGAGTGAAGGAAACCTTAAGGAAAATTACAATAGAAATTTATGTTCCTCCTATAAAAAACACGTTTCCCAGAACAGGAGGGGTGGGTTCAAACAGGAAGTGCAATACGTCCCAAAGAAGGCATTAAATTTTTTTATGAGGGCAATAGAGTGTTTTACAAGGTGAATCAAATGCTGCATATGTGATCAATAGAGTGATGTACACCTCCACTAGACAGATATTATGCTTCATCGTCTCAACTAGGCTTGTGCGAATATTCAAATGCTGCGAATATTTGAACGAATAGTAGTATAGTATTCGAATCTGCTTTGATTCGAATTTGAAGTATTGAAACTTTCGAAGTATTCGCAATGAACAAATGGGTGTATATTATTTTGTACGTAACCTCCTGTAAAAGTGGTTTCACTGAGGTGTAGAGGTGACAAGCCGAGAGAGAACCTATCCAAGAAAAAATCCGTTCTGCCGCGTAGTTCTACTTCAAATTCATTGGGGCGCTGCAATTGATTGATTTGATTGATATGTGGGGTTTAACGTCCCAAAACCACCATATGATTATGAGAGACGCCGTAGTAGAGCACTCCGAAAATTTCGACCACCTGGGGTTCCTTAACGTGCGCCCAAATCTGAGCAAACGGGCCTACAACATTTCCGCCTCCATAGAAAATGCAGCCGCCGCAGCCGGGATACGAACCCGCGACCTGCGGGTCAGCAGCCGAGTACTAAAAGGGGGCCGTGCAACACTTCTTGTGCATGGTCACTGCCGATCGGTAGTCGAGGCTACCGATCGCGCGACCCTAACATTTTGGCACAGTGCGCGGCCTGATATTCACAACAAATCCTCGAAGTCAGCTAAAAATTGCTCTCTTCTATCTGCAAATGACGCCACAAGCTCAAAAATCCCTCGTCACAGCCATTCAATCAGCCATTGCTCGATTTGGGCATTGCGCACTGGGTCATTACTGGGGTCGCAGCGGGAGGCCGCGACTTGTCCACGTGTACCGCGCTCGCACTGAAAAGCCGCGTATTTGAATAAAAAAAATCGCAGCATATCCACGGAGTGAATGATGAGTGGGGCGAAGCGTCCGTCAGCCCGTCCGTGCGTCCGTCCGTCCGTCCATTCGTTCTTGCTTCCGCCCGTCTGCGCGACCATCCCTGCGTCCATTTATGCGTCTGTCCGTTTGTGCGTCTATCCGTCCGCGCGTCCGTCCGTGAGTCCATACAGTGAACACTCGAGTACCGCCATCTCGCATGCCCTGTAGCACATATCCGCTCCGCGCGTCCATCCGTCTGCTAGTCTGTCTGCCCGCCCGCCCATGCGTCTGTCCGTGCGTCCATATAGTGAACACTCCAAGTACCGCCATCTCGCATCCCCTGTGGCACATACCCGCTCCAGAACGGGTATGTGCCACCGGTGGCTACATACACCAAAGGGGATGGACAGACCCACACCCTGAGGAGCTTCGCCCCTAAAAGTGCTCCAGGTCACGAGGCATGCGTGACGTATTTTCTTTACCCGTGTCTTCCCTTCCTGCTTAGCTTTCAGCGCTTTCGTCAGCACTAGAAGAAAGAATACAGTTGCAGCACGCGAATTTTCGCAACTTCGCCCGTACTTGACGGATTCTATAAAAGATTACGGTGGTGAATTCATGAGGCAATAGGATTCTTTAGTGAATTCAAGGCTTCTTGAAAAAGTGTTGCAGGGCTCCTTTAAATGAACATATCCCCAACAAACCGATTCATCATATATATCAAAGCTTGTTATGTCGGCCTATGTTCCATATAAGTACACAAAAAATTTTTGTGTGTTACATATTTGACAGGTTATCACTTACATCTACCGAAAGTGTAATTCTGGTACTACTGACAGTTGTTTTACCTTTATTTGAATGAAAAAAAAAGAATTTGCATAGGAGCCTGATTTCATGCTTCTTGATTATTGCGCAGGTTAATTGATAAGTATGCCCATTTTTCTGTATATGTCATCTTTCAGCATGAATTCGATTCGAAATTATTCAACCAATCTCACTATTCGCTTCGAACTTAAAATTCATTATTCGCATAAGCCTAGTCTCAACAGATGTAAAAAGTAGATATTGTATTAAGTAGTTTGGTAAATGCATGCACACATTGGCGCTTGCTAGACAGAACCTATGGTTGGAAAGTAGGCACTAAATCTGAACACCTTGCATGTTGATAGACCCCTTGGGTCATGTGCACTCGTCTTGTCATAGCAACTTTTGGTTTCTTATATCTATGTAGACCACCTTCATTGGCCTAAAAAGGTATAGCAATTCTATATTCCTCTTTGTCTGTACACATATTTGCATGTGTATACCATTAATAACAGTGGGTGGTTTTCCAGCAAGAGATACCATAACAGTAATTAAGCAATTCAAAACGGAAAATTGTTTTTTCCTTCAGCGTCCCTTTCAGAGAAGAAATTTTCACTGAAGGCTTTCTAAGCAGATATAACAATTCTATTTTCCTCTTTGTCTCTACACAAATTCGCATGTCTATACCCTCAGTAACCGCCCCGCCATGGTGGTACTGGTTAAGGTACTCGGCTACTGACCCGCAGGTAGCGGTATCGAATCCCGGCTGCGGCGGCTGCATTTCCGATGGAGGCGGAAATGCTGTAGGCACGTGTGCTCAGATTTGGGTGCACGTTATAAAGAACCCCAGGTGGTCGAAATTTCCGGAGCCCTCCACTGCGGCGTCTCTAATAATCGTATGGTGGTTTCGGGACGTTGAATTCCACATATCTGTCAATATCAATACCCTTAGTAACCGAGAATGTTTTTCCAACAAGATATTGAAAAACGGTAGTTGAGCAATGCAAAACGGAAAATTACGTTTAGAATACGTCCAGTACGAGCGGAGTTGAAAAAATTTGTCGCATGCTGCCACTGTATTCTCTCTTCTAGAGCTGACCAAAGCGCTGAAAGCTAAGCAGGGAGGGATGGCACGGGAAAAGAAAATACGTCACGCACGCCAGTGACTATGAGCACTTTTTCTCTTCGTTTTTATTCCAATACACGGCTTTTCAGTGTGATCGCGCACGTACGCATGGGCAAGTGGCGGCCTCCCACTGCAGCCCCAGTAATGACTGAGCGCGCCATGCTCGAAACAGTCAATGGCTGTGACGAGTGGTTTTTGAGCTTGTGGCCTTTATTTGCAGAGAGATGAGAGCAATTGTAAACTTTTTTTACTTCTTTCAAAGTATTCCCGTAACTCCATCTTTTTTTATAACGATTCAACTGAAACTTGCGCTGTGTGTACGAGGGCTCATACATGAGAATGAAGCATTTAATTTCACTTACGGGTCAAAAATGGATGCTCAGACCACCTCGAAGAAATTATCTTTGCTGGTGCAGTGCTGGAAGAGTGAAGTGTTTGTTTCCCGCTGTCGGTCTCAGTTTGCAAAAAAAAAAAGGAATGCGTACAACTAGGCACGTAGCCGGAAATGTTTTGCGGGGGATGGGGGTGCACCACCTTGATTTGGCAAGAGGCACCCACTTAAAATGGCCATTTTTCGCTCTGTATGCAATGATCAAAAAATATTTGGGGGGAGGGTGAGGGCACGGGCCCGGTGTGCCACCCTCTGGCTACACCCCTGCATACAACCTCTAAACACCCAAATTTTTTTGAGGGGCCGTCACATTTTGATTAGACTGACACAACGTTTTTCATTATTATTTCCACCAAGGTGGTCGCAAAGTGGCCGGGCATCACTTTCCCTTGCGGGAGGTGCCGGATTCGGTACCGAGAGTCGGCCGGCTACCCTATTGGTTTATTCCGATGTGTGCACGCATGCTTATTAATGGTGCTACAGCAGTGCGACACTTCAGTTGCCTGGAATTAAAGACTCCTCAAGCTAGGGCGTGGGACCAATGGGCTAGTCCGCACGACCTCTTATGTAATGAAAAGGAGGTCGTGACATGGTTCGATAACCAGGAGTCCAGTTTTTTTTTTGCTTCTTGAAAATCAAGGTAAGAAAAAAAAGTAATCCATGCATCTCCCCACAGTGAAACATGATGAGTGAGCAAAGAACTGGGGAGCTTTATAACCCGTCCACATGCGCATGTAAATGAGTGACAACGCGTGCGCACGGTATATACAATATGTTTTATTGGTCATAACTGGTATGCTGTGCTGAGTTTTGCATTCCGTTTTGCCTTCATCAATTACCGCTTACCGTGGCACTACTCGACATTGTACCATGCTTCCCTTCAAAATGGTTCTGAAAATCGCCCAGTGTTGACCCGGGAGCTCCCGTTAGCGTCACAGCTGTCGTTTTGAGGGGGAGAGGAGGCACACTCGATTATTTTGGTGCTTCTTTTATTGCGATAGCAATTACATGTACCGTCTCCACGGCTTTTTGCAGTTGCTGTCGCTGTCATGTCACGTAGAAAGTCGAAATTGATAAGATCCCCCAGGGCCCCAGCGCATCCTACTTTCTAAACGCTGGTGATAGCGCGCGAGTGGGCGCCACTGAAGCGGAAGTCAAACAAACCGGCCCATATCTATCGCTCTCAGGCACATGCGATAAGATCCCAGGGGCTGGTGGCTGGTAAACCGGTGGTCGAACGCTCAAGCAGACAGGAAACCCCTTGCCCGTCTTTACTGAGCGTCTTTACTGAGCATGAAAAGACGGGATCGGTCGAAATTGATAAGATCCCCCGCGTCCCAACTGCGACCTTTGATTTTACGAGCGTGGTAACGCTGGCGCGATCGTTATCTAGCTATCTCGGCTGCAGGCGGCTCGCATACCCTTGTATACACGCTGCGCTTTCAACGCGAGGAGAATGTGCGAATAGCGTCCTTGGAGCGGTCGTGCTTTCTTAAAACAGCGTTTTGTAGAGTTGTGTGAGATTGAATCCTAAAGAGTTAGCTGCCAACCTCACTTCGTATAGGATTACAATTCCTTGCTATCGCATTCATTGATTCACCCTTGTTGAGAATTTTCACTATTTTTTTTTCGCTGCGCGCTCTCAGTCGCGACAAACTTGCGCCGGGATTTCGCACCACCGTTTGAAATCAGTGACGTGCGCTTAATTGAGCACTAGTTTATGACCGTTCGATTTGACAAACGCTGAGGTAGGCTCGCATAACGTTTGGGAAAACGGATAAACCGCATGCATCATCAAAAATATACCGATTTGACCAACGTTTTGATGTGTAGAGCTAGGCTTAGGTGGGATGAGGGTAAAAGCACAAGCGTTTTGGTCTAGTTTTAGCGGGAAACAAAACTGAGCAATCATGCCAGCGGTCTGTAAAGATCACGTTATGTATCGGTGTTTTTTTTTTTTTACAGACCCGCCCTGTATACAGCAACATCATATTATGGAGACTTATGACCGGCGCATGAAACGAACGTTTACCCGACAAACACGTGGCGGAGCAGCCGCTTTTCATCTATTATCGCATCTGATCTACGCGCCGATCTTCTTTGCAGACATGGCGAACGCCTCACTAACGCCAAATCTGACAATAGGACCCGTGTGTTTGCGCACATGTAGGTCCATCGGCGAAACAATTAGAAGTGATAATGGAGATCCCCAGTCAAATACTGCCCCGCGTGTTAGATGTCAATAACGAGTAAGTAGGTGTTCGAACTGTCGAACGTGGACGCGCGCTCAGATATCACACGCAATAAAGCTGTTTCACACACACACACACACACACACACACACACAAAAAGGCATCTCCTGCGGCAATAAAATGTGCAGTCCCCACCACGTATTGAGCGCTGAGAAAACGCAATCCGCGAAACGCATAGCGACAACTCAAATCGATGGGATTCTTGCGAGTTAAAGATCCTATACTCTCAGCGAAAGACCTGCGGTCTGGCCTGCGCAGCCAAGCGAGGGAAACACTTGTGCTAACTCAAAAAGCACTCGTAAGAGGTTAGAAGTATGGTATCCATGGTAACGCAACCGAGTCAAGGACGACCGACATGCACGAGAACATCGGGTGGCAGTTTGATGCTGGTGAAAACTTCCGAAAGAGCATCGTTGATGGTGTGTTGGAAACTGCCAAATATGAAATAAGCGCGTACAAGTAGCACTTGCAGAGTCGTGAGTCAGTGCTCAGGTAAGTGGTGACCCGATCCAGCGAACAGTTGTCAAGTTATTTTAACTCACAATTGGCAACATGGTAGAAAAATTAACTATAGTTGTTTAACGTGTCGTGCGACGCAGCTTATATAGGTGTACAACTTTAGGTAGGACCTGAAGTAATTTGCATCATGGCATTGGTTGCCGGTGTACGCGGCACACTGAAAAACACAACTTAGCATGTATCGGCATCAAACTTTAATGTTTGTTTAAACAATTGTGAGCTCCAACAGACAAAGCCAACACAGATATGTCATCAGAAGTGAAATTCCCTTTACTGAATAACTTATTTGCTACATTAATTTATTTAGGATGCCTTTCCTTTCTGAAAAAGCGTTAGGTAATAAGTATACTTAAAAAGTATAAAAGCTCCATGAACTCAAAATGAAAATGATTTCACGCAAATGTATTTGTACACTGTCCTTTATTTAACGAAAGAAGTACCTTACAGTTGACTAAGTGGGCTTTTGTGTGCGTCCTCCATCTATCAGTGCGTGTACAACTTTTTTGCGCTCTGCTTCGTTATTATTATAGCTCACAGACTAGCTCATCAGTAAACATTTGATACTTTCAGTAGACCTCAGATTTAGTATGGTATCGTGCTAAAAAAGCAGCATATTACGTCACGAGTGCTTCAGATTTTCATTCTCTTTTCTTTGGCAGAGTACCAGTATGACGTCAGTAAGCTGCGGTTTGCTATACGGTCATCGACTGCACACTCAAATTCTCTACAAAAAAAAAAGGACGCTCGTTTTAAAAATTGTCAAAACCGTCGTTATGTCGTCCTTCATGAGGCGCCACTTCAAGGGGTACGGAAGGATCTGCAAATATTTCGGCCTTCTGATCCTGCGCAGTTCTAGGACTTCGGTGTCCGAAGAGGAGGTCCTTTCCTGGAACAAGTTCTACCTAATCTATTCCGCCACTTGCATGTTTCTGTGCGCAATCAACGAGATCGCCTATATTTACGAGCTTTGGATCACTGTGTTGGTGCATGATCTGATTTTCACAACGAACCTGTACGTACTCATTTGCGCCTTCGACAGTTCCAAGATTGCGCTGAACGCAACACTCATGCTCCTCAAAGTGAGAAGCTTGCAGAAATTCTTTTACGAATCACACAAGTACGAGCAGCGAGTCCGGTTCGTTGCACCCAAGAATGGTCTTAAGGCGACAAATGCCAGTTATTTGATCCGTTTCCTGCTGCTAGCAGCATTCGCTGTGAACGTATGCACCAGTAGCTACCTTTCGATCGAATTCGTAGACAAACTTGCTTGCGGCCCAGTGCTGGGCGCAACCTTGAAGCTCGCTTCCATCGCCGGTAACTTTGTATATTACGTGCTCGATGCGGCTCCCTTCCTGGTCGTCAGGCCCTGCTGCGAAGTGATACGGCTGTACATTGAGCACCAGCACGCGGTTCTCAGGCTCATCGTGCGAAGCGGCGGCAACGACTACGTCGGCCCGGAAAGGCGAGCACGATTGGTGGAAAACGTCAGGTTGAACCTAGGCGCAATTTCGCACATCAAGCGAAGTCTGAACGAGACCTGGCAGCATGCTATAGCGGTCTCTGGCGCCATGGTCCTCTGGGCTTCCTGCAGCGTCATCTACCTGAATTTCTTCGAAGAGTTCTGGACGGTGGAGCACGTGCTTTCCATTACGTACACCATTTCGGCGGTCCTCGACTTTCTGGACATCGCCATTCTTAGCGACGCAATGGTCAGAGAAGTAAGTATCATCTATGTATGCACATTCCTTTCAGGTTTAACGAAAGCATTTCATTCGAGTCGGAACATTAAAAATGAGGCGAAAAGGGTAAGCCGACAAAGAAGGTCATGCCGGGCAGAGATTGCCTTTCTGATACCATAATATTTGACGAAAGTTTGAAGAAGCTGGCGCGAAGAGATAACCTCCTTGTGACAGCATGAATTAGTGTCACACGAGAGCAACATCATGCGTAGGTATACCCTGTGGCACATACCCGCTTTACGCTTCCGTCTATCTGTCCGTGCATCTGTCTGTCTGTCCGTCCGTGCGTCCATCTAGAAAACACTGTGAGTACCACCATCCACGTCCGCGGTTTTTCATGCGCCTGCCACTTTGCGGCCCCACTACCACGGTAACACGCCGCCGCGTTCCTCACAAGCTGGACCATGCCGAATTCGAACGTGAAGTGTGGCAGCTTGGGCTAGTTGGTTGGCATGACGATAGTTGTAGAGCGAGAACAAAACGACGACACAGAGACACGCAGAGACAGTGTCTTTAGTGTCTTTCTTGTCTATGTGTCGTCGTTTTGTTCTCGCGCTATAACTATCGAACGTGAACTTGAGAACACAACAGAAATATATTAATGAAACATAAGCATTTCAATGCGTGCGAACTTATTTCTAGAACCACACTGGCCATAGCCACCTGTTCAACCTAATCAATCGGGCCTTCAATCAATCAACCAATCAATCGAAATCAATTATTCAATCAGCTCTTTATTTCAGATAAGTGTATGTCTCGGATACAAGGGCTTTGGGATACTGTCTTTGGGAGTGTCTTTTGCCTTGTCGTCATCATATTTACACTGCAACAACATAAACAGTCACCCGATGGTCTCTGGAAGTCTCTGTCACCACCATGTCGTGCTCACAATCTTTCGTTGGCCCATTCCGTAGTCACACAGCGACACCGACAGAAATCGCACACCTGCACCTCATTTGAGCCATGCTCTCTGCTCTGCCATTGTAACTCTCCGGCTAAGCAGCGCAGCCCCCGCCATAATCCACGGCTTAAAGGGACGGGGCTGCGCTACACAAAAGGGAACCGAAGAAAAGACTTCTGTGGGGTGCGCAGGATGCTTCAAACGACGTGGAAGCTTCGGAGGGGGCATTGTCATCTCCTTTATCATTTCCCCCTTCGTGGTCGTTTGAAGCTAAGACATAAGGAAAATTACGCACAGCAGCATATCTCGCGAAGACACGCCGGCAATTGGTCTGCCGATACGTTTTGCTGGTGTTTTTGGTTTCTCATCATGTTACACTACGACGACATGCCGTCTTTTGAAGCGTCGTCGGCGGTCGACTCGTCGGTCAATGGTCGGCGTCTGCTTTGTCATCGTCGGGGTTGCGTATGTGCCATGTCGCTCTAGTGTAAACACGCCTTTACTGGTATTAGCCATTTTGCGATTTTCTCTTAAAATTCAAGTACGTCGCGCCAACTCGACCCAGCATCTACAATTGAGCTGCGTTAAAAAACGTCGCGATGTACTTTGCTGAAAAGTTTCGTCACTCGCTTGACATAAGTCAGAAATTTTATATAGCATCTTTACTGCTGCTTTACTGCCGCTGAACTACAGCGCCCAGCTTCTACCCTGAGGAGCGGTTCAAGAATACCGGATGCTGTAAAAGATTGGATGTGAAAGGGGACGCTCAAACTACTTTCAAAAGGACGTAGTGGATGAAGTCATACAAGTATGAAGTGTATATATATATATATATATATATATATATATATATATATATATATATATATATATATATATATATATATATATATACAACATGAACTTTTTTCATGAATATAAGTGTCCAGGGCAAAAAGTGATAGCTAAATATTGCCCCATAAGTTTATTTGTTTGTTGGGAAAGGGGAATTCGGGAAATTTGCCTCCACCTGTTTCGCAGCACGAATTCGTACAAAACTCCGTATGAATTTCTATGGGAAAGAAATCTTTCTTATTGCCGAAACACTCATCCTGGGCTGGAAATTAGACCTGGGACGAACGCCTCTCCGGGTTGGTGGCCCCGGAAAATCGTTGGTCCCGGGTTCGAGCCCCGGAGCATGACGAATGTATCGGCATTGAAGAAGCTTTTTCTTCCTATAGAAATCTATACGGAGTTTTGTGCACATTTGTGAGGCGAAACGGGTGGTGGCCAATTTATATTTCCTAACCCTCCCATGCACCTTGAATGATCCCGCAGAACTAATGTGCATTAATTAATCCTTTATGTTTTTATGTGGTCAACTTTCAACACACACACACACACACACACACACACACACACACACACACACACACACACACACACACACACACA
The DNA here is from genome assembly GCF_043290135.1 of Rhipicephalus microplus. Taxonomy (NCBI): domain Eukaryota; kingdom Metazoa; phylum Arthropoda; class Arachnida; order Ixodida; family Ixodidae; genus Rhipicephalus; species Rhipicephalus microplus. The sequence goes on along the minus strand of NC_134707.1, from coordinate 61,644,496 downwards.
CACACACACACACACACACACACACACACACACACACACACACACACACACACACACACACACACACACACACACACACACACACACACACACACACACACACACACACACACACACACACACACACACACACACACACACAAATTATCACAGCTCACCAAAGGCCGATCCTCAATGCTACAAATATTGCTTCATACTGTTCTGTCAAGACGCGCAGGCCATGAGCAACCGAGTTTATCCCTTTCAGGGGGCGCGAATTACGATTCGTTTTTGACGAATGTGTCAAACTGAGATAACGCGATTCCAAGGCACGCAATGTAGCATTCCAAAAAAGAAAATGAAGTATTGTGTTGTCTTGTATGCGTTTCAGGAAGTAATTGTACTTTTTATGCATTTAAATACTTCATAGTTCTGCAAGCAGTCACGTTTTGTTAAAGAATAAAATCATGGGCTCCTGATGCGTATGCAATAAGTCTTATTGTTGGATTAATTGCAAAAAGAGAAGAGTAACACTTTTGACGTTGGTTCTCGAACGCCGCACGACCAATCGAACATCGCAGTGTCTTTAGCGAAGCGGTCGGCTATGGTCACATGCAGTAGATTGGGGTTAATTAGGTCAAGCCTTATTGACAATGCAGAAGGTTAAATTCATTTGATGAACGAAGCGCACTGACTGACCACTGTCGGAAGAAAGAGAAAGCGCGCAGAGAGCGAGCGCGGTTAAAGTCCCTCAAATTACGGAGGGACCTTAAGCGCGGTGCGTAGTTCTGGCCCCCTAGCGGTACCCTATCCAACTATAGCACGCGCCGGATTGGATGGATTGATATGGCTGTACCCTTTAGATCAAGCGGCGGCTAACGCCACTTAGCCGTAATACTTAGTGAATAATAGTAATACCAACTAGATTTATCTTTTTTCCCCTTTAAATAGTGAAGTATAGGACTGGTACTTTGCAGTGAATAGTTTAATTTTCACTCGTGCCATGACTTTAGCCACCAATCAGATAACCTCCTTCTAGTTAATTCTACCCACTTAAAGTTTATTTTGCCCTCCCTGTATGTAAACCCCAGTGCTTTGAAAAGCTCTGCGCCGTGATCCTGAACTATAAGGTGAAGCCCTTGTCAGAATATAATCAAGTGTTCGGCAGTTTCTTCCTCCTCTCCGCATGTACTGCATACCATGTCTACCCCTTTGTATTTGGGCCGATATGTTGTTTAGCAATAATCTTTCCTGGCCTCAAACAGTAGAAAACTAGTCCGAGTATTATCATAGATCCTTTCCTTGGCAATTTCCTGCTTAAAAATTCCAAAGACCTCTAGTTCGGACTTCTTAATCATGCCAATTCTCTACATGTCAGTCTCCGTTTCCTTCACCTTCTTCTTAGCTGATAGTTCTTTTTGGTTTGGCCCCCTGCCGTTTTCTAAGTATTTACCAGTCAATTTTTTGGTTCGCTTCTTCCATTTTGTTTCGACATTCTTTCTGTACAAGTAGCTGAAAACCTTCCTAGCTCAACGCTCCTCCCCCACTTTTCTCAATCGCTTCTAAAATTTTATTTTGCTGCTAGCTTTCCTGCCCTCAAATGATGTCCATCCCATATTACTTTGCACTCACTGATTTGGCGTATTTCCGTGAGCTCCTAAAGCAAGCTGACCTATTCCACGTTGCCTAATTTCTAATCTTGCTTACACTTCTGATCTGATGCATAAGACTGCATTGCCGAACGTCAGACCCGGAACCATGTCCCCTTTCCATATTCCTCTCACAACATCATACCTATTGTAATTCCACAGTGCCGTATTTTTCATCACTGCCGCATTCCTGTTACCTTTAGTCGTTACGTATATTTCGTGTTCCCTTAGGTACTCGGTTTCATTGCTTATCCATACGCCCAGATATTTGTATTTATCTGCTATCTCTAGCGTGACTTCCTGTATCCGAAGCTCACCACCTTCATTATCATTAAAAGTTCATGACTGCTGATTTTTCCTTACTGAATCTGAAATCTAACCTATCTCTCTCATTACCACAGATGTCCATCAATCTTTACAAACCTTCCTTGTCGGCCATTAGCACTATATCACCTGCGTACATCAATGCTGGTACTGCCTGTTCAATGAGTTTTTTTTGTTTGACAAAAGAGAGCTTGAAGCCAAGTCCACTTCCCTCTTATTTGGCCTGTAATCCTTGTAGGTACATCATGAATAACAAAGGCGACAGAGGACACCTCTACCTAAGCCCCCGTTTTACCTCTGTGGGCTTGAATACCTGTTTTTCCCACTTTATAACTACCTTGCTACTTTTATAGATATCTTTTAAACGATTAGTGACTCCATCTTCCACACCTGTAGTGTGTACAGTATTCCTTACAAGTCCTCTTGAATCGAGCGCTGCAGAGCCATCTAGTGATCTCCGTTCAAACTAGAAGCGAGAGCACAGCTGCACCTCTTGTGAGCGCTCCGAATATAGCGGCTGGCTACGGCGATAAGGGCACATGCCTCGACCGTGAGGAGCTTCACCCCCTCAAATTGCGCACTAATGGGTTTGTCTTCGATCTAACGCTGGGACCAGTAAATAGCGCTGAAGGATTCGATAAGGCGTTTATGAAAGCCGACGCGCTTCACAGTCGAGCAGGTAACCGACGGCCGACGTCTTGATCGCCTCGATCAGGGTGAAACTGGTGTTGTGGGCGAAAGCTCACTGAACAAAGTGTTTTCATATGTACCAGCTTGTGTTCTGCCTACCTGTTCAAACCCTGAACATGTTGAATAGAGATATAATAGACTACACGAAGAAGCGGCAAGCGAAGGGATGGCTTACACCCCTAGACCAGGCATAAGCATTCGATAGGGTAGAACATAAATACATTTTCGCCACACTGTTGGCATTTGGTTTTACTAGACAGTTCGTGTACCTAATCATGGAACTGTATGATGACATTAATAGTGACTTAACGATGAATAATGAAACGGTAGCTTTTTTTCCGGTAACGCGAGACGTGCGACAGGGCTGTCCCCTTCTCCTGTTGTTAGCACTGACAGTTGAACCTTTCCTTGTCCAGGTAGAAAGACACCCGAGTGTCCTCCGGTTGCAGACCCCAGGTAGCGGCTCATTTAAAGTAGCTGCCTATGCAGACGACATCACGATATATCACAGGGACGGGGACAGCCTCGCCACCGTCCTTAAAGTTTTCTCAACCTACGCAGAGCTCTCAGGAGCGAAACTTCATTTGCATAAATGCAAGTCTTTGTGTCTCCATGTATCCCCGGTAACGTGTCCACACAGAATCTCCGTGGTAGACAGTGTAACTATCCTAGGAACAAATTACAGGGCCACCGGCGTGTCCAACCAGAGTTGGAAGGAGGAGGTGAAAACACTTAAACAGAAAATAACCAGGGCACTTGAATTCAACTTTCCGTACTACGTATGTCGATATCTACTCATGGGCGTACATACTGGGCGCCTGCGGTTTTTTACAAACTCTGTAGTCATACCGAACCAAATCGTGCGTAAGGTCAAGTGCCAAATAGTTAGGTTTTTCTGGAATGCCAAAACGGCCCTCGTTAAATACGAGCAGTTGGGATTGCCTAGCGAGAAGGGTAGATGGAACATCTTTTCGATGGTCGCCCTCGCGGACATGTATGCTTGAAGACGACCCTCAAGGTCTTGCAACTTCAGAAGGAACACCGCGCCAGGAAACTGGCAATGTATTTCTTGGGGGTGCAGGGTAGTTTGTTCCTGCCGACGCAACCCGCAGGGCCGAAGGCGATGAACCCGACGCCCCTCTACGGGCATGTAGTAGGATTTTACAAGCGTATAGCCGCACTAAATCGGGACACCCCCATCCTGGATGTGTGTAACACGGTGCTCACTCAAGAGATACTTCTAAACACGGGCTGCGAAGTCGAAAACCCCGGTTTTCCGTGGGTGTTGTTGACGCCCAGTTGGCTGCCGTGCAGCATCCAGGAGGTCGTGTCGCGTTACAGGTGGTCCGTCCTGCCCACGGCGAACCGAATGTACAAGTGGCACTACGTTCGGTCCGATCGTGCGTGCACTGCGGCATGCACGAGGACAACGAGCACGCTTTGTTAACCTGTCGAGTGGCCAAGACTTTTTGGTCCCTCGTGGACAGGGCGTACTTCCCGTTGGGTGTAGAAAGATTTGTCAAAAGGGAACGATGTCCAAATGGCGCGCTTGCTCGCCTAGTGCTGACCGCTGGCATGTACGTGTTGTGGGAAAACACGGGCTTGGCTGTGCATCAAGCAAAGGCCCATAAAAATCAATGGTCTTTGCTGGTGCGGTTGTATAATATTGTAACGGGCCATTTGGAATCAGAATATTTTCACTGGAAGAGGAGTTCATGAAACGATGGTCCTGTGCCTTCATTAAAATCGCCAAAGACCGGGTTGTCTTGGCGTGTTCGCCGATTCAGGGCCTAAGAACTACCCAAAAAACACTTTTTGTTGTGCTGGGTGCCAGAACAATTGAGTGTAAACATGTGACACATTTATAGTGAACACAAATGTCAAGTGGCATAATTTCGTGGAACTGAATCAGTATGTGTTTGTGGAACCAAATTTGTATGTAACGTGGTGAACAATAGAATTTCTTTTTAGTCTACTTCATCGTCACTAACAGGGGACAATATGAACGCACGGAGTTGTCCAACATTGACGTCGGTTTCTTAACGGTGCCCTACCATCAACTTTTCTCTTTCTTTGAAGGTTCGGAACGTGCGACGCACCCTGCAAGAAGTCGTGATTTCCTCAGAAAGCGACTGCTACGTCGACCAAGTACGCATTTGTTCTCGATCACTTTCAGTAGACGCCGAACTTCGGACGCGTCTCCTCTAAAGCGTGTTTATCGCACAATCTCTACCGTTGTCGCGCCCCTGTCGAGACAGCACCACCCCGCAAATGCTATGGCCACTCGTATGCGGAGTGTTAGGGAGCATTAGAATCGCAGCGCGCTTTGACGCACGGGCGGGCATGACACGAGGTATCTGTGTATTTCGCGGGCGTCTGTTTTAAGCAGTAAAGCACTATAATAACTAACAGATAAGTTCGAAACAGTGTGATCGGAAGTTTTTCGAACCGATCTACAACTTTCTCACTGAAATTTTTTCCCAGCTTCGTTGCTTCAGAAGTCCATTAACGGAAGTAGCCTAAGTAAGCTATTAATCAGAACTCAAAAGTATAGTATATATGACTAGCTCCTGGCGAGAGTCGGCAACAGGCACTTGGTCGCGTCGTCATTTCATTGACATACTTTGAAACTCAAATATAGCTGGATCACCCTGAATATGCATACGTCCGATGAAAGATGCTCGTCGACCCCTAAGCGCACTGCTTATTCACTGTTAGCAAGCACATGTCACTGAATACGTTCTCCGCTTGCTTGAACCATATGCTCGAACAATACGACTTTTGCAGGTGATCTTTCTGGGGAGTTCCTTGAAACCCGGAGAGATGGCGCTATCAGCCGCTGGTTTCTTCTCCTTGAAATTACCGACGCTCCTTTCGGTAAGAAATGTAGAGTCACTCTTAATACTCTCAGTGTAGGCTATAAAGTCAGCAAGTCTTTAAGTACCAAGCGTATTGTGCTACGTTCGAGAGTAAGGAAGCTTAAAGTATATAATGAATGCAAATATGAAAAAACATAAGAGCTCCACATTTCGCCACTGACCGGCCCGCCCTCATCATGAAAGTACATGAACTCTTGGATTTATTCCATTATGGAGTGTGTGTCAACCAAACTGAACTCGAAAATGAGCGGGCAGTTCTTTGACTTCAGTTGCTGTCGCTGACAAATAAAACAAAACAAAACAAAACAGAATGTCAAGTTCCCGCTTTTTCGTATCTCCGAAATACCATCAACTGTTCTTTATCACTAGAAAGTGACATGTTTGACGATATTTACTTTTTTGTTTTACTTTCGAGCATCCTCAAGGTCGAAGGCAATAAAACTCGCTGGTGAGGGTATAGAACACCACTCCACGTTATGCTAGATTCGTTCTTACAACGAAATAACAATGCAGCCCGTGAAGAAGCTAAAGAAAGCGAGTGACTGTTACAAAGTAGATAGGGCCATAATTTGTGCGAAATTCGGTCATACCAGCGACGCAGGCGGCGCCATGCGGCCGTGCTCCGAAGCTGTCACATGGCGATAATCTGCGCCGCACTTCAGTCTCTCAGCGCGTCTTCTCGCTCTGCAACGCTGGCGTGCACGCTCGCGACATCACCGTTTTGTCCGCCAGTTCGACGCACCATTGCGCCGCCTACAGTTGATGGAATGGTCGAATAGGTTGCGACTAAAAAAATCTGTGGAGGTTCGGCCTAGCGACGAGCCCGAAGCATGTTTGTTCGTGCAGGTGATAATAAATGTGCTAGATTGGGCCTAACATACCAAGAGGCGCTAGGCCTAGCTCGTTTCACTGGGCCACGGTGATCGAATTGACAGGTGTCCAAACGAGCGCAGCAGGTGTGTCCCTTAACTCGAGTTGCTCGAGGTCACCGCTAGGTTCGCGACGAGCATCTGGGCCGAAAGACGAGCGTCGCAAGGTTTCGCTGAGTTGTAAAGGCCGGCTACAATAACTATTTTCGTGGCATTAAAGTGTCCTCAGCTCGACCGACATGATAATCAGATGGTGGCCCGGTTGGCACGTAAAACGGCAGAGCTTATAACTCGGACTTTGTATGTTGCTCTGGTGCCTGACAACATGAATACTAACGTTGTCATCACCCAATTTGCTCCTCTTGTCACATGTAACGTTATAGTTATAGTTCACAAGTTAGCTCTATAGCAAAGCATTGTTAAACTTCCATAATAGAGATGTCCGAATGCCATGCGCTCGTATATCGTATGTTTCTGACACTGCAGTTACCAAAAAAAGATTGGTAGGAAATTTTAGGGATGCAGAAACCAAAGGTACTGATGTAGGTGCCAGAACTTTTGCTATGATGGTTAAGGTTCAACCTTGTACTGCACTGGTTAAAATACAACCCGTAATGGTGGAATTCAATTTATCATTTGGAAAAAATACTTTCGAGTGAAAAATGTGAAGTGTGCCCCATAATATTCATGTTGACTTAGGCAAGTGACCGTTGTAGCCTCTCCCTTTAACCACGTAGCTTCCCACCTCTTGAAATGATATGTAAAGGTGTACACAAGACGGCGTCTGTATATCTCCTTTTAACAAAAAGAAGAACAACTTGCATATGTAAAGCTTCAATATCACATATGTCTTTCCATTTGCAGCTTGCCGGAGCAATGATCACGTACACGGTCATTCTCGTTCAGACAAGTGAAAGTGTGAAGAAAGTCTGACAGAACTTGACAAATGAACGAACGATTCCTCGATGTCACGTAGTTCTTAATCATGTCTACGGGAGGACAACGATAAACTGCCACATTAGAGGAATGGGCTACCCTGCTGCGCTCAACGGACAAGGCCAAGCAGAAGATCACCACTGACCTGGTCGCCCACGTCATGCCACTACATGACGTCATGAACGCGCAGCGCAATAGCGTTGTGCGGAGACCCAGCGACGTACGTTCCCGAATCTCTTGGTGGAAAAAACGCCGGGCCTGCGCGGGAGACGCAGCACAGTCACAGCGAAAGATAGAAGAGCGGCCTTTCAGAGCCTTTTCTAAACACTCATCAGGTAACTGCTGCAAGCACACTTGCTTGATGCACATTACGGCATTAATAATAAAAATTTTAGGGTAGTAGACCGGCAATCACTATGCTATTTTTCGTCAATCTTCTGAGAAGCGTGGTATCCGGTAAACACTTGCAAGGAATTTTGCGCCAATCGTTCATGCAGTGGCTGGCGACGATGAGGAGTTATGCCTGAAGTGGGTCAGCTGTCTGCCTGCAAGCGTACGTTCGTGGAGGCGGCTGCGTTCCTTGTTTGTGCCTGCGGCTGCGTTCCTTGTTCCATCCTCAGGGTTGCGGTCAAGTAGCCGGCGGTTACTTTCATTTTATTTTATTAGATCTACCTCTTGTTCCGCAACTGTTTTAGTGCATTGATAAGTGTAACTTCTTATTTCATGTCTGTTTCTTCTCCGGGCCAGAGGCCTGCCCTCTGGTCAGCCTCTGTTCCCCCTCAAGATCTTCCTCTGGAGTTGTTTCTCCGCAATGGAACCCGTAGCGTTCCTGTCGCTTTGGTGCCGACCACCGGTGGGTTCATCCGCATGAAAAACCCCAAGACAATCCAAACGGAACTTCGTGCGATCACTCCCCACTCTCTACTGATAACAGAGGTTCGTCAGTTTGGACGCGGGGGGATACTATGCTGCTCACCAGACAAGGCCTGCATCCAAGACCTTCTGAAGTGCACTACTTTTGCATCACATCCGGTGAGCTCTTTTATCCCACCTCATCTAGCTTGCTGCAAAGGATTGGTTCGGGGGGTGGACGCAAGTCTAAGCCCAGCAGAAGTCTTGGACATCTTTTCCCCAGCAGGTGTTATTTCTGTTTACCGCTGTACCAAACAGGAAAACCAACAGAAAGTTCCCACTGAAACTGTAATTGCCACATTCGCTGGAACAGATCGCCCTTCGGAGATCAAGGCATGGCCGCTTATTTATAAGGTCGAAGCTTTGGCTCCCCGTCCGCTGCAATGTGCTAAATGTTGGCGCTTTGGACACAGTACTAAAGGTTGTCGATCGGAGACTCGATGCCGCATATGCAGAGCCATATACGGGGCTGGTCATAGTACTGCTGAGTGTCAATCAGACAATAAGACATGCTGTTTGTGCAAGGCAAATCACGCTGCAGACAATCCTAACTGCCCTGCAAGATCAAAGGAACTTCAGGTGATTGAAATCATTGAAAGGAGACGATGCTCTTGTAGAGAAGCAATTGCAGAAATTCAAAGCAGGAGTCAGGATTATGCGGGTATAGCAGCTCGTCCACCTCTTTCTATGGATGCATCACTTTCTCAGTCCATTTCTGCTATGGTAGAAAAGGCCGTAGAAAAAGTATTAGAAAAATTTTTACTCAATCTGTCCGACTCACTCAATAGTATTATGGATTCACAGATGTCGGGTACATCTGATCGAATAACTAAGCGTATCCAACCTCCTAGTGCCTCAATTAGTAAACCTGCCGAACATCAGTCAGATGTCTCTATCGATAATGAGGCAATGCTTTCCAGTCCTAACACAACTGAGCAGGAAGGTATATCTGATTCAGAATCAATAATTAATCGAGATGTAGATATGGATGCTCGCCTTTTGAAACGCACCAGATCACCCACTAGCAAACTTAATAATTCTTCTCATCCGAAAACAAAAAAAGAGTGTGAAGGAACCTAGGACTAAAGCGGACTTCTTAAAAGATAGTATCTTAGATCAAGCAGTTGCTACTGCTTGCTTATCATCATAGGGTACCTTAGAGTACTTCAGTGGAACTGCCGTTCAATTCTCTCTGCAACTACAGACTTATTATATCTAATTTCTCAACAATCTCCAGACGTCATAATTTTACAAGAAACTTGGCTGTCTTCTGATCAAAACTTCTATCTAAAAGACTATCAGTGCTTTCGACTGGACCGAGACTCACGTGGTGGAGGATTAATGTTTTTCATTTCATCCAAAATTTGCCATAAAGCACACTTAGTTTACCAACAAATATCACACGATTATGAAGTATTGGTTCTGGAAATTCACTTTCCCGGATGCGCGCCACTATCTATAGTCAACAACTACTTTCCGGCTGGAATACAAGATGAAAGAGCCCTTGACGTGACTGCGAGTTTTTGCAGAAACAGTATGCTATTTGCGGGAGACTTCAATTCCCATCACGTTTCATGGGGATTCCGCACTGATTCATCAGGAAAACGGTTGTGGGACTGGACTAACCGGAATAACCTTATTTGTTGGAACTCCAGAGTTCCGACATTCGTTCGATGTAATTCGAGGTCCGTCTTAGACTTGACATTTGCTAGCTCAAGTGTGACAATATTGTCTTGGACTGTTCTTGATACTGCTACAAGTAGTGATCACTGCCCCCTGGTATTTGAAGTCAGCATTCCTTTAGTGACTGTGGATCGCCAGGTGCAAAGTTTTGTAAACTACTCTAAATTTAAAAAGAACTTACAGTCAACGCTGTCTTCCTTGCCCAATATGGAAACAAATATGAAAGCTATGAGCCTTTGTTCCACCCTAAAGTGTACAATTAAAAAATCACAGTTCACTATATCTTCAACAAAGGGAAAATTCATATCTGCCTGGTGGAATGCGGATTGCGCCAGAGATTATAGACGCCGCAACGCTGCATAAAAAAAACTCCTCACCAACCAATGTCCGACTAATTGGAGAAATTATTTATTTGCTAAAGCTACCTTTAGGAGAACAGTTTCATTAGCGAAAGACGATTATGAAGAAAAACGGTACAGCTACTTATCCAAGAGTGGCAACAAGAAAGCTCTATTCAGATTTCTCCGTAATCGTAAAGCTGTTACAGCACACGTAAATATTGACTCAGTTATTTTTTCTCCAACTGATTTGGAAAATACATTAACGGAAATTGCAATAGAATTGGAGAAGAGATTTACATCACAAATCAAAATAAAGTGTGCAAAACCGTCATTCGAAAATGATTTTATTAAAGTAAGTAGGGATGAACTTGCGCACGTCGTTCGTATTCTGCTAAACACAGGTCTTGGACCAGATGGCATCACTTCGGAAATGTTAAAAATATTATTCGACATCTCTCCTGAAGACCTCCTTAACGTTGTCAACTATTCACTTGAAAATAGTTGGATACCTCCTGACTGGAGACTTGCAAAAATAATACCGCTTCTTAAAAAACAGGGACTAGGAATGCAGATAGATAACATTAGGCCAATCGCTTTAACATCACACGTAGTCAAGTTAATAGAAAGAATACTTTACATTAGAGTTACGAAGTTCATAACAGATAATGCGATACTCAGTGCGTGCCAGATTGGATTTAGACCAGGTTACTCTATATGGTGGGCGCATGTTGATTTAGAGGCTCGTATAAAGCTTGCTCGGCACAGACGACAATATGCAGCCCTAGTAACCCTTGATTTAGCCAAGGCATATGACAGTGTTGAACATGCTATTCTTATCAATGTCCTAAAAGATCTTACGTTCCCGCAGTACATAACAAATTGGATATACGAATTTTTAAAAGACAGAAAATTTTATTGCTTCCAACGAGGTATTTCCATGCCGAAGTATAGCCAAACGAGAGGTGTTCTTCAAGGCTCTGTTCTATCGCCTGTGCTATTTAACATTTTGTTAAGTTCAATACCACAGAGTGATAAGGTACACGTATATGTATATGCAGATGATATCGCGTTCTTTGCATCTGACAACGATATTTATTCACTACATTCGACTTTACAGTGTTATTTGGCAACATTAGAAACCTGGTTTCAGAAAATTCATATGAACCTGAACGTAACTAAAAGTGCTATAATAGTTTTTCCGTTGGACGCACCAGTTACTATTTCTCTTCAGTACCATCAAGAAATAATACCCCAGGTTAATTGTATTAAATATCTGGGTGTACTGTACGATCAAAAACTGAGCTGGCGTGACCACATTGAATATATTAAAATTAAGGCTACACGCGCTGTTGGAATGATAAGTAGGCTTGGCCGCCTCCGTTCCGGTCTTCGCAGAGATACGATGATCATGATTTATCGCATGTACGTTCGTCCGATTCTTGAATTTGGATGTGTACTGTTCTCTGGTGGACCAGCATACAAAATAAACCCCCTCATTCTCTTAGAGCGGGAAGCCCTACGTAGTTGTTTAGGTGTGCCAAAATTCACAGCTAACAATGTTTTGTATCAAGAAGCTCGGATACCCACCCTTGCTTGCAGATTTCGCATTTTAACAGTAAACACCTATTTAAATTTTCTGAATCCACTTTAAGAAGGCGACAATTTGTATTCTTTGCCGAGCCTGGTGTCTTTTTCAATGAGCATTGGTCCCGTGTATATAAACCCCAAGTGCTATTTGTTCAAACACTTCTAGATGCTTTAAATGTTAATATATTCGAGATCACACCATCTGTCAAACCAATCGGCCAAGTGCAAATAGAATTTGACGATATCTTTCCCATGAACGCTAAACACTTGCCCTCTAAATATTTCATTGGTTTATTAGAACAACACCTGTCTCAATTAGGTACCAATATAGTAATTGCAACGGATGCATCTATGAGTGGCGAGAAGGCAGGTGCGGGTATTTTTTCTCTCTCATTATTCTGGCCATTTTCATTACGCCTCCGAGATTATACACCAATATTTGAAGCGGAATTATTGGCCGTTATACTAGCTATTCGTAAACTTCCTGCGACTCAATCGACAGCTGTGATAGTGTCCGACTCGTATTCCGTGTGTTCATTCTTATCATTGTCGTCGACATCAGCAGTACTAGAGACTTTTAAATCATTAATCCCAGCAAACATCCGTCTAGTGCGAATGATATGGGTGCCAGGCCATCGTAGTATATTTGTAAACGAGATGGCTGACAAACTTGCGCGAACATCTCTTGATCTTCCGATTGTGCCAATCATGCCTCCTACAGCTTATGTAACAGCAGCGAGGTTTAGAAAACTTTCCCTTCTTGAAGACTCATCAAAAACCATGATACCGAATCCTGATTTCTCGCACCTGCACTTCACATGGAATAATAAATGGTGTCCCACGCGTAAATTGGAAGTCTTGATAACAAAATTACGTTGCCGTGTACCACCTCTTAATTTCTACTTAAACAGGTCTGGTCTGGTGCCATCCCCTCTGTGCTCAAGCTGTAACGAACCTGAACATATCGACCATTTTCTTATCACATGTCACCAATTCAAAAATCAAAGAAAAAACTGCTTCGAAATTTTATTCAGAAAATTAGGAATATCACTTAATACTCCCAATATTTTGTCTTTTGGGGCCATTTCATTGGGACATAGCGACAGGAACATCTGCGGGGCTCTCTGCGATTTCATATATAACACAAGAAGATTACCTTGCTGAGTCAGCCATCAGCTCTCGAATTTTACTAGTCACACTACCACTTACTATTTAGCTGATACACTGCAATGATTCAACTTTCAGGAGAATTTCATCTAACGATTCCACCACAGATATTTAACAAATTCTATTATTTCTCCCCCATTTTTTTTCTTTTTTTTCTTTTTTTAACAGTGCGCCAAATTAATTTCACAGTCAAAACACAGTATTCATATTCCCCTAATCTAGAAAATCTATAGGTATTTATTTGCATTAACCACCGGCTTCTTGGCCAATCCCCCTTAGTGGATGAGAGCCACAAAAGAAAGGAACAAGCAAGCAAGCAAGTATGCGCCACAGTCACTAGGTGAACAAGAATAAGCTTTTGTAATGGGCTGGAGCATTGGACGACCCACTCGTTACGCTAGTCGCACTGTGGGACGACTGATTGTTCTTTCGCTGTTTTAAAACGCTTTATAAGTCATATTAACGCGATTGCTTCCCCGACATCAAGCCTGCACAAGGAAAGTTTGCCAAGTCCCAAACACCGGCGTAGCTCAATGGTACATGAAGTGTTATCTCCATTTATTTGCTGCTTCTTTGAAAGTTTGTTTCCTTCTGTTTGTTGAGCAAGCAATGCCTTGTGCTTTGCTGAACGCTTTTTTCTTTGAAATATATAGCGCTTTACCTGATCATGTATACAAAGCAGTGTTGACAGAGTCCACGGAGCAAACAAGCAAACACTCATGATGAAAAAAGTCAAAACAAGAGGAAACAATAAATTTTGTGATTCCTGAAAACATTTTTGATTATGATTAAAAATGTCAATAAAGTTTGAAGAAAGATATCGTAAACCGCGCAATTTTCTTGTCTTGTAGAGCCAAAAGATGCGCCACTATGCACGAAAGCACATAGTAATCTTTCACATTGTCTCAAGGCAGTCTCCCTTCGGTTGAACGCACGTTTGAATAAATAGATGGACAAAACATTCTCTTGAAGACCTGCAGATTAGTGGCTGGGCCAATAGGCCACCCGTGTGGCCGCGGTAAGGTTTAACCTTTCCACCGCTTCCCGGGCCTGCTAGATGGCCCAAATTGGGTCTTCTAATTCTGAGCTAGCCACAGCGTCGAGCAAACGCATTTCAAGGAGGTCCGGGTTTCGGTGATCGAAAAGCCGTGTAGCGTGTAGTAATTTCCAAAGAGTGTGTTTCATGTTTGCGCATTCGTGTTTACATAGGATACAGCCAGCGTCGGGGAATAGCCTGGTGTATATGCGGTTGAGGTGCACTGGACTTCAGCTCTCGACTTACGGTATTTTACTTAACGTATTTTTGACTTCGACACCGAACCACAAGCGTGCACACGAGGACAGAATCAGGAGAGCCGGCTTCCCCTATAGCCACTTCAAAAACGGGGAGGGGCGAAAAATCTGCCAGGTGCATTGAATCAGCAAGACAGGGTTGGGGAGGGGAGGGGCGCTGCGATTAACCTTGGCCCTCAAACAGGCCTATACACTCAGCTACATTGTGTCATTGAGAAACACGCTATTACTAAACGACAAACGTGCGCTGGTGAACGTGAGGACTGATATACCTATAATTCCTAAAGAAAACGCAATTAAGCCCCCAAAACGCGACAAGCGGCTGGAAAAATCCTACAAGCAAGTGGGCGTAGAAGGAAGCCCAAATCCTCTTATTATAAGCGTAACTGGCAACACTGACACAGAGAGATATTGCAGAAGGGAACGGAGTTGGTCTTCCGGTTTTAGTGGCACGGGCGACGAGTGACACTTTTAAATTTCTTCCAAGCACTTTCATTCGATCACTATGGTGCCGGTTTTTCAAATGTTAGACAAATTCATTAAAAACATCAAACAGAAGCAAGATCAACGATAATGGTCCAAGGTAAGCGTTTTAATGGATACACATTAACGAGAGCTAACACGTACTATTACCAAGGAAAGTTTACGGGATGTTATTAGAAAGCAATTTTAGTGTAAATGTGAAGAAAGAAAAGTGGACGAAAAGATGACTTGCCACCAGCAGGATCCGAAGCGGCGATCTTCGAACAACGCATCCGATGCCGTACCTTCGAGGTACGATGGCGGTCAGCAGCGCCACTTGTAGCCATTAGGGCAAGTTTGGGAACACTCTTTTTGCATTTTTCCCGTAGTATACGTGATCGTCTTACGAAATGGCAGCTGGTCAATGATCCCCCACACACGAACCTTTAAAGCGCCTCACCAGGCTCTATTACAAGGCCTAGTTAGGCACTAGTAGTTATGTGTCTGAAGAAGAGAATTATGCCACAAGGTTTCTTTAGATCGGCTCATTACGAGCCCACAGAAAAAGAAAAAGGTGTTTAATGAGAAGAAGGAGGAGAGGTCGGTCTTGAAAGCGGGTTTCTGGCCTGCTACTCCACACGGTGGTAAGGGGAAAAGGGAAAGAAAGAGAAGGGTATCGTGAGGGGTGATTGTGGTATAGCACAATGAGTCACTGCACACAATTTGTCGTTCGGTGTAGTACACGCACAAAAGTCTCTACCATATCAGAATCTCTGAAGACGGGAATCTAGACCTGTCTTGCGTAGAAATGCCAGCAGGCCCTTTAAACTGCGTTGGGCGTGGTCCACACGTTCTCAAGCACCCAAAAGTTTCTCTTCCGAAAGGGTCGGCAGTCTAGGTCATCGGTGAGGCACTTCAGAGATTGGCTTTCAACTGCGTATAAAGGGCACACACACAGGATGTGATTAATTGTTTCTGGCGTGTTACACAAGTGTCAGTTACACAAGTGTCAGCTCTTGTCCTATCATGCATAAGTATCGTCGCATGTATGCAACACCCAGCCACAGTCTATGTAGTAGCGTTTTTTGGTATCTCCTTAGTCGGAACGGAAGGCGAAAAACACGACGAGAGTCAAGCCTGTAAATGTGCTTCTGGCGATAATCCGAATCATTCCATAGTCCTTGCATAGATGTCTTCATACCTTTAGACAGCAGGGCGTTGATGTCGTATCGGGAAAAGTGAATCGATATCACTTCACCACTAGTGTGCGCCATTTTCGCTTCTGCATCAGCTATGCCACAATGACTGGGAATCCATTGCAACGCAATGGTATGTCCAACGAGCCCACAAAACCAGTATTTTAGAGCGGCGCGAAACCGGGATGCTAGGAAGTGCGCTCGAAACCCTTTTCGCTCGCCCCGCGTAGCCTTCGCAGGCCAAATCTCTTCCCCACCCTCTCCGATCATGTACGCATGTCGTGACAGAGGCCCGAGAAAGCCCAATCCTGCAGCACTCGGGCGGCATTGTTTTGTTGACCAGTGTTATTTTGTGGTCTGCTGTCTATTTCTGTGGGATGGATGTGCGCACTCTTTCGGAAATGCTTTAGACGCCGTGAATAGATGCGCAATATGAGTGCTCAAACGAGCAGAGCCAGGGGCTCCGCAAGTATATCGGAAGTGTGGGGGCAGAGGAAGGGATCATCGCAGCTGTTAGGGGGGAGGTCATGGTTTCTAACCTGAGAGGGGCGGCCTCCACTGCCCCCCGCCCGGTTCTGGAGCCCCTGCACAGAGCCACTTTGTTTCCAAGCCTGGCGTCTTCTCGATGTGCTAACCGCAGGGACACGAACGTATGCGAGACGCAGGCACACTATAGCCCCGCATCTTGTTGCAATTCGCGGGATAAAAATGAAAGACGCACACATCACCTGTGTGTGTCTCATTACTTATCTCAAGTTTTATTCATATATTCAAGCAACAAATTACACAAAACTACACATGCGTGAAATAATTATCACCTTGCCACGTGCTACTGGCGACCTCACAGCACAGTCGTCTACGCAGAGGACCGATATCACAGCATATACCGTATACTTGGGGCAATTTCGTTGTCTACGTCATTCCCTCATTCTCTGAGCGTGTGTCCACGAAAAGCAGGGCAACCAGTGTTCGTCTTGAATTTTGACCCATTTCCGCGGCGTGTAGCGTTGCCGAATTTGGCAGACGTGATCGCGAACGGCCCATGTATGCATCGCACTCGTCAGCTCAAAATCGTCAAACCTGGTGAAGGACCCCTTTTTTTTTTGGATACACATGATATCTGAGCATATGCCTATTCCGAATAACGGCCAGTTTGTTCTCACTATAACTGTAGACGAGTAACCGAATGAGTTCACTAATAGAGCAGGGCGCATGTACGCATCCACCCAGGCACACGTGTATTTCTGCAGATCTACTATGGTACCTTAAATCTACCATGGCGTTTCTTAGAGGAAACGCAATGTGATGCGCACCATATAAACATCTTATTTGCTGCAAAAAAAGCACAATGTCACTGCGCATTGATGACGGTATGTACACACATCATGTATCCAGTGAAGGTAACGTGTAAATTTAAGTTGTGTGTAGGTATGTGCTTGCTGCGACTAAAGGTGAAGTAGTGTTTTTCAGGCGGTTCGTATCGACATGATTACACAACATCAGATCATTTGGTGAGACTGATTCCTGAAGTATTTAATTCTTTCAAAGGCAAGATCCCGGAGGAAGAAACGTTCTATATTTGTTGTGTATTCAGACAAATATGCTTGTTACAATTTGACATTTT